>NC_090440.1:1421842728-1422145758 GCF_031143425.1 Pleurodeles waltl | reverse complement strand
AGTGGGATGTCCTCCTGCCATGCCTTCTTTTTGCCTAAAGGTAGGTGTCATAGAAATCAGTAGGATGTAGCCCCTTTGAACTCCTCTTTGTCGACTATGTTAGGGGACTTCTAAGCCTTGTAAAGGAGGGGTGGGAGCAAGTTCCCAGGAAACCACTTCAGGATGTGATCTGCTACATGCTGACTCTGTGCAACCAGATGTGCTGCTTCTTGAAAAAGGCACAACATTAATTTGAGACCAGCCAGGAGGTTATCAAACTCTAATATGACCAGAAGGCCACTCTGGTAGAGTTTCAATCTGGCCAGAAGGTGTGGGTTATGGAGCCTGCAAAGCCCAAAGCTCTTCAGGATTGCTGGACAGGTCCATATGCAATGAAGGAGCAGAAGGAGGAGTCCTCAGACACATATAAATCTGTTACGGGTGCTGCATCGATATTGCCTCAAACCACACTTTGACAGAACTGAAGTAAACATGTACCCATTGACAGCTCCTCCCTGACATCCTGTCTGATCGGTAACAGAATAGGTCAGCAGAAGATGTCAACTTCCCCCCTGACCCTAGAATAAAGAAATGTCCGTTGTCAGTCACTGGAACAACTTTTTTCTCTGTTCTCCTTTACACCTCAACTCACACAACTGTGTGTCCAGGACATTGACATTGTAGGCAGTCTACTGGTTCAAAATACATATGACAGGATGTCAGACAAGGAGAGGGCAAATATCAAGGAGGAGGTCACCAAGATGTGGGTATTAGGGGGATTGAGCCCTTGTCCAGCCTTGTGGTGTTAGTGACCATGGCTGCACCACCGGGTGTCCACTGCAGAGTTTAGGTTCTAGGTGGACTACAGGGGTCTCAATTTTGTCACGAAAACTGATACACACCCCATCCCCAAGCTGATGAACACATTGACAGGCTGGGCGCTGCCAAGATCCTGAATACCTTTGACCTTATATCAGGGTACTGGCAGATCACTCTGACTGAGGAGGCAAAAGACAGGTCAGCATTCTAAATCTTAGAGGGCCACTTCCAGTTCAAGGTGATGCCCTTTGGTCTGAAGAATGTCCCTGCCACCTTTCAGAGGTTGGTCAATGGGGTCCTGGCTGGGAAGGAGCCATTTGTGCTGCCTACCTAGATGGCATAGCTGTCTACAGCTCCAGCTGGGAGGAACACCCTTACCTCCTCTGAGAGGTGCTCCAGACCCTGCAGCAGATAGCCATGACCATCAAGGCTAGTAAGTGCCAGACAGGGTATGGTTCTGAAGATTATCTGGGCCACATAGTGGGCAGGGGCAAGGTGCAACCCCTCCAGGCTAAGATTGAGACTATACTGGCAACTCCCTAAAACTCAGATAGAAGTGAGGGCCTTCCTGGCCTCACAGGATATTATAGGAGATTTTTTAAAGACTATGACACCACTGTGCTCCCTTAGCAGAGCTAACTTTGAAGAAACAGCCCAGAAAGGTGACCTGGTCAGAGTCCTGCCAGGAACTCATTGATACCCTCAACGAGGCGATAGGTACAGCATCTGTACTCAAGGCTCCCGACTTGTTCAAGGAGTTCATAGCGCAGGCGCTTTGGAGTGTGGCATCGGGGTGGCCTTAGCACAGTTAAATGAGGAGGGCCTAGAACAGCTGGTAGCTTTCATTAGCAGGAGGTTACATCCATGGCAACTGAGGTGTAGTGTAATTGAAAGGGGGTTCTTTGCTGTTAACTGAGCACTGAAGAAGCTGAGACCATACCTGTTTAGGACTCATTTCCAGGTTTAAACAGACCACAGGCCTCTCAGATGGCTCATGCAAATGAGGGTTGAAAATCCCAGACTGTTAAGGTGATTCATCTCCCTACAGGGAATGGGCTTTACAGTGGAACACTGTCCTCAGTCAGACCACACCAGTGCTGATGATCTATTCAGGTCCTTCCACCTTAGTGAAGAGAACTCCCAAGGAGTTGGGTAGTTCTCCGCACTTCCAGCTGGGGGGATACATGTTAGCCCTGTCATCCTTAGGGTGGGTTTTCCCTTTTTGCCTTCCTCCTCCATTTTTCTGACCTCATTTTCGCTGCTATCAGGACTATGCATACTTTGCCACTACTAAAAAATGCTAAAGTGCTTGTGCTCTCACTTCTAAAATGGTAATATTGGCTTATCCCAAGTGATATATTTAATTTACTTATAAGCCCCTAGTAAAGTGCACCGAGTGTGCCCAGAGCCTGTAAATTAAATCATACTAGTGGACCTGCAGCCCTGATTCTGCCACCCACTTAAGTAGCCCTTTAAACATATCTCAGGCCTGCCATTGCAGTCAGTGTTGTCAGGTTTAAACTGCCAATTGGACTTGGCAAGTGTACCCACTTGCCAGGCCTAAACCTTCCTTGGTAATAAATATGTCACCTCTTGGGTAGGCCTTGCTCAGGATTTGTGTGTATTGCTAGATTTACTAAAGTTAGTAAACCTGGTGTCATCAAAATCCTATACCTTCCCCACTGAGGCATAGCAAGGAGAAATATATTTATTTCTCCTGGTGTCTTCTTCTCTCTATGTGTGGTGCATTTTGTTTCTCCCAGAGAACAAGGAAATTGCCTTATAACATGCACATTCCTACACAAAATCAATCCTGCCCATAATGTAGGCACTATTGAAGCATGGAGCAAGGGTGCATGGTTGGCGCTAGGTAGCCTCAAGTGCTTCAGCGCAGGGACAGAGCTGAAGAGTGTCACATTTAGTTAATAAAGTACTTTTCAGATCTCTCCTTTTCATGCAAAGCGGCACAGCAGCATTGCTTGATGCCTTGCATTGCATGAAGGTTTAAAAAATATACTCTTTATTGTATAACCATCATTATTCTATTGGAATTCCCCCTCCTTGAGGGCCGTATACAGCTAAAAATAAGCAAGCCTGGTTGGCCAACTTACACTTATCCAGGGAAGATGGAAGCTTGCATCAACCTGGATAGAATCTGATTTTGTAACACATTTCTCATTAACGAGGGACAAGCTTTGGTAGTGTCAAAGCCAGCAGTTGCTGTGACAGGAGAAATCACTTCTAACACAACATGACCCACTTCCTCCATTGTGTTACCTGAGCATCAGCACAAGTGTACAGTGTATTTGGAAGTACTGACAAACAGATTAACTGCAGACCTTACGGGCTGCAACAATCACTGCTTTTTTTTCAAAACAACCAGTGTCGTGGCAACTGCTGACATACCTTCTGGAGGTAAATGACTTGTTAATAATTTTTTCAAAGATTCATCTGTTTTTAAGGACAGTGTGTTGAATGATTTTGTTTGGCCATTGAAGCACTAAAATGTTCACTTATACACCAGTATGTAGATTTATTTTTCACCTTATAACTTTTTTTGCACGGTTACCCAACAGATTCATTTCACTTGTTTTTATAGACTATTTTAATCACCAGTTTAAAACATTATGCTGACAAAATGTGTGAAACTCTCTCTCTACACAATCCATGGGAGCATAAAGTACCAAGGCCCAGATTTACTAACATCTAGCGTTGTGGTTTTGCCCCTTTTTTGGCTTAGTCACGACGCAAAATGCTAGTCGAGATTTACAAAGCCACACAAGGTCCAATTCCCGTCACCTTCCGTAGCACTGTAAAAAAAAAAAGGAACGTAGCACCTTGCTCTGCACTCCTGCATTACACTGAGTAAGGTAGATGATAAATGGATGGAGTTCCCATGCACCCCATGTGTTAGACCTGACAGCCTGAGGGTGGTCACCCCTAAATTTTTGCCTGCCTCCCTCCACTTTTTGAACACTGTTTTTGCTGGTTTTAGGACACTGCACACTTTACCATTGCTAACCAGTGCTAAAGTGCATATGCTCTCTCCCTTAAAACATGGTGACATTAGTTAATACCCAATTGGTTTATTTAATCTACTTGTAAGACCCCAGTAAAGTGCACTACCTGTGCCCAGGGCCTGTAGATTAAATGCTAATAGTGGGCCTGCAGCACTGATTGTGCTACCCACATAAGTAGCCTCTTAACTATCCCTCAGGCCTGCGATGGCAGGGCCTGTGTGTGCAGTTTCACTGCCACTTCGACTTGGCATTTAAAAGTACTTGCCATGCCTTAAACTCCTCTTTTTTCTACATGTAAGTCACCCCTAAGCCAGGCCTTAGGTAACCCATAGGGCAGAGTGCTATGTAGATAAAAGGCAAGACATGTTCCTGTGCAGTTTTTATGTGCTGGTAGTGTAAATCTCCTAAACTCATTTTACACTGCTGTGAGACCTGCTCCTTTCATAGGATAATATTAGGGCTACCCTCATATACTGTTTGAGTGGTAGATTCTGATGTGAAAGGAATAACACAGTCATATTTAGTATGGCCAGAATGGTAATACAAAATCCTGCTGACTGGTGAAGTTGGATGTAATATTACTATTTTATGTCACATTTAGAAAGTGGGCATTTCTCTGCACTTAAATCCTGCTGTGCCTTACGATCCACGTCTGGCGAGATTTAGTTGACAGCTCCTTTGTGCATTCATTCAGATAACCCCAAACACAGGATGCTCAGTCACTCTTGCACACATATGCATAGTGAATGGGCCTTCCTGGGAGGGCGGAGGGACTTATATTTACATGTCAAAGGATAGTAGCCTGCCCTCACACAAAGGACTGCCACACCCCCTACTGGGACCCTGGCAGACAGGAGGGAACTGAAAGGGGATCTTGTGCACTTCTAAGCCACTCTTTGAAGTCTCCCCCACTTCAAGGGCACATTTGGGAATTTAAGCAATGTCTATGACCCTACCAACTCAGACACTTCCTGGAGAAGAAACCCTGAACCAGAACCTGCAACCTGCCAAGAAGAACTGCCTGGTTGCCCAAATGACTCATCTGTACTGCTTTCCTGAGAAGGACTGCTGCCTTGCTGTTGCCCTGCTGCCTCGCTGCTCTCTGGCTGTGCTGAGAAGTGCTCTCCAAGGGCTTGGATAGAGCTTGTCTCCTGTTCCCTGAAGTCTCAGGACCAAAAAGACTTCATTCCTGCAAAATAACTCCTTGTGTGGTGAAGATCGACACACAGCCTCTAAGGAAGGACGCAGAGCCTGCATCACAGTGAGAAAATCGCTGCACACCAAACCAGAATGACGCAACTCGAATTCCCAAGGAGAAGATCAATGCAGCGCCGAGCCAGAGCGACGCAGCCCGACTTCCTGAGAGGAATCAATGCAGCACCTGCCGTGCAGCAGACATTTCCATGCTTCGCCCATTGGATCAATGCTGCCCCTGTGACTTCGTCCTGCATGCCCAGGATTTCGATGCATCGTCCCCAGAGCGTCTGAAACCCCCGCAACCCGAAGAGGATCCCAGTCTTTACTTCAGAAATTGTAGACTCATCTTTGGTGACGCAGCTGATAAAAGATGCGCCGCCGGCTTCTCTGCTAAAATCAACACTCCACCTGCATCGCGGCTGGAAGATCGACATAATGTGACTGGAGAAACTACGCAGCACACCCGCTAACAGAGGCTGATAACGATGCAAACTCCACGCAGTGCGGTTTTGTGAAACCGTGCGACTGGATTTTCAACGCAACATCGCTGGCCACGGAAAAACAACGCAAAGCCTTCCCTGACCTGAGGTGCCTGTCCCGATCGACGCATCGCTGTCTTGCGGGAGAGGAGAAACAACACATGCTGACTCAACCAGAGGAGGATCAAAAAACAGTCTCACACTTGAGTGAGAAATTGACGCATCGCTGGCCTTTTTCGATGAACACTCGTTTGTGTGTCTTTAATTTGATGCTACCCAGGTACTTTTGTGAAATAACAACATTCTCACTGTTTTCTAAGGGTTAAGACTCTTATTCTTTGAAAATTCATAACTTTACTTGTGTATGTTGGATTTTTGTCATTTTGGTCTTGTTTTGTTTAGATAAGTATTCCTTATATTTCTATACCTGTGTTGTGTCATTTTGTAGGGTTTTCACTGAGTTACTGTGTGGGTTGGTACAAACATTTACACATTGCTTCTGAAGTTAAGCCTACGTGCTCGTGCCAAGCTACCAAGGGGGTGAGTGTGGGTTAACTGAGGGTGATTCTCCTTCACCCTGACTAAAGTGAGGGTCCTTGCTTGGACAGGGGGTAATCTGTCTGCCAACCAAAGACCCCATTTCTAACATTGGTGATCAGCCGCTGGGATTGGACTTGTATTTGTACTTGACATACAGTGATTAAGTGTGCATTACTGTTTCAGTGCAGACCACTACGTGACCACATGCAGCTTGTTTCGGCTTTTTCTCTTTTGAATTGTTTTTTCCTACTTCTATATTTTTGGTGATTCTTGATTGACCATTTTTATAACTTCATTGGGAACTTGTTTTCTGCCTTTGGAACTTTGCACTTTTGTTGACTTTTCACCATGTCCCAATCTGACGATGCATCCGCTGGAGCTGCTTTTGACTTAGGGAAACTGGCATCATGTCCCAATCTGACGATGCATCCGTTGGAGCTGCTTTTGACTTAGGGAAACTGGAGAGCTATACAGTTGCTCAGTTGAAGCAGTTGTGCTAAAATCTTGCCTGTCCCATTAATGGATCCACCAGGAAGGAGGAGCTGCAAAAGGCACTGAGGGCCAGGGTGACTGCCAAGGAAGCTGAGAGGCACACAGAGGAGTGGGAGGATGAAAAGGAGGAAGAGCAATCCATGCACAATGGTACTGTGGGTGGGCCTGTTGTGTCCAGGGAAAGGGTGTCCAGGGCAGGTAGCAGTGTCATGTAAGGGTCTGACTCCAGAAGAGGTAGAGGACAGGCAGACAGAGAGGGTTCATTAGCTGGAGTTAGAGAAACTTAAAATGGAAATGGAGGAGAGAAGGTTGGCCACAGAGGAGAAAAAGATGCTGCTGGCTCATGAGCTCAGTTTAAGGGAGCTGGATCAGAGTAGCCAGTCTAGCGGAGATGGTGGCAGCAATAACACAGTGCAGCCTGAGAGGATGGTACACATTCCTAAGGACCTTGTGAAGGATTAATAGAGGGAGGATGACATACTATTGTGCTTTAAAAGGGTATCAGTCTGCTCTCCATGTGAATCTGGTCCCTGAAGCTCATTGGGGAGCGGGTCTGTGGAAGCACTTTGAGGTAGAGGCGAGGGATACTCTGACATCCTTAGGGGATTCCCTGGGGCTCACCTACCCTACCATGAAGGACACCCTAATCACAAGGTATGGTCTCACCCCTGAGCAGTACAAGGACACGTTTAGGTCCTATAAGAAGAAGGAATCCCAAACATGGTTGAAATGTGTTGATTCTTTTTGCAGGTCACTGGATGGTTGGGTGAAGGGCAGTAAGGTGACAACGTATGAGGGGCTTTACAATTTGATTGTTTGTGAGCACTTGTACAGTTTATGTTTTCCAGAGTGGCGCCAGCACCTAATTGACCCAGGAGGATTGCGCAGGAAGCGGACCGCTGTGAGAGCACCAGGGTCCAGAACAAGTATGGGGTTGACCAGGTCAAGGGTGGGCGGGGTTCTTCTCAGAAGAAAGGTGGGGAACGTAAACAGGGGGAGTTCTCTAAAGGGCCCCAACCTATTTCCCAGCGTAAGGATTCCCAGCCTCCCAGTGAAAAGTAGCCATGGTTCTCCAAAGGGAAACATGTGGAAGAGGGTTCCTCATGTAAGTGTTATGCATGTGCCAGCTGGGTCATGTGAGGGGGGACACCAAATGCCCCTAGAGTACACCGGCGCCCACTGGTGCTCAGTCCCAGGGTTTAGCTAGTGTAGTGCTTAGCAAGGAGATGGTTTCAGGTGGGTGGGAGCAAGCTGAGATGAACCTTGTCTCACTAGGGGACAGTGAGGTGATCCAGAGAACCCTAGCGACTGAGAACACTAAAAAGTACAGGCAGTGGGTGACTATTAATGGACAGAGGGTGGAGGCTCTGAGAGACACAGGAGCCAGTGTGATCACAGTGAGGAGTCACCTGGTGTCTGAAGAGCAGATTGATCCCCGGGTACTTCACCAAGCAGTTGCAGTGGAAAACTCAGAGCGCCTGTGCAGAGTGGTGCAGGTTCCCTTTGAATGGGGGGGGAGGCTCAGGTTTCTTGAAGGTAGCTGGGAGCCCAACCATGCCTGTAGATTGTTTGCTTGGCAATGCCCTGGAGGATTCCCCTTGGAAGGAGGTGGAACACAGGTCACACTTGGAGATGTTGGGTCTTCCTGGCTGGGTATGCGTATCCACCAGGTCAATGGCAGCCCATAAGGGTGGTCAAGAGCCCCTGGAGCCTGAAACAGTGCCCCAGGGGACTGCCAAAAAGTGGAGGGGCAGGGGGTTGGGGAAACAGGCCCCAGAAGTTCCCACGGTCTTGGAGGAGGCGGAACCTGAGGGTGACACCCCAGAGCCTACAGGGACACAGGTGGCTGAGCTGGGGGAGGTCCATGAGCTGTCACAGTGGCAGCAGGAAGGTGGAACCACCAGGGAGGCATTCTGTGAGTCACACAAGACATGCCTTACTCTAATAGGTTTATGGCAGTAGGCTGCAGACCAGGCGGCTGGGAATGAGCCAGTATCTTACCTGATTTATTAGGAGGACGGCCTCCTGTACAGTGAGCCTAAGGTTGCTGAGCCTGGGTCATCCCATGTGCTGGTAGTACCCCAATGCTTCAGAGCCTTCCTATTGGGTCTGGCTCATCATGTGCCTTTAGGTGGACATTTGGGGCATGACAAGACCTTTGAAAGGCTTGTCAACCACTTTTACTGGCCCCTAATGTGCAGGCACTCAGATATTCATTGTAGGTCTTGCCAGACTTGTGATGCAAGTGGCAAGATTGGAGGGAATTGTAAGGCTCCCTTCCAACCTTTTCCAGTGGTTAGTACCCACTTTGAGAGGGTCGGTATTGACAATGTGGGGCCTCTGGATCCCAAGATAGCCATGGCCAACAGGTTTATCCTGGTCTTGGTGGACCATGCCACCTGGTACCCAGAACCCATTCCTCTGAGGTCAATCACTTCCCCTGTGGTGGGTCGTGCATTGATAGGGGTTTTTACCCACGTGGGGTTGCCCATGGAAGTGGTGTTGTGTTGCCATTTCAGCCATAGCTCCATGCACGTTATTTTAACACACTAGGCCAAGCCGCTGTGCACCTTGACCTAGATATATTTTATTCAGCTCTCAAACAAGACATTCTTGATCACTCTGTGCTTCTTCCAAGGCTACAGCACGGTACATTGCCAGTGAATGTGGTAGAAGTTTAGTCTCCAACATTGGTAGAAAACACACATCCTTATGTAGGGACATTTTCCCAGAACATCAGCTGTGTTGTTATAAAAAAACGTCCTTGTCCCTTACACGTTAGGGTGAGATTCCAGCCAGAGAACCACAACTGTATGCTGATTGCTGAATGCTTCGCTAAAGATGCTAACGCAGACCGCAGGCCTTTGCTCAGGTATGGGGATGATGTTTTCCCAGGGGAACCTGAAGGGCAGAATTAGAGCTTAACATACTGTGCTCTATCATAGCTTAAGTAGGAGTTAGTCTATTGGCAATAGTGACAATAAGATAGGGTTATTCTTATGCTTCACTCTTCTCGTCACAATTTTAATACTGTCATGTTGTGTCGTCCTGGTTATTGCAGCTCACGCTTTGCTATCTAAGATGCAGTCATTTTATTAAACTCATTATTAAAACATATACTGCCTCTGTTTGTCATTTATATGTGAGACTAAAAGTAACTGAGAGAAACAGATGAGACTTGAGTGACCACGGCTTCCCTGAGAAACCAAGTATGTCATATGCTCGGCTACCCAGTCATCCCTATCCTTGGGTAGAGATGAGACACTGCTAGTTAGCCGGAGCAAAACCCAGATTGGAGCGACAGGCATCACCCACAGTGGATTAGACTTAGTCTCCCGCACCGCAGGCAATTCTGCCGCTCAAAATCCAGTAGTCTCATTAAAATAATTAGAGCCTATGTGACAGTGGTATCTGATAGGGATACCAACTTCATTTCTACATATATGAAGTCTCTGTGGCAGAAGTGTGAGTTAATGTACAAGTTTACCGCTCCTTATCACCTCCAAAGCAATGGTCTGGTTGAGAGATTCAACCGCACCTTAAAAGGCATGATCATGGGTCTGTCAGAGCCCTTGAGGTGGAAGCGGGATGTCCTCTTGCCCTGCCTTCTGTTCACCTACAGGGAGGTGCCTCAAAAAGGGCTTGGATTTAGTCCTTGTGAGTTCCTGTATGGCCACCCTGTTAGGGGAACTTTGAGTCCGGTGAAGGAAGGCATAGAGAGTATCTGGAAGCAAGCCAGGCAGACAAGAAACAGTGGTATGACCAGAATGCCCCTCTGGGTGAGTTTCAGCCTGGGCAAAAAGTGTGGGTGATGGTGCCAGGTGAGCCTAGGACGCCCCAGACATGTGGACTGGGCCATTTGAGGTGGTAGAGCGCAAGAGTGAGGTCACCTACTTGGTGGACTTGTGGACTCCCAGGATCTCCTTAAGGGTCCTGCACGTGAACCGTCTCAAGCCACACTTTGAGCAGACTGAATTGTCCATGCTCCCTGCAACAGATGATGGGGTGGAAGAAGAGAGTGAGCCACTTTCTGACCTTCTGTGTGTCGGAGAGAAGGATGGGTCTGTGGAGGGAATGAATAGGAGCATCAGAAGGACTGTCACCAGGTGTTGGGACAGTTCGCCTCCCTGTTCTCACTGATCCCAGGGGTCACACACTTGTGTACACATGATGTGTCCACCCATTAAACAGAAGGTTTACAGGGTGACTGATAAGGTCAGGGCCAGCATCAAAGATGGAGTGTCTAAGCTGTAAGCCCTATGGGTGGGTGAGTTCTCTAGCAGTCCTTGGGCCAGCCCTGTGGTCCTGGTCCCAAAGGCTGCTGCTCCTGGTGCCACCCCAGAACTTCGGTCAACCAAGTGTTGACTGGGCTGGATTACTTCAGCACAGTATACCTGGATGACATTGCAGTTTTCAGTACCACTTGGGAGGAATACCTGGAGCACCTCTGCAGAGGGTTGAAGGCCCTGCAAAAGGCAGGCCTCACTATTAAGGCAATCAAGTGCCAAATAGGGCAGGGTTCAGTGGTGTATTTGGGACACCAGGAGGGGAGTGGCCAGGTGGCACCCTACAGCCAAAGATTTACATCGTTCTGGCTTGGGAGCCCCTCAACACCCCGACTGAGGTGAAAGCTTTTTAGGCCTCCCTGGCTGTTACAGGAGGTTTGTCAAGGGATATGGCACCATTGTTGCCCCCTTAAATGAGTTGACGTCCAAGAAGCAACTAAAGAAGTTGATCCGGAGCAAGGCTTGCCAGGCTGCTTTTGATGCCCTGAAGGCTGCCATGTGCACAGCACCTGTGCTGAAGGCACCTGACTACTCCAAGAGGTTTGTTTTGCAGACACCTCAGAGCATGGTATAGGAGCAGTACTCTCACAGCTTAAAGAAGAGGGCCTAGATCAACCTGTAGCCTTCATTAGCAGGAGGTTACTCCCCAGGGAACGTGGGTGGAGTGCCAGTGCTGAAGTTCAAGTGTTCCTATGTAAAGTGTATGTGTACTTGGATTTCCATGATTGGCATATTTGATTTACTAGTAAGTCCCTAGTATGGTGCACTAGAGGTGCTGAGGGCCTGTAAATTAAATGCTACTAGTGGGCCTGCAGCACTGGTTGTGCCACCCACATTAATAGCTCTGTAAACATGGCTCAGACCTGCCACTGCAGTGTCTGTGAGTGCAGTTTTAACTGGCAATTCTATTTGGCAAGTGCAACCACTTGCCAGGCCTAAACTTTCCTGTTTCTTACATGTTAGACAACCCTAAGGTAGGCCCTAGGTAGCCCCATGGGCAGGGTGCAGTGTATGTTTAAGGTACGACATATACTAATGTGTTCTATATGTCCTGACAGTGAAATACTACCAAATTTGGTTTTCACTGTTGCAAGGCCTATCTCTCTCATAGGTTAACATGAGGGCTGCCTTTAAATAGGATTATAGTGTAGATTCCCTTTGGGAGCAGAGAGACATGTGGAGTTTGGGGTCTCTGAACTCAAAATTTAAAAATACATCTTTTAGTGAAGCTGGTTTTTAGATTGTGTGTTTGAAAATGCCACTTTCAGAAAGTAGGCATTTTCTTGCTTAAACCATTCTGTGACTCTGCCTGTCTGGGTTAGATTGATACTTGGGCTGTATGAACCTCCCTTTAGACAGCAACCCAAAGGGAGCTGGGATGTAGCCTGCATTTCCTGCCCCTGGTGTGTGTCAGGGGCCTGGCCTGGTCAAGGCAGGATCTCACAAACAAGACAGACTTTCCTTTGAAGTAGGCCTACTTCAAAGTCAGAAAGGGGTATAAGAAGAGCACCAAAACCCCCTGAAAAATAGATCACTTCTGGAATCAAGAGGAGAAGTGCTGCCCTGCCTGCGAATGTGCTTTGTAGAGCTATCCTGCAGTTACTGCTTCTGCCTGTGAAAGGGGACAAAGACTGGACTTTGTTATGCATTCCTGCTTGTGAAGAATCTCGAAGGGCTTGAACTGAGCTTGCCTCCTGTTATTGAAGTCTCAGGGCTATCAAAGACTTCCCCTGGCAGCACCTGGACTTTCTACTGAGACTCTTGCCTTCCCAAGTGGTGCCCTTTCCAGTTCCTGGGTCCTTGAAAGGTCAAGCTGGCAGACAAAAACTGAAAATCCACACACAGACTGTCATGCGGGGAAATTTTGATGGACCTTCCGTGTTGTGGCTGATATGACGCGCTGCTGGCTTCGCGGCTGAAATCAACGCTCTACCTTGCATTGCGGCTGGAAGATTGATACAACACGGCTGGAGAAACGATGCAAACCCCACGCAGCATGGTTTTGTGATTCCGTGCGACTGGATTTTCAGCGCACCATCGCTGGGCGTGGCAAAACAACGCAAAGCCTGCCCGAACCCGAGGTGCCTGTTCGGATTGATGCATCACTCTCTTGCAGGAGAGGAGAAATGATGCAGGCCGACCCAACCGGAGGAGGAATAACTTATGGTCTCGCTTGCGAGTGAGAAATCGACTCCTTGCTTGCCTTTTTCAATAAACACTCACCCGTGCAGTTTTATTTTGATGCTACCGAGGTACATTTGTGAAATAACAGCATTCCTACTGTTTTCTAAGGATTAAGGGCCAGATGTAGGTAAGTAGAAAATTGCGACTTGCAATTTGCAAGTCATAGCGACTCGCAAATTGCAACTCGCAATACGAGATGCAGAAAGGTGTCTCAGACACCTTCTGCGACTCGCTATGGGGTCGCAAAGACCCACCTCATGAATATTTATGAGGTGGGTCGCAGTTTGCGACCCCATAGTGAGTCTAGGCACTCACAGGGATGGTGGCCTGCTGGAGACAGCAGACCACCATGTCCGTGACTGCTTTTTTAATAAAGCAGTTTTTTTTTCTTTTTGCAGCCCGTTTTCCTTAAAGGAAAACGAGCTGCAAAAAGAAAAAATACCGAAACCATTTAGTTTCGTTTTTTTCAGAGTAGGCAGTGGTCCATAGGACCACTGCCAGCTCTGAAAAAATATTTTTTGGGGCATTCACAAAGGGGAAGGGGTCCCATGGGGACCCCTACCCTTTTGCGAATGAGTTACCATCCACTTCAAGTGGATGGTAACTGCGAGTTGGTTTGCGACCGCTTTCGCGGTCCCAAAGCAACTCTGCATCGCGATGCGGTCGTAAATAGGAAGGGAACACCCCTTCCTATTTGCGAGTCGGAATCACATTTTGCGAGTCGGTACCGACTCGCAAAATGTGACTCTGCATCGCGATGGCCGTTTTGCATGTCGCAAACTGCGTTTTTTGCAGTTTGCGACATGCAAAACGGTTGCTACATCTGACCCTAAGACTCTGTTAGGGTTTGTACACAGCAAAGAGCATGTCCCCTCTCACTGCACTAGTGGGTTCTGTAATAGCTCCCTTTTAAACTTACTATTCAAAGCCTTTCTTGTTATCTCACCTTCCCCCCCCCCCCTAGGCTTCTGTGTATGTTGTTTAATGTGCTGTTTTGTTTACACATTGGGCCTTGCTTTTACCAAGGCTTCTTTAAAACACTCCTCCCTAGGCCATGTGTTAATCCAACTCATTTGCATAATAACTGAAAGTCTGCACACCTTTCAAGAACATGTGCAGCATGTGAGGACCACACCCAGCCCTTCAAACCACACCCAGCTCTTCGAACCACACCCAGCCCTGTCTATAAAAGGCATCCCCCGAGCCTCACCCAGTGCTTGTGCTCGTCTACCTCCTGCTTACCTGAGAACAGATCCCTCGGCGCTGGCACTCCTGCTCTTTACAGACTTTCTTTGACTTCAATTGGCGCAGCTGCTGGCTCTTCCTTCTTCCGGTTTCCGGTTCCTCCTTGCCTCAGCCTCTCTCCTACGAGTAACCTGCAAAAGAGAAAGAAGACAAGGTTAGACTGATCAGTATCTCTTGCCAGCAACAAGTAAGTGCAAAACTTTTTATTACTTGAGGGAGCTTTGACGGCAATTTCTGGATTCGTGTATAGACAGTTTGAGGCGAAGTGCCTTCCACGAGCATTGTGATTAAGGCTCTTTGTTGCAGGATTATTTTGCAGGACTTTGTGAAGCGGACATTGTTTTTTTTCATGGAACTTTTGGGAATCGAACAGTGGAAACCATTGACAGCAAGGAAAACAGTAAATCAAGGACTTGCACAAATTACATGCTGTATTTTGATGTAAAAGTACAGTATTTGTTTTATAAAAGATTCTGGAAATATGCGAAAAGTGAGTCTGCTATTGGGAATTTAGGCTTTAGTTATATTATGATGAATGTTTGATATTGGTAATTCTGATAACGGTATTTGTTTAATTTTTTAGAAGCTTAACAGCAATAGAAAACACATCCCAGAGCAGTAACACATTCCAAACCTGGAAACTAGAGACCAGGATCCAAGAGGTACTTTTAGAAGAGAATTTCCAATAAATAAAGGGATAGTCAGGAACCCATTTAGGAATAGGTTGCACTTATCTGTTCTTTGTTTATGTTTCATTAAGCACCAGTTTCTACAGAAGTCAGAAAGGGCCGCAGATTTGTGCAGCACTTCAACAGTGGAAACGCAAGAACGGTGTTGTCTCTCTTTTTTTTATTTTATCCACTTCCCCCCTTCCCTTGAGCTTCTGTTCTTAGTGCACTGTTTTAAAAACTAGTGTGCTGGAACAAGCAGTTTCAGGGTGGGGTCGGATTGTCTTCAACCTCCATCAGAACTGAACAAGAACTCAGGTGAGCTGGGCTTTGACAGACTCTTATTCTTTGAAAATTGATAACTTGACGTGTATGCTGGATGTTTGTTGTTTTGGTCTTGTTTTGTTTAGACAAATATTCCCTATTTCTCTAAACCTGTGTTGTGTCATTTTGTAGGGTTTTCACTGTGTTACTGTGTGTGTTCACACAAATACTTAACACATTGCTTCTGAAGTTAAGCCTACCTGCTCATGCCAAGCTGCCAAGGGGGTGAGCGGGGTTAACTGAGTGTGATTCTCCTTTACCCTGACTAGAGTGAGTGCTTGCTTGGACAGGGGGTAATCTGACTACCAACCAAAGACCCCATTTCTAACAACCCCCAAATGACGAGGCAGTTGTCACAGTACTTATAGGAGTGTGAGTTCCAAAGGGAAATTAGCAATAAAAATACCTTTACATTTTGATTTTATTCTTTAAGGTTTGCTCTGTGTTCCAAGACAGGTTAAATTTCAGGCTATGTCTTCTGACAAATTGTGTGGGGGTGTCTTGTTTACCTTTATTTCTTTGACTGCAAACTTAGAGGATTTTTTAACGTGAACTGTGTGACCATGCTGGTTACAGACAAGCCCACTGAAATTATGTGACAAGGAGGCATAATTTTGGTGCAATGTTGACTAAATAATGTCTCAGGAAAACTCAAATTATGCAACTTAATGTGGAGCATTATGTGATAGAATCACTTTATTACTTTACTCGTTTTTGCATATTAGCACTGACATAGCATGACAAAGGTTTCACTTCATTTGTACCAGTTCCAAATCTAAATACAGCTATAAATAACTGAAAGATGGCCATTCAACCTTTGTGAAGGACCTTCCTTACAGCATGTTTTTTCAGCATTTGTAATAACATTTGATATGGTTGAGCTAAAAACAAAATATGTTTTTTGTTAAAATCTGTTAAGTATGCAGCCGGTGATTGATTATGAGGCAAATGAGGCAAATTCATAATTATGTGGAAAATGCAGCAGCCACAAATACCAAAATATCAATGGCCTCGCATACAGGGAGTGCTAAAAGAAATATAGTAGGATGTCAATTAATTTCTAATTCAGAAAGAAATACCTGCAAATGAACTGTGCATATAATTTAAAATACACCTGCAGTTAGAGAAGCACACATAAAGCACATTTTGTTTAATAATTTTGACAGCTGATTAAAAAAATAGATTTGAATAGGATCACAACAAATCTAGTGATGCAAAAAATGATGACTATTGTATTATATTGCATTGCACATTTGTACTACACTTGCTACTCCTATGTTTGGCACTGACGCTCTTACCTACATAGGAAGCAAGCTATGCCATCTAGGGTAGAATGCGGTTGGAAGGGTGTTGTCTTTGTTTTGTCATCCCATGTGGGAAGTGCTTCCATGTCATGCGTGATGACCAGCAATGGCGGTTATAATGTTACAAGGCACTGTGTAGCAGTGTGGATGAAGATGAGCTCTGGGAGACTCAGATGCACAGTTTAATGTATTTCAGTATGCTGGCAACTTTGAAGTGCTCTGCAGGTGCCCTTTTAATATGTCTTATGATGTAGTCTGTTTGCTGGTTACTGTCCTGGGTGATCCAATCAGAAATTTGGGGCAAAGGTCTGAGGCAGAGGCGACATTGCTTGAGGGACAGAGAAGTGGAGAGATCTGCTGCGATGTGCATTGTTACTATCTTGTCATATCTGAAAGTTATTGTGATATAAAGTAGCGGCCATAGTATATAGATGTTTGGGACCTGCAGTCATGGACTAGATTAAAGCCTTCAGATTGGCCAGCAGTTTGGCCTGAGCTCTGCGATTATTGCATGCCTGTTCTTTTAGTGATGGCTAGTTTACTTGCTGCACAGTACTGGTGATGGACAGTACTTGTGGCAGATATGTCTTATGTGATTGTAAGAGCTTTAAGTTACAGTTGGCTGCTGACAGTTGAGTTTTATGGTATTAGTATTAGTGCAGGACAGAAATGTATGAACTTACATACCTAGCCCAGAAAAGCATAAGTCACCTCTCCTTACCATACCGAAAGTAGTTTGCTGGTTGGGTTTTTTCAATCTGTGGATTGTAAGCTAAAGATTGAGTTTGAGGGTGCCGCTGTCTTTCCAGGTTCTGTTGCCAGGATGTGTGGTGCTTTAGTTGTCACGGAAATAGCCATGTTTTCAACTATCTTCTGAGATTTATATGCTCTTGAATGTAATCAGGTTTGGTAAGGTGGTTAGGTAGATGTTGAATAATGAAACAGATATGATGTACCCCTGTAGGATGACACAGTGTTGTGTATGAGAAGATGATATGAAAGATGGTACCATCACTAGTTCACTGTCACAGCTGAACAGCCAAGAACTCAGTGGGCAATAGATGAACCCCCTTCACTCCTTTTGCTGGAAATTGTATTACTGGTTGAAGAGGTTGAGACCTTTTTCCAGCACTGACCCCCAAATTAACCTTGGCTTAACCTTCTGGCAGCTTGGCACAAAGCAGTCAGGTTTAACTTAGAGGCAAGGTGTAAAGTCTTTGTTCAGTACTGCATACAGTAATAAAGTGAAAACACTCACATAGAAAATCCTAAACCTATTTAGAAATATAGAGTAGTATTTAATAAATTATTAGACGCCAAAATAACAAAAACCCAATCAGTAGAACCAGAGATATGCAGTTTTAAATATTTAGGTAAAAACAGTGCCTAAAAGCACAACACTCAAATGTGGACATCTAGTCTCGTTGTACCGGGACAAGGTCACAAGTTCAGTTTCACTACAATGGAACGTGATCCAGATTTAGGGGGTTATTCCGACCCCGGCGGTCAAGGACCGCCGGGGACGGGGATGCGGGAGCACCGCCAACAGGCTGGCGGTGCCCCGCAGGGCATTCTGACCGCAGCGGTTTGGCCGCGGTCAGAAGAGGAAAACCGGCGGTCTCCCGCCGGTTTTCCGCTGCCCTGGGAATACACCATGGCGGCGCAGCTTGCTGCGCCGCCATGGGTGATTCCGACCCCCTCACCGCCATCCTGTTCCTGGCGGCTCCGACCGCCAGTAACAGGATGGCGGTGAGGGGTGTCGTGGGGCCCCTGCCAATGGCATGGGCACTGCAGGGGCCCCCGTAAGAGGGCCCCACTTTGTATTTCAGTGTCTGCATTGCAGACACTGAAATACGCGACGGGTGCCACTGCACCCGTCGCACATACCCACTCCGCCGGCTCCATTCGGAGCCGGCTTCCTCGTGGGGAGGGGTTTCCCGCTGGGCTGGCGGGCGGCCCTCTGGCGGTCGCCCGCCAGCCCAGCGGGAAAGCCAGAATGGCCTCCGCGGTCTTTCGACCGCGGAGCGGACATTTGGCGGCTCCCTCCAGGCGGGCGGCTCCCGCCGCCCACCGGGCTCAGAATGAGCCCCTTAGTACCCAGGTAGGCCCACTGAACAATGAACCTTAAATCCTGGTTTGCAGAGCATTGTGAGATGCCACGTCAAGGATGTGTTGCACCGCAGTGGTTCTGCAGGAGCTGCTTAGCTGTGATGCAGTCTTGCATTGTCATAGAGGATGCTGCCAACAAGATGCTTGGAATTCTAAAGCCTGCATCGATGGTGTGTTATGCAGTGGCAGTTCTGAGAAGACTGTGGGCTGCAATGTGTAGTCCAGCATTGAGGATGCCTCACACTACAGTGGTATCCATGCAGCTGCAAGGAGATGCATTGTGATGTATGTTTGGAGCCTTTTCTGTCCCGGAGGCTCTAATTAGATGGCCAGTCAACTAGCCCTTAGAGGCACTCTGGTGGCCTTGTAACCAAGATGAAGGTCTAGTCCTTTTTCTCAGACAGCAGAGCAGCAGAGTGGCAGTCTTCCTTGCAGAACAGCACAGAACACTGTCTGAGTCTTCCAAGGGTCCAGAAGCCTACTGATAAGTTGGGTCCATGGTCTATTATTTATGTCTGGTGCCAGTTTTGAAGTAGGAGAAGGTACTGGAGGTTTTCATCCCCAGATGTGTTTGGAATTTTCTGCCTTCCTGTCCTGGCCCAGCCTGCCTGGGGTGAAAAAGGAATAGTATCAAACCCTTTGTGAGTGTACCCAGGCAATGCTTTTGGGCTGTGCAAGTGTGGTAGTTGACCGCTCCTCCCCCTCATCAAGTCAGAGGTGGTCCATTCTGCAAAATCGAAATGGCAGTTTAAACTGACTGCACACACAGGATGCATAAGCAGGATTGAGACATGTTTAAAGGAATGCTTGAGTGGGGGGCACAATCAGTGCTCTAGGCCCATTAGTAGCATTTAATTTACAGGCCCAGGGTACATGTAGTTCCACTTTACTTCAAACATACAAACAAATTAAATGTGCCAACTGGTTGTAGACTTATTTCACCATGTTTAAAGGAGAGAGTTCAAAATCACTTTTGCACTGGTTAGCTGTGGTAAAGTATACTGAGTTTTACAAGCCAACAAAAAACGGGTTCCAAAAAAAGCAGAGTGAAGGAAAAATGTTTGGGGAGGGCTCTACAGTAAGGACCAAGTTCAACACCATTCATGTGTGCTACATCAAACAGGAATTTGCAGGGTGAAAAGATTGCACAACTATAGAGGGCATTGAGTCATGTTTTTCTTAAGTCAGCAACTTCCTGGACTTTCCTATTCAGGTTACATATGTTGTTGTCACTACATAAACTTAACAGGCATTCAGAAACAATGTCCAATCATGAACCCCCAGATTCCAATATGACCTAGTTCTTTTTTAGCCTATTATGCTGTGGCAGAATCTCCACAAATCAGGTACAACTTATATTTGATTGATGTTGCTTCAGCCTACACTGGCCTGCTGTGAATTGTAGTTTGGTGAAGCAACTGATGTTCTAGAGATCTATATTTTGTTTGCAGGAATCAGATATTCTGTTAGTTTAATCTCCATGCTACAGAGGTCTGCAAATATTCCAGCTAGCAGTACTGTAAATCAGAAATTAACCACTATATCCTGCCATGTCACAGTGGGCTGCTTTAACAAAATATTTATCTTTCAAAAAAATTATGTAATATCTAGATAACACTACCAGGGTCAACATGCTGAGACTCCATCCCCTTGGACCAAATATTGTGGAAACCATAATTAGGGCATCTAGTTTTCATCATTCATGCTGCCGTAAAATGTTTAAAACACACAGGCCCATATTTATACTATTTTAGCGCCGCATTTGCACTGCGTTTTGACGCAAAACAGCGCAATTTGACAAAATACAATTGTATTTTGCAAGTTTGCGCCGCTTTTGCGTAAAGAAATTACGCAAATGTGGCGCTAAAAAAGTATAAATATATAGGCCCAAGTTTGCCACTAATTTCCCAAAATGTTCTTAATGGATATGCTCCAAGCTCTCCATATAGTTATTTTAAATTAGTGGTGAGATAAATGAAAACTTCTCTTACGAACTTGGCTTGAATTAGCAAACTCCACACTTTACAAAGCAGATGACGTTTCCTAAATTTATGTGAGGTAAGGCTTACCCTTTCAGGTCTTCTCTGTGTGATGATTTACTGATGCATAATGTCCCCGGTAGGACATCCTCCATCAAAACAAAAATGAGTGTGGGGACTGGACATCCACCACCTGAGGTAAGAAGTGTGTGAGAGATGGCTCTAACTGAGTGGAGGCCAGCTAATTTAAGCAAAATAATTGCACATAACTTGAACAGTTTAGAAAATACACAAAGTTGTGAGGCAAACTTTACACCCTTCTAATTTAAATCACATTAAGTTGATAGGATTTAAAATTGGATTGCAGTGAGTTGATTGAGCGAGCTTAATATGTACCTTTAAAAAAAAATCCACATATTTCTTCACACAAAATCACATAGTGTGCAGCAGAATGTCAAAACCAGAATATCAACTGCACAGATTACTGAGGACAGAATATTTTATCCAAAATATCAACTTCAAGCATTGAATTTATACACCTTCCTCCAAATATATATACCTACTATATATATACCTACTATATATATATATATATATACATATATATATATATATATATATCTTTAAATATATGTAGATGTGGAGTTATGAATTGTAAATCTATACTTTCTATATATGCATATACCTTTCAATATTCTGTCCTCGATATTCTTGTACCGCAATATTCTAAGGATCAATATTTAGTAGGATAATCCGTATTTGGGAAAGAATGCAGCAATAGAGCACAGCTTTGATGAGTGTTCATAGTTGAAGGCCATGTCCCCCTATAAATGTACTTCTGGCTATGGGCCTGTGTGAGCTGCATTCAGCACATATAAAAAGAGGAATATGCCACCGATTATTGTTTTTGTGCAGGAAGGTATCACACAAGTCCCAAGTGTGCCAGTGCAAGCAGAGAGCTGATCAGTGCCATTTATGATACGGGCTGTTCAATCTCTCCTGTTCGTGCAATGCAGTACAATAACTTACCTTGCTGCATTGTGTGAACTTTTAGTGAATCTGCCTCTAGGCATTGTTTTAGAAGCCATTAGGGGTAGCAAATTGTAGCCCTAGTGCAGCCATTTCTACCCCTGGTATCATAGTTCATAAACATAATGACTAGAGCAGAAAGTAAACACCACCATTAGTTCCTTGTTTGGCATAAGTAGTTATCAGTCTGTCCCTTTCCTTAGCCCCCTAAACTGCAAATAAAAGGCTGCTGGAGGTGAGTCCCCCTTCAATGTCATTGGGTGTCTACCGTCAATGGCTCTTTGCGGAATCCACTTCCATGAATTATTGTAAGACCATGTATTTCCCTTCAGTTACAGAATATGATTAAGACTTTCAAAGTAACATGCCGAGGATACGGAGATCTAATAGCGTATCTCTGCTCAGATCAAGGTTTTAATAATTAATCCTAAATGGGATTATTTGTACTAATTCAAATAACCCTGGAGACAATCAATTAGCAGAGATGCCTTAACAGCATGGTTTGATTATTTTTTTATATCATTTCACCATGTATTTAACATTTGTTTTGTGAAGTCAGTGAAAATCAGCAATCAATTAGACTGAAAATCAACTTACCATGCCTAGAAAATTAATTTATAAATTGAATGTGATTATCTTAAAAGACTTCTAGCCTTTTGTATTTTACAACGTTCGTGTCCAGAAAAGACACGTTAAAATGGCCGCTGCATTAAAAAGGAATCATGTGCTATGATTACATTAAACTGAAAATACTGCGTAAAAACAAAATGGATTGCAATTTATCCAACTACAGCAGAGACACTTTCACAGGTAGCCCAACATGCATGACACTAGATTTTCTTTATTAATACTTATAAGGGTTTGCAGGAAGCTCTCTAGGAATTTTACGAAAAAGGTAAGAGTTATGCCAGGTGAAATTATTTAAAATCTGCATATTCTGAACCAGATAATTCTTAGTTGAGGTCTATTTTACGCTATGTACCGTTGTTTCCTAGTACAGAGGGGTATTAGGCAGTTTAATAATAGAGGCAATAACTTACTTGGCAACTGTGGTACATTTGCTCTCAGAGAAATGAGAAGTGTATCTAGCTCTGACAATGTTATTTAGCAGTTCTACTTGGGTAATTCTCTGACGGAGGACCAAGTCATCTTGGATTTTAAGAGAAGTGCATTACATATCTCTGATTCCATTTGGTTTGTGAGTGAGCGTTCTATGTACTTCAGATTGTTTTCCATCCCTCGACTACTTATTTCGAGAACAGGCGCGCCTTTGTTTTAATTTTGTTGTCTTAATTGTTTTATGCGACATGTCCATTAATCACGTTCTGTTTTCTTTTATTGAACTGTGAATATAATGATCCCTTTCCCAGCAGGATAGGCTGTAGTACCTGCCGAACTTCCAAAGTTGGGTAGGGAGCATCAGTGAGCCTCGGAACTTTAAACCATTGCTTGGGTTTCCTGGGTACCATATAGTTACAATTTGGAGGAATGATATAAGGAGAAAAGGGAAATAGTTAGACCACCAGATAGTTAGACCTTCCTTCATTTGTTATGAGGAGGACCAGTGTTCGCAGGTGTGGAAAAGAATTGAATGAGATTATTAGTAAGCAAAAAAGAGGCTGAAAGTGATGCAGCTATTTCTTTATTTTTTCCCCATTGATGGCTAAAGTCACCTAGGAACATATATTTATTCTGATTGATTAGGGAATAGTTGCCCACTAAAAATTATCATGTCACCAGGTGCGTAGAATATGGATTTTCGAAGAAACAGGGTACACTGTTTCTATTTTGATTGAAATCATTCAAAAGTTGAGAATGGGTCGTTGTTTAGACTTTCGTATTTTATGGAGTTCTTTTGAGTCAAAGCAAGCAAAAGAAAAGACGTGGTACTATCACTAGTGTTTCAAGGCTAATAATCATAGAAACAAAAAGTACATCTCACCTTCCACACTAAATAGGGTGGGGAGTGTAATGCCCTTCTTCCAACGGCCCGTACTCTATAGGGCTCAAGGATATAGCTTGGTCAGTAAGATTGGGAGGGAAGGAGCTTCACATTTTTCACTAATTAAACTGGCATACAACGCTAAAATACATTATACAACAAGCATGGCATGTGAGAAGGATTTAAGAAGAAGCAGGGGAAAGGGACGTGGATTGATAGGAGCACAAATATTTTGTAAAATAATCAACAGTTTTGAAGACTTTAAAAACAGAGAGATAGAGTGTGTGCTGTTTTGTCTGCCTGTGTGTAAAAATTCCTGGTGAAATCTGACATACACCTAACCATACCCAACTGCAAGCACTTTTACTCAAACATTTACCAGAAGATATATTTAATGGGGGGGTGAAATCCCAAACACCCACCTGAAATTACGCCCCTGATGAGCCTGTCAGAGGAAGCTTTCCATTGACAAAAAGCTTATGGTCCACCTGACACTAAATGAGGTGGCCAGATCAGAGGTTTGTGAGAGAGGGTACTCCATCACGTTTGTGATAGAGCACCTTGACCTCTAAACTAAGGGCTTTAGTATGAGTCTGGCGGTCAATAGACCTGCCAGACTCGTAGTCGTGTTTGGACCGCCGTGATTGTGGCAGTCAGACTGCCACATCACGAGGTTGCCAGGCAGACCCACCAACCTACCGCTGTCCCCACCAGGATTTCCTATCCCAGTGGGCTGATGGCAGTGCAGGTTGTAATCAGCCAGGGCGGCGCTAAAGTCAGCACTGCTCTGCTGATTACAACCTTGTTCTCTGCCAGCCTTTTCATGGTGGCACCACTGCCATAAAAACGCTGGTGGAGAACAAGTGCAGGGAGCCACAGGGTGGCACCTGCACTGCCCATGGCATGGGCAGTTGCTGCTGTCCCCTTCCCAGCACCTTTCAAATGCACAATGTCTGCTGTGCAGACAATGTGCATTTCGAGGGTGCGGGTGAACCCTGACCGGCAGAAATGCTGCACCTTTCCTACTGGGCTGACAGTTTCCGCCCGTCAGCCCTGTGGAAAAGTGCTAATAAGGCCAGTGCGGAGACTGCCACCTCGATGACGGTCTCCTCACCACAGGTCTTGTTGGTCAGCAAAGCCAACCGCCAGACTCATAATCAGACTCTATATCAGGTCCTACTTATTGCTAGCTTGCAAATTCATGTGTTTAATTAAGTTATCCATCAGCAGCACCACATTTCTTTGTCAAATTACAATCACAAGTAACAGGTATAAAATTACCTGATGACAAAAAGTGGGCAGCATAATCCTGAACCTCAAGTAGAGCATGCTAAAGGCAATGGAAGATGTGGTAGAAGTAATTCTGGTCAATAATAGTCAAATTTCACTGTCTGACATCATTGTCTGATCCACATACAGGGTGACTCCTCGATCAGGGGCATAGTTTCAGGAGCGGGGGTGGTTTTACACCCCACAATTTTTTTATTTTATTTTTTAAATAGATGGGAGCAGGTGCTTTTCAGTTGAGTATGGAACGGTGTCTGTTGGAATTCACCTAGGGTTTTTATACAGACAGACAAAAACACACACACACACTCTCTCCCTCTATCTGTTTGGAAAGACTTCAAAAAGTGTGGTTATTTCACAAAATAATGCTTTCTCTCACTTAGTGCACCTACCAATATGCATTCCTCTCCCTTTCTACTGCCTTTTAAGCCACTCTTGTGCACCTTGTTTGTGGTATAATGTATTTTAATACCATTTGCCAGTGCGATTGTCGGTAAATGTGCACATGAACAATCAATCCCTTTAACACAGACACCCTTACACTCTGGTGCAGGGATGCCTGTGTTGGTGCTGGTAGCTTTATTTAACACAGGCGCAGGGAAAAAACACAGGGGGGCATATTTATACTCTGTTTGCGGCAAAAAATTTGCCGTGCATTCATCGCAAACCTAACACCATATTTGTACTCTGACGCCCGACCTGCGAACATCAAAATCCCTCCCTGTGCGTCATTTTCGGATCCGGGAAAACACCTTGCATTAATGACATGCAAGGTAGGCGTTCCCATCCAAAAAATTACTTTAAGGCCTGTGCACCTTACTTATACTCCTGCGTCATTTTGACACACAGGAGGGGGCGGGCCTTAAAAAATTGCGCACAGAAAGATGTGCACAGTTTTTTAACGTCTGGGTGAGGGCAGGCGTTAAGGTACATGTGGGCCCACTTCCGTGGTCTCTGACCATGGAAGCAGTCCACAGGTGCCCTCCCCTGCCCCCAGGGACACCCCCTGCCACCCTCGCCCACCCCTGGAGGACACCCAGTGATGGGGGGACCCATCCCAGGTAGGTACAGGTAAGCTGGGGTAAGTATAATTTTTTTTTTTTTAAAGTGGCATAGGGGGGCCTAACTTGGGCCCCCCTACATGCCGCTGTGGCCAATGGCCATGCCCAGGCGACAGAAGTCCCCTGGGCATGGCCATTGGGCAAGGGGGCATGACTCCTGTCTTTGCTAAGGCAGGAGTCATTTTAATGGGGGTTAGTTGTCAAAAAATGGCGCAAGTCCGGTTTGAGCCATGAGTTTTGACTCAAACCTGACTTGCACCATTTTTTGATGCACAACCCCCATTTTTCCCTACGCTGGCGCTGCCTGGTTAGAGTAATTTTTTTTTACTCTGACCCGCCCGCAGCTCCGGCTTATGTCAATCCTTAAATAAGGCGCCCGCCTGGCACGTAGGAATGGCGCTAGCCGTCGGTAAATTTTTTGACGCAAACCAGCGCTGGCGCTGGTTTGCGTCAAAAAGTATAAATATGTTCCAGAGTGTGCTGTATTTGAGTAAATATGGCACATCCCTTCATTTCTAAAGTGATACCGTGAAGTGCTGCAAATATTGGTGCAGCACCGCGCTGTGCCACTTTGTAGTAAATTTGGCCCTTAATATTTTTTTTAACTTGGGCATGGAAGCCTAGAGTACAGCTCCTATAAACCCATGGCAGAATATTTCCACAATTTTTCCGCTCTCGCTATAGGTTTTGACAAACCCAGCAGAGATTAAGCTGTCCCTAGCCAAATCCAGTTCTAGGAAAAACATTTGAGGATTTCATAAGGACTCTCGTACTCCAAA
The DNA here is from genome assembly GCF_031143425.1 of Pleurodeles waltl. Lineage (NCBI taxonomy): Eukaryota > Metazoa > Chordata > Amphibia > Caudata > Salamandridae > Pleurodeles > Pleurodeles waltl. Next base: position 1,422,119,035 of record NC_090440.1, on the reverse strand, counting down.
GAGACTGCTGGGTTTGGGGCGGGTAGCACCTCTGCATTGTAGGTAAATGAGTCACTCCCACACCAGTTGGTTGTTGTCAGCCCAACCCTCCCGGCTCTCTAGCAGCACCTCACCAAAACCCAACTGGCAAAGATGATTTGTGACACCTTGCACATGGAACTCAGAAGTCCCCTCAAAGAAATGGTGGTAAAACAAGCCTTGCCCTTTTCTCTCCACACACAAGTCTCGTACACACACATAGGCAAGAAAAGAGGTGCAGGACCGTTTTCAATACATTTATTGAAAAGACTGCAATATATGCTAAAATGCATGAGCTGCAATGATTAGGATAGTGAGGAATAACAAAATCAGGATTGTGAAAATTAGAGATGTAAATATAAGCACCCACAACATTTTGTCATGACATGAGTATACAATTCCTACCTGAAAGCCTAATCTCTGTCCAGTGAGCAAGAGCATAACTATGTAAGGTAAATCTGTCCATGAGAAGTGCACCCCTCCCCCATTACCTTGGTACAAGGTCAGACCGTCAGTCTCCAGATCAGGATCGGTGGAGCCACAAAGGCTGAGGTAGGCCAAAAACCAGCATGCAGCATGGATGGAAATTCTGTCTGGAACCCCCTCTAATGCACTTTGTCCTATAAGATATTTTTATAGGGGACATGCTTATTTTCATGCACAGACGCCTGACGCAGATATGTACCTAAGTGCTGGACTGTTTATGCAGTCTCAGAGCCGGCAATACAAAATATTCTGTTTGCCTCGCATTTTATTCTTATGAATCCTAGAACAAGAATGTGATGTAAAGTGTGTTCTCCATAGCACTGATCATGATGCTTTTGCAGAATATCGGCTGATAATGAAAGTAAAAACAATGCCACTAAAATAAGCAATAATAAAATGAATTAAAAATGAAAACAGAGCATAATAACTAGGTAAAAGGGAACAGGCTACACTGTGCCCAAGTGACTAACTAAAATGGACCCACGACAAGTGTGTAGATAATCTATACATTACAGAGTAATTGCAAAAGATGCCTCCCACAGTGGTCCACTATGTGAACCAAGAATAAAGTAGGAATACTATACTAAACCTTTTCCTAGATGTTTCAGAATTGATTTTTTTTTTTTTTAATGGAATAGGGCCATGTTTGTTCCACCTCAGCTAATCAAAACTATTGATACATCTATGAAAAAGGAATTTTGCAACAAGGTCCGCATCACTTTGGTCATTCCATGTCTTGGATAACATACAATCCCAGTAAGGGTTGACCACCCTAGCAAGTGTAATTTTCCCCATTAGCATTGGCGTCTGCCACAGTTCCACCAATTTAATGGATGCATAGAGACGTTTGAGTGAACTAAGCCAAGGAGTGTCTATGTTTTTGTCTACCTCAATAAGTTTGATCAAAGCCTCGCAATAAGGAGCCAATTCCACTGTTGTCCATAAATGCAAGGTATTTTACTGTTTTTAAAAGCACCACTATGCTCACCCTATTCAGTGGCAAATCAAAGCTGATGGTTAGCAGGGGGCTGCTTATTGGTAAGTTTAACATTGACCGAATATATGTGTTTGCCACTAAAACTAATGAGGTAGTGTCAGTGTTACTCCATATCTCTGCTCCATAAGTTGCCCCGGGTTTGAATTTTCCTACAATGCCAGCCACCCTATTTTGCAGTAAATCCCTGCTTTTCTCAATCTGCGGAGCCCATGAGAGATTATCAGTGAGTCTAACGCCCATGTAGTCCAAGCATTGACTTGTTTGATGGGTGCACCTTCCACTGTCATCTTACCCCTAAATGAGTGATCGGGTTCTATGGCCATAAATTTGGATTTTGCTGTGTTTATCTCAAGGCCCATAGATGCACAGAAGGAGACAAACCAGTCCAGTAGGGCCTGGAGGCCCATCGGAGTTCTGTAGAGCAACAATGCATCATCAGCCAACATCAGTATTGGAGTACTGGGGCCTGCAGACTTCGGGGTGCAGTGCTTACAGTTGGCCACCCACTCCACAGCTCCAATGATGTATAGGTTCAATAGAGTGGGGGCCAAGACACATCCCTGTCGTATTCCATGCTTGTTCAAAATTCTGGGGTCTGCAAGATCTACATGAGAGCACCATTTTACTTATGCATAAGTAGCTACATGAGGGTTTTTTATAATTCTCAGTACAGTCCAGGATTCCATAATCTCCTAATACCTTCCAAAGATTTTCCTTCGGGTAAGGTAAAAAAAGGCTCTCGAAGCCATGACAGTCACATATAAATGGTCCCGCTTACATTGTCCTGAAACAGAACACTTGGTCTAGCATGATGACCTTGACTTTTAACCCTGCATGAGAGTCTGTGAGGATGTGATGGTCAGAAATCCATGTCAGAAGTCTGTAAAGGACCTGTATGCTAAATATTTTTTGGCTGATATCAACAAGGCTGATGGGCCTTTAATTAGCAGGAATGTCCTTCCATCCCTTCTTGTGAAGAGGGACAATAATTGCTCCTGTCGACCCGGAGAAATCCTAACTATATTTTAGTCATAAGAGACTAGATAGTGGATTTCACACACTAGTCCGAAGAACCAAACCAAATCTGCTTTAAGAATAATGTAATTCAAAATACATCCTAGGCATCACATATAATATATGATAATCAATTCAACTTAAAAAAATCACACCAGTTTATTAAGAAGTTAGGCCCTGATTCTAAGCTTGGCGGGAGCAGTAGCCGCCCGCCAAGCGGGAACCGCCAGAAGACCGTACCGCGGTCAAAAGACCGCGGCGGTCATTCTGGGTTTCCCACTGGGCTGGCGGGCGACCGCCGAAAGTCCGCCCGCCAGCCCAGCGGGAAACACCCTTCCCACGAGGACGCCGGCTCAGAATGGAGCCGGCGGAGTGGGAAGGTGCGACGGGTGCAGTTGCACCCGTCGCGAATTTCAGTGTCTGCAAAGCAGACACTGAAATTCTTTGTGGGGCCCTCTTACGGGGGCCCCTGCAGTGCCCATGCCATTGGCATGGGCACTGCAGGGGCCCCCAGGGGCCCCACGGCAGCCCATACCGCCATCCTGTTCCTGGCGGGCGAACCGCCAGGAACAGGATGGCGGTATGGGGTGTCAGAATCCCCATGGCGGCGCGGATTCCCATGGGCAGCGGAAAGTCGGCGGTACACCGCCGGCTTTCCGCTTCTGGCCGCGGCTGTACCGCCGCGGTCAGAATGCCCGGCGGAGCACCGCCAGCCTGTTGGCGGTGCTACCGCCAACCTCCGCCCTGGCGGTATTTACCGCCAGGGTCAGAATGACCCCCTTAATGTTTTATTTCCCTATATTAACAATGCTAAGGTCACAAAAATAATTCTCAAACACAAATGATACAGATAGAGAAACTAAAAAGGCTGATTTGAACGTCAGATATATCTAAATTTAATCAATGCAAAAAGACAAATTATCTCAATGGTTTTTAAACAAGGCCATAGCAACAGAATCTGAGCAAGAGAAATTGAATACATCTGATAATGATCAGACAAAAACATATCAATGACAATTCATGAGCATGTGAGTAACGCACGCCTCACTAACCACTAATTAGCATCAACATGTTGGACTTCATGTAAAAGGTTTAGTGACAGAAATTTAGAAAACATCTAATTATGGCTCTATTAAAAATAAGCAGCAGTAAATAAAACTTTGCAACTGTTACCTTAAAAACTAAAGACAAATAACAATTCACAGCTCATACATTTATCAGTGGGACAGCAACATCAGGCACCAACATCAGGACAGGAATAGGTGTAATGTTAGGGGTAATGGATCAGAATTTGGACTATATAATACACTAAACAATCCAAGCATAGTTTCAGTATTGAACAGACACAAATTAATAAAGTACCAGAATGTCAATAGATTATCTAGAAAACATGAAATGTCAAAGTGACAGATCATAAAGTAATAGAATCTCTAGGACTCAGGATACATGAAAATCCCAAAGAAGAATGAACAACAATCAATGGTGACTGAACATTAAATTAAATGTGTTAAATGAAAATGATTGGATAAAGCGTGAGGTGAGAAAGTTATGACCAATCAGAACATTAACAGATACCAAAATTATACAATCAGTTTACTCTAAGCTCTTCTATTTGCTGTGATTTTATTGACGAAATCTAAACTAATGCATTTTTATCCTGTGTTTCCTCTTCTCCAGATTCATTTGTGGATCCATTGTTTTCACTCCACCGGAATACGAAGTCACAGGAAAACAATTACAAAGCTGAACATGGACAAAATGTAGGCCTTACAGAAGATGGTGGCCATTCAGTTAGTCCCAAGTCTGGTAAACCAAATATTATTAACCCCTTCGCTGACAGGCCTTTTCCCCCTCCTGTGCCAGGCCTTTTTTTGCCTATTTGGAATAGCTCACGTTTATGCCCTCATAACTTTTTGTCCACATAAGCTACCCATGCCAAATTTGCGTCCTTTTTTTCCAACAACCTAGGGATTCTAGAGGTACCCAGACTTTGTGAGTTCCACTGAAGGAGACCAAGAAATTAGCCAAAATACAGTGAAAACTTTTTTTATTTTTTTTTAAATTGGAAAAAAGGGCTGCAGATGAAGGCTTGTGTTTTTTTCCCTAAAATTGGCATCAACAAAGGGTTTGCAGTGCTAACATCACCAGCTTCCCAGCTTTCAGGAACAGGCAGACTTGAATCATAAAAACAAATTTTTCAACACAATTTTGTCATTTTACTGGGACATACCCCATTTTTACAATTTTTTGTGCTTTCAGCCTCCTTCCAGTCAGTGACAGAAATGGGTGTGAAACCAATGCTGGATCCCAGAAACCTAAAAATTTCGAAAAAGTAGACAAAATTCTGAATTCAGCAATGGGTAATTTGTGTAGATCTTACAAGGGTTTCCTACAGAAAATAACAACTGAAATAAAAAATATTGAAATTGAGGTAAAAAAAAAGCAATTTTTCTCTACGTTTTACTCTGTAACTTTTTCCTGCGATGTCAGATTTTTGAAAGCAATATACCGTTACGTCTGCTGGATTATTCTGGTTGCAGGGATATTTAGGGCTTGTAGGTTCATCAAGAATCCTAGGTACCCAGAGCCAATAAATGAGCTGCACCTTGCAGTGGGTTTTCATTCTATACCGGGTATACTGCAATTCATTTGCTGAAATATAAAGAGTCAAAAATAGGTATCAAGAAAACCTTTGTATTTAAAAAATGGGCACAATATAAGGTGTTGAGGAGCAGTGGTTATTTGCACATCTCTGAAGTCTGGGGTGCCCATACTAGCATGTGAATTACAGGGCATTTCTCAAATAGACGTCTTTTTTACACACTGTCTTATATTTGGAAGGAGAAAATGTAGAGAAAGACAAAGGGCAATAACACTGGTTTTGCTATTCTATGTTCCCCAAGTCTCCCGATAAAAATGGTACCTCACTTGTGTGGGTAGGCCTAGTGCCCGCGACAGGAAATGCCCCAAAACACAAAGTGGACACATCACATTTTCTCAAAGAAAACAGAGGTATTTTTCTGCAAAGTGCCTACCTGTGGATTTTGGCCTTTAGCTTAGCCGCCACCTAGGGAAACCTGGCAAACCTGTGCATGTTTGAAAACTAGATACCTAGGGAAATCCATGACGGGGTGACTTGTGGGGCTCTCACCAGGTTCTGTTACCCAGAATCCTTTGCAAACCTCAAGATGTGGCTAAAAAAACACTTTTCCTTCACATTTCGGTGACAGAAAGTTCTGGAATCTGAGAGGAGCCACCAATTTCCTTGCACCCATCATTCCCCCAAGTCTCCCGATAGAAATGGTACCTCACTTGTGTGGGTAGGCCTAGTGCCCGCGACAGGAAATGCCCCAAAACACAAAGTAGACACATCAAATTTTCTCAAAGAAAACAGAGGTGTTCTTTGCAAAGTGCCTACCTGTGGATTTTGGCCTCTATCTCAGGCGCCACCTCGGGAAACATACCAAACCTATGCATTTTTTTTAACTAGAGACCTAGGGGAATCCAAGACGGGGTGATTTGTCGGGCTCTCACCAGGTTCTGTTACCTAGAATCCTTTGCAAACCTCAAAATGTGGCTAAAAAAACACTTTTTCCGCACATTTCGGTGACAGAAAGTTCTGGAATCTGAGAGGAGCCACAAATTTCCTTCCACCCAGCATTCCCCCATGTCTCCTGATAAAAATGGTACTTCACTTGTGTGGGTAGGCCTTGTGCTCGCAACAGGAAATGCCCCAAAGCACTATCTGGACACATCAAAATTATCAAATAGAAAACTACCTATTTGTGCGGGGGGGCACCTGCGTTTTTGGTCCTGGGCTCAGCATTCATCTAAGGAAACCTACAAAACCCAGACATTTCTGAAAACTAGACACCCGAGGGAGTCAAGGGAGGTGTGACTTGTGTGGATCCCCCAATATTTTCTTACCCAGAATCCTCAACAAACAGCAAATGTAGCTAAAAAATCAAATTTTCCCACATTTCTGTGTGGGATCACTGCACCGGGACACATTTCCTACCACCCAACGTTCCCCTCAGTCTCCCAGTAAAAATGATACCTCACTTGTATAGGTGGGCCAAGTGTTTGTGACAGGGAAGAGCCAAAAACACGTCAAAATTGAGGGGGAACCAAAGTGGGTCCAAAAGGGCAGTTTGAAAAAAAAAAAATTACGCTGACAAGTGCAGCAGAAATTTTATCGGTATAGATGAGACAATGCTGGGTGGTAGGAATTTTGTGGATTACTGCAGATTCCGGAAGGTTCCATCACAAAAATGTGTGAAAAATGTGTGCTTTCCAGCAAAGTTGAAGGTTTGCAGGGCATTGTGGGTAAGGAAATGGTGCGGGGTGTATGTGAAGCACACCACCCTGCAATCAACTAGAAGTTTGGTTTTCAGATGTGTCTAGGTCTTGTGGATTTTTCTACATGGCAGCGTCCCAAAGTAAAAAAAAGTGCAGCCCTCACCATTCCAAGTGGGATGATTTTGAGAGTTACCAAGCTCTCATGGCCCAAATGTAAAACAAAAAACAAAAATAATCAAATGTCCTCTTGCTTGCCATGGGATAAGATGTTTTAGTGTGCAGGGGAGAGCTTAAAGACTGTTAGTCCCTTCAGTTCGGGTGGGGGCATAACCAGGCCCATACTGGTTGGTAGCCACTACCTCACTATTTTCTTTTATTTTTTTTATCCCCTGGCATCTAGTAGACTTTCTATCCCCCCGGGGTGTGGATCGGGGGTAATTGCCCAACCTGCCCACTGGCGGGCAGAACAACTTTGGCCCCATTTATTTAGGTTGGACGTGTGGCCATACCCCAACCTCTTATTTCCCTGGTCTCTGGTGGGCTTTCTGCCCCCCTTGGTGGCAGATGGGCCTTCCAAAATAGGCCAATCTGCCACCAAGGGGGGCAGTTATGGCCAACAGTAATGTGCCCCCATGGGGAGAGACGCTTGCCCAAGGGGCTTCCCCCTCCAAACAAAACACACACATACACACACACAAATCCATGGTGTCTAGAGGTTTCTGCCCCCTTTGGGGCAGATTGGCCTAACAACAATAGGCTGATCTGCCCCCAAGGGGGGCAGAAATGGCCTAAATACAATTTGCCCCCCAGGGGAGCGACCCTTGTCTAAGGGGTCGCTCCCCACACATAAAAACATAAAGTAAATAAAACATATATATATACCTGGTGTCTAGAGGTTTCTGTCCCCCCAGGGGCAGATCCGCATAATTGTTTTAGGCCGATCTGCCTCCAGAGGGGGCAGAAAAGGCCTAAAACTATTTCCCCCCCCCCGGGAGTGGCCCTTTCCAAAGGGGCCGCTCCCCTTATGTGTTAGTAAAAAAAAAGAAAAATCCCTGGTGTCTTGTGGTATCTGCCCTCAGGGGGGCAGAAATGGCCTAATAATAATTTGCCCCCCCGAGAGCGACCCTTGCCTAAGGGGTCGCTCCCCAAACATAAAAAAATAAAACTAAACAATTTTTTTTTTATCCCAGCTGTCTAGTGGTTTTCTGCCCCCCTAGGGGCAGATCGGCCTAATAATATTAGGCCAATATGCCCCCGGGGGGGGCAGAAATGGCCTAGAAATAACTTGTCCCCCCACGAGGAGCGACCCTTGCCCAAGGGGCCCCTCCCCTTACTTGAAATAGCCCCCACAAAAAAATATTCCATGGTGTCTAGTGGTTTCTGCCCCCCCGTGGGCAAATCCCAAGGCTGGTCTGCCCCCATGGGCTGCAGAAATGGGCTAATAATGATTTCCCCCCCCCCCCAGAGCGACCTTTGCCAAAGGGGTCGCTCCCCAAACATTAAAAAAAATAAAATAATGTACTGGTGTCTAGTGGATTTCTGCCCCCGGGAGCAGATTCGCCTTATAATATTAGGCCGATGGCAGAAATGGCCTAGAAATAATTTGCCCCCCGAGGAGCAGCCCTTGCCCAAGGGCTACTCCCCTTACTTCAAATAGCCCACAAAAAAAGATATTCCCTGGTGTCTAGTGGTTTCTGCCCCCCCCTGGGGGCAGATCGCAAGGCCGATCTGCCCCCAGGGGTGGTCTGAAATGGCCTAATAATAATTTGCCCCCCCGGACCGACTCTTGCCTTAGGGGTCGCTCCCCAAACATAAAACCCCCCCAAAAAAACAATAAATATCATTTTCCCTGGTGTCTAGTGGATTTCTGCCCCCTGGCGGCAGATCGGCCTAATAATAATAGGCCGATCTGCCCCCGGGGGGGCAGAAATGCCAAGAAATAAATTGCCCCCCGAGGAGCGGTCCTTGCCCAAGGGGCCGCTCCCCTTATTCGTAAATGTACACACAAAAAAAAATCCCTGGTGTCAAGTGGCATTTCTGCTGCCCGATCGCATTGCGATCGGGAAGCAGAAATGCTCAGAGAAGCCTGAAAGGAGAGGAAAGGCATTTCCTCTCCTTTGAGGCTTCTGTGCCCCCTCCACGTGATCAGAGGAGAAATGCTTTTGCATTTCTCCTCCGATCGGCGCTGGAAACTCAGCTTCCAGTGCCGAGGGGAAGGCCTCTGATGAGCTCAGGGCACGAAAGCGCCGGACGTCATCAGATGCCACAGTGGGTGACGGGGGCGGGGGTGGAAGGGGAAGCAATTCCCCTTCCATCCCTGCCCAGGGGAGGGGGGTGCCTGGCCATCGGGGGGAGCGCTAGCGCTCCCCCCGGGGGCCCATAGCAGGACGAGGTGGTCTCGTCCTGGGCACCCAAGAAGTTAATAAATCAATTGACACATTAATCAGTAAGTATAATTATGTACAGGCTAAACATTTATCAAGAAAATCTCAGCTCTCACACAGCCCATTGCAGAGGAGGGACATGTAATGGGTGTTGCTGTGGGCATGCCACAGCAACACCCATTTCATTTTGATGCTGCCTCAGATTTATGACTTTTTATAATACCTGAGGCAGTGAAAATGACAGAACGCGGCGCTGCCAATTTTGGCACAGCGTTGTTCTGTAATTTACAGTTGAATATGGGCCTCAATTTATCATTTGAAAAACTGAAGAGGAAGATTTCATGGTTATAAACAAAACCGCATAGTAACCACTGCCCTTTCTTTTATAGAACATTACACAAGAAGTAAAGATAGCACATCAGCTGGAAACAGGAAGGTGGTAAGCATGAGGGAACTGAAGTCCACATGGAAAAAGTAAATGCTTTTGAATTACCGGCAGGCTCTGACTGTCTGTCTTTTTCACCAGGCCTTTTGCAAGTTATATGAGGGAACCTTTGTGGCTCAAAGCAGACTACATAGCAGTGTGATGTTGAGAGAGCGTAGCTTATACAATCTATAATAACATGAAATGCTTATGAACTAATGTATAGTAATACCGCATAGAAACTGTATTAATATGTTTTGCTAAAACGTGCACTTGAAATGTGCCCACGGGGAGTGGCGGTCAATATATACGGGGACTAATAAAAATGACTAATGTTGATGAAATTCTTATATTAAATATGATTTACACTAATTATTAAAAGGTTGTGTTACTAAAATGCTGCTAATAAATCTTTTAGGCCTTAAGTTAGCATGAGCCGAAGCCTAGCTGCCTGGCTCTTATATTCAATGCATTTTTTCTAACGTGCAATGTGCTGACATGCTAAAGGACATGAACTCTTGTTTTCTTCAAACTAGAAGCTGAATGTAACTATAGTAGATCCGTTCTCATGAAGTTCACCACGCTTGTAGAAATGTATTAACTAAATGCAACAGTGTAGACTAATGTTTAACACAAGGTCGCCCAAACCGGTACAGACAATGGAGCTACTGACCGAAGATGCGCAAAGAATTACAAAAGGATGAAATCATACCGGACATTCTACCTCTAAAGACGTCAATCAAAAGGACCAATAAAATGCCTGAAAACTGATGCGGGGTGAAAGATTCAATTACATAATGTAAATTTGATTGGTTAAAGATAGTGGGGTGCAACCCCTTGACCAATTAGATTTTAGGGGAATGTACAACGAAAAAGGGATTAAAAACCTGTGACACTGGGAGTTACTTTGAATGGTTAGGGAAATGCTGATGATATGATCCAGAAACTTTGTCACTCTGTTTGGTGACTTGCTGATTAACTTAGAATAATCCTTGTCCTTAGATTGCCCTTTAGACTTTACCTCCTTATGAGGGAAGTGCCCCTTTGCCTTTCCTGCCTGAGTTGAGTTCCTGACTGATGGCGAATCAACTGATGTCCTGAAGACGAAGACTGAACCTGAGTGCTGACCCAAACCTTGGAGGGCAACTATATGACAATGAAATTGTGATTGTCTGTTTGCTTTTCCTTTCTAGGTACCAACTGCTTTTCTTTTGACAGAGACCTTAGCTAGATGGTTTCCAAATTGGTGTTACTAAATTGTTTTTACATGAAGCCCAACATGCCAATGCTAATTAGAGGTTAGTTGAGAGAGGTTCACCAAACTGACGCAAATAGACAAACAATGGAATTAATGCTTTGTTAACGATACTCTGAAAAGGATAGCTTATGTTCACACTTTGCTATGTGCTGATGTTTGTGATTCTTGCTTTGATGAAATCTTATCAGAGTTGCCATATTGTGACTATGCTATTGTGTTTATTGGTTTCGAGATTAATCAACTTGCTAGTAGTATTGAAACCAATAGGGAATAAATATCACTAAAATTATACTAAACTGGTGTGGTTATTCATGACTGAAAGGTCATGGTGGTGTCCTGAGTCTCACTAAATGTCATTAACTAAAGTGAAATGCATTGTGGTAATAAGTACTGATAATATTATTGACGTATTGATTGATATGTTGATTAGTTATCTCGTCCTAAGGTGTCTCTCAACAGGGTCAAAAGATTCATTGGCCTAAAACGAGTCCTAGTGTGTAATAATTTATCATAAAGGGATGCGTTAACAGTTCAATAGCTAAAGTAGAATGTAAGGAAAACTTGGTTTAGAATGTAGGAGTTCACTGGTACACGCAGAAGAATAAAGACAGCTCCATGTGTGACATGTTATTGGTGGGTATCTAGACTGGGGAGGATGCTGCAACTGTCAAAGAGCTAGGGGATTAGTAACCCAAAGAAAGACAGTGCTCTTCCAGAGAGTTGGCTGTGTTCCAAACAAACTGCTCGTCAAAGTGCCAAGTCAACGATTGGTAAATGTGGAGTCAAAGCGCAACTCCCAGCCAGTGTGAAGCTTAAGAAGATAAGTAAAACTTCACTGAGAAGTCTACACATCATTGGCCAAACTAAAAAGGTGCTGCGCTGCCTCACAAAATAAAGATATAGATTGCTCAGAGCATTAACACTGAAGGAGGATACAACCAGGTTTAAAAGAGCAGTCAAAGATAATTATAACTTGCCAAACAAAGTTTTGAATAGAAGTGCTGGGTGACAGAACAAGTAAAAAGGAAGCATACTGTGGTTACACTTACCAGAGTCTTGATAAGTGGAGTGCTACCACCTCAGCACTGGGTGAGGAGACCCTAGAAGAAGCACAGGGCTTTTACTTACTGAGCTGTCCAATACCCAAAGCAGCACATCACCGAAGCTGCCAGGTAGCAGCTTAGAACAACTCCAGAGGTCTCCACAAGTTATGGGGCTACATTGGAGAACAAGGAGAAGATCAAAATCCCAAAGGCTGTCCTGGATGACCCAGAGGCTGAGCTGTTGCCTGGCCTCAGTGATGATGCAGATTCTGATGGACAGCAAACATCATATGAAAGAGCTCAACTCTCAATGAAAGCCACTCTCATGAACAGTTACAATGCTGTCACCTCCCTTCAGATACTGCCAAAATCTAAAATATTGGCGACAGCCAGACTGCTTGGATAGACACATTTGAGGATTTCATTGATGCACTTGAAGAGACTGATAACAGAAAGATTATCAAGTATATCAGAACTCTTGCTGGTGGTGGTGTGAAAGAAATTATAAAGAAAATGCAGAGAGCTTATGAAGGAGTACATACATTCAGATTAAAGACGCTTTCAATCTCAAGTTTAATCCAGTATCAAACATTGATTACGAACAATACATTTTCAGTCAAGAATGTCAAAGGCTTTGTGAAATTATCAATGAGTTTGTAGAGAGGCTAGATATACTCACTGTAAGTTCAATTCATTGAATGATGAACTAGCTATGCGTGTTTGAGTTATTGATGTATGCTTGTCAGATTCATTCAGACAAGAAATGCTGATAGAAACTATTAGTTTGGAGCAAGTGTTGATGGCTGCTGGAGATGAGGAGTGTGCTGAAAGACAAGCTGTTAACAAGGAGGCTAGAGGTGCACAGAGAAAATCAGTCATCAGTATGAAAAGCAAGCAGAAATAAAAGACTAAAGGACACAAAGTGATGTCTACACGTAAAAGCAACTTATGTTTTAGATGTTCATTTTTGTTTCCCCACAACGGTAAATGTCCTGCAACTGGACAGACATTTAAAGGCTGCTGGAAGGAGAAGCATTTTATGACTGTGTGTGAAGCGAAGGAAAAAATATGAACATCACAATGCGAAGACAAAATGGCCACCATACATTCCAGAAGCAACGTTAGACACACGCCCACAAGTTCAAGCGGCGACATCAGTTGAGGCCAATTGATACTAAACAAAGTCAGCTCTCATCTAAATCATCATCAAACAGTTCTTCCGTCTCAATATCAAGTGAAAGTGAAAAATGTGATTGTGCCATGTCAATGTTTACCTCAAAGAAATGTGCGCATGTTGAACTAGTCGCATGTACAGAAAATTGTCAGTCAAAGAAAAGTCAAAATGCCAAAGCAGCAAAAGCATACAAACACTGTCCACAGATTACATTGAAAAAAAAAATGTTTGATACCTTTCATTATCAACAGTGGCTCATCAAGGACAATAAACATAAAGTCCAAGGAGAAATACAATTAACTATTTTAATGACTGCGCTTATGCTGTCGAAAACCAGGTAAGTTACTGTTTTACCTATCTTCCTTGGATTTGTCACTGTACAGTAGCATTGGACTTAAGCGTTATTAACAAATTTTTGCAAGCAACACCACAATGATGTGCAATACATATGTGTGTAATGGCGTAATTAGAAAATTGTATTATAACACACCTCAATATATAAGTTGCACCTACCAATCTGGAGCTACTAACTGCCTTCATGGCAAAGGATACCTACACAAAAAGTCACAGCAGTCCCAAAAGGAAATGTGTCCATACAGGTGTGTGCAATAATTTCCCCCAAAACCACATATCATAAACATAAACTGTATACCCAATAAGAACTGCTCAATCCCATGATAATGTAGCAATTTCATTACAACATGCTACAAGTGGGTGTTCACAGAATATTCTATCAATCTTACCTCTAAACTGCAAAAAGAGAAGAGATGTGTGGAGGTCACATATTCCTTGGTTTGTGCAATTTATGACAAACATTAGATGTCATTTCACTGTTAATCACCACGCTCCCTGTGTAATGCATATGTGCATATTATTAACACATCATGCCAAAATAAACAGTCATGCATTCTCCAGTCACAATAACAGAAACAAATCTAATTTTGGTGGAAGTGTCCCTTAAAATTATGTATGCTTGCACCGAAATAACATGTCTATCACAAATGTGCAACACTAATGTATGTATTTTAAAAATATCTCAAATATGTGACCTGTGCTGGTCACTGTCACAAATGAGAGTAAGTGCATGGCACACACATCAATTAGTAACAATAAAAGAAGACAGCCAGGACAAAGGTGTACTCAGGGTAAATTACCTTTTTAATAATGAGATAACTCTCTCAAATTATTGAATCAAAACTTTCAAAATAACATGGTTCAGATGCAGGGGTTACAACCCATGCAGCAAATGCAAAAGCTGCGTGTTCAACGAGCACAAATACAGCAAGTACAACAGCAGGTTCCCCTGGTACCTAGAAAGCAAAAGCAATTACCATTAGCTCCAATAGGACAGCAACAGGTAATGCTTCCTCAGCAGGTCACAAGCCAAATGATGAGTCAAAATAACACAGTGCAGCAGTTCCCATTGCGTGGTAAGGATGGAATAAATGATGAATGTTCGTATGATAGTTCAGACAGTCAGGAGTGCAGGCTTGCAGGGTCCCTAGAAGTAGATCAGAGGGGACCCTATGTGGAGGGAAAGGTGATGGGTCACAAGGTTTCATTACTGGTTGATACAGGAGCTACACGCTCTACAGTCAGAAGTGCAGAGGTTCCGAAATTGCCACTTTCAGGGCGTACCATAAGAGTGGTAGGAGTAGCAAACCAGTATTTGACAAATCCGATTACAGATCCAGTTGAAGTCGAGATTGGTAACTTCCAGGGACTGCATAGGTTTGTAGTCTGCGATTCTAGTCCTGTGTCCCTACTGGGAAGAGACTTACTATGCAAGACAAAATGTTCGACTCTGGTGCAGTACATTGATGATTTGTTGATTGCGTCCAGAACAAAAGATGACTGCAGGTATGACACAATTGTCTTACTGAACCAATTGGGTAAGAACGGACATAAGGTGTCCCCAAAGAAGCTGCAGTACTGTCAGAAAGAGGTGAAGTATTTAGGCCACTTGATTGAAAAGGGCTCCAGGAGGATATCCAAAGAGAGGGTGACAGCCATACTGCAGATGAATCCCCCGACAACTAAGAGAGATGTCAGGATGTTTTTGGGTATGGTAGTCTACTGTCGTCAGTGGATTCCCAACTTCTCGATTATCTCCAAACCTTTGGTGAAATTGACAGGTAAAGAAGTTAAGGATGACCCAGGTACCATAATCTTGTCCAAAGAAGAGATTGAGGCATTGATGGAATTGAGAGAATGCATGTGCAGGGCGCCAGCTTTAGGTATGCCTGATTACACGAAGCCATTCTTACTGTTTTGTCATGAACGTGATGCTTGTTCTTTGTCTGTCTTAACACAGGTCCATGGAGGTGCAAACTGCCCAGTAGCATATTTTTCAGCTACTTTGGACCCAGTCGCAGCAGCCTTACTGGGTTGTTTGCGTGCAGTTGCAGCAGTTGTTCAGAGCCTCACACAGTGTGAAGGCATAGTGATGGGACATCTCCTAACAATAATGGTTCCATATTCAGTTGAAATTCTGTTAAACCGAACTAAGACACAGAACATGACAAATGCCAGGCTAACGAGATATGAGACCGTTATACTGGGGTCTCCCAATGTTTCTCTGAAGCGATGTACTGTATTGAACCCGGCAACTCTACTTCCTGTTGAAAATGCTGAGATTAGTAATAGAGAGGAAGTGGAACATGATTGTCTTGAGGTAACAGAACTATGCACCAAACCTAGACCTGACATTAAAGATACGCAGTTAGAAGAAAATGACTACATTATGTTTGTTGTCATGCTTGAGAGACAAAGTCGGAATACTGAGAGCTGGTTATGCCGTGTGTACAATCACCGGTATTTTAGAAGCTTCCTGGCTCGAAAGAGTGTACTCTGCACAAGTGGCTGAATTAATTGCCATTACTAAGGCATGCCACGCAGCTGCAAACCTGAAAGTCACTGCTATACTGACAGCAGATATGGATTTAGAATTGTACATGATTTTGGCCAGTTATGGTCACAGAGGGGTTTCATGACCTCTTCTGGCTCACCAGTGAAAAATGGCAAGACTATTAAGGATTTGTTGCATGCGATTCAGTTACCTCTTGAAATTGCTGTGGTGAAATGCAATGCTCATGTCAAGTCACAAGACTTCGTGTCAATGGGAAACGGCTATGCAGATCAAGTCGCAAGGTTTTGCGCATTGAACTGTATATCATTCAAGGATCAGTGGGAGTTGCTACCTGAAACTGAAAATGAAACATGTCTAAACTTTGCATTAAGAGTAGTTGATACATTAGATGAGCTCAAATCACTGCAGGGCCGTGCTAGCAGAGAGAAAAAACGCTCCTGGCAAAGAATGTAATGTGTACAAAGAGCTGACGATTTGTGGGTCTCAGAGGAGGGGAAGTTGGTCTTACCAAACAGCCTTTTGTCACAGTTTGCAAGGCTTTACCATGGTCAGGCACATCTTGGGAGAGACGCAATGATCAGATCATTCAAAATTGATTGGTTCAATCCGAAATTCAGACAAGCCGCAGAGGTTACCTGTCATAGGTGCATCATCTGTCAACAGATGAATGCAGGAAAAGGGACTGTGGTGACTTTGAGCCACATAGGGAGAGCTGGAGGTCCGTTTAGCAAGATGCAAATGGATTTCATTGAGATGCCTGTGTGTGGAGGCTTGAGGTATGTGTTGGTGTGTGTTTTCAGTCACTGGATTGAAGCATACCCTACACGTAGAAATGACAGTCTTACAGTAGCAAAGCTGTTGCTCGGAGAGCTAATACCACGGTTTGGATTTCCGGTCTCTTTAGAATCAGATAGGGGCAGACATTTCGACAATGAGGTGATTAAGCTTGTGTGTGCTGCATTAGACATTGAGCAGAAGCTGCATTGTAGCTACCACCCTGAAGCATCAGGACTAGTGGAACAGATGAATGGTACCTTGAAGTCGAGAATAGCAAAGATGTGCGCAGCTACCAGTATGAAGTGGCCAGACGCATTGCCCATAGTGCTGATGTCAATGAGAAACACACCTGATAAGAAGACAGGACTATCTCCCCATGAAATATTGACGGGCAGAGCTATGAGGTTGCCCGCAGTACCTGCAAATGCTCTTGTGAATATCACGGATGATATGGTTTTGGACTACTGCAAGGGTCTAGCTGATGTGGTCCGCTCTTTCTCTCACCAGATAGAAGCTAACACATTGCCACCAATCAGTGATCCAGGGCACACCTTGAGAGCCGGTGACTGGGTGGTTGTCAAGAAACACGTGAGGAAGTCGTGTTTGCAGCCACGTTGGAATGGGCCATATCAAGTAATACTGACAACAACCACTGCTGTGAAATGTGCAGGTGTTCCAAACTGGATACATGCCAGTTACACAAAGAAGGTGACATATCCAACTGATGAGGAACTTGAAGTGTCCGAAACAACAACTCCAGAGAACGAAGTCTCAGGGCCGGAGAATATTCAAAGGGGAACTGAGACTGAAGGAGAGCCCACTGAGGATGGCTTAGTCCCTCAAACAGTAAACGAGTTTGAGAGAGGTGCCGGTGAGCCTATCTCAGTAGAGGCAGCAGGAGAACCAAGACAAGGAGAGGTTCTCCCAGAAGTAGACGGATATGGGTTAGAACTTGAACCCGTTACAGACTTTGAAGACGAGGCGGAAGGAGCAGAAGGAGGTCAAAGTACAGCTAATCCTCCCGTGCCGCTTGCAGGTCCTTCAAGACAAAACACCATAGCACAAGAGGAGGGTGCTGTTCAGCGTCCTGAAAGGCCAAGCAGGAAGAAAACGCATAAAGGTGATAACTGGCCAAAGAAACAAGCTGCAAGAGAGAAAGTGGTCCCCAGTGGCACAATAGAGGAAGAAATTGACACAGCTAGAAAAGAGGATCTCAGTGAAGGAGAGCTGCAGAGTGAACGCAGACTGAAAAGAAAGAGAGTCGCAAATAAAAGGTACGCGGGTCCTGAATGGGCATATGCAGCAACATCTGAATGGCAACAAGAATTCTTAGTGTTCTGTTTTGATCGAGAGGTACCAGGTTAATATTAAGGCACCTGAAATTAACCTGAGAAAGAGACTGTGTTAAAAATCAAACATTGAAAATAAAAATCTGAAAAGCTGAGAAAAGAGACTGAAAATTGCCGGATGTGACACTGACGACATGGACTGGACCTATCGTACTGAACCCAGAGTGACTCCAAGGGCTTACAGGCTTGCCCTCAGTTCTTCTGCAGTCTCAGGGACATCAAAGACTGCTAACAACTCTCCTGGTGATGTTGGCCATCTGTGAATCCTGCCCTTGCCTGAGGTGCCCCCTCAAGATCTGGGCCTCAGAAGTGGGTTCTGCAAAAACGATGCATAGCCTTGAGTGCTGGAGAAATTCCGATGCATCGTCCCCTTGACACCAATGCAGAGGTTGTTCGATGATAGTGGAATCACAGCCTGAGGGTCTCAACGATGATGCTCTGTGTGGTCTGACGATGACACATCCCATTCACTTCAATGGAGTTCAACGAAAATGCAGGACCTGACTGCGGGGATCAGAACCAAAGCATCATGGCCTCGTGGTGACACTTTGCTCCATCAAAGGTACTGTTCAGTGGACCCTGCATGGGTTCTGTGGCTGGCCTCAGTAGGTCTATTTGTTTAGTAAATGTTAGCCATTTCCAAAATGTCACATGGATATGATATTTGAATTTTTTCTTACATCAGCTAATGCTTTTTGTATGGCAAGTTGTGGTGCTGAACTTAGGTGGGCCTTTTTCATATGGAACAACATGATCAAATATAGGTAACTTTATACTACAGACCTGTCCACAACACTTTTGGTTTTCACATGTATGTTTGTCAATTTGCCTTGCAGGCAATCCTGTACTTATATGCCATGATTCTGACATCATTGACGTAGCGTGATAGGGTTCAGTTTGGGATCCTGAGCACACTGTTATACATTACCTTGGTTGCATTTCCTCCTATGTTATTTCCCAGTGTATGACATTCACTACAGAATATTCATTGATTGTCAGTTTTACATTGATGCACTGAGATGCATGAAATTTAGGAAACTTGAGGCACTATATTGTTCACCTATCACACTGAAGACATATGTCGATGTGGGTTATTATCTACGTGTATGTTTGGACCTCAAATGCTAAAATGGCTGAAAAATAGTTGTACTGTGTACTTGTGGTATGACATATGTACCTAAAGTTTACATTTACACATGATTTGATGCTACACTTGCAGTGCATGACAAGAGCTGACATTTACGCATGATTTGATGCTACACTTGCAGTGCATGACCTACATGGAATTTACAAGTTTGTTTTCTATATGTGGTCCTGATACTTTGGCAAACCTACATATTTCATGCCATGTGTTACACATTAACCTAGGAACACATGATTTGTTCAACATCCATTATTTCAGTGGAACTTCAACTAATAATCCATACTTGATACACAATTGCACACACACACATCTAAAATGTAGCTAATATGTATTATTATCACATTAAATATAATTATAGGGCACATGATTTGTGTGTTGATTTGTTTAACAGTGCAGACAATATGGTTCTGTCCAATCACACAGTGTGAGATGACATGATACTTGTCACTGAGGAATTTACCCCTTCCATTTCAGGACTTTGAGGGGAACACCTAAATTGCATATATTAAATAATGCGTGTCACAGCTAGATTCAGCACAGCTTTTGCCTCAGGAAAACCTTAAAAAACAATGCATTTTTACAGAGGTGTTGTTTTTAAAATATGACTTACTGTTTGCAAGCCTCTCATAAATATGTTCTGTAGTGCTAGATGTCAATAGCACCGGTTCCAATTTTCTACTAATTTGTCCTATCCTAGACCAGGGCCTATACACTGCACTCTTCATTACCTCATTGAAAGCCAAATATACATAATTAATTATGCATTATTGTGTTTATTGTGTGAGGCTCTCTTTGCTGTTTGGGACTGTGCTGCACATAGCTAATGTATGATTTATTAATTACAAATGCATTACTTAGCTAGTAAATTGTCACAAGTATTGGTAAAGCTGCTGCTCAGAGCAAGTCTGATAATCCACCTGCACCATTTCATTCTTTCATCATCATTGACCAACAATCATGTTACCTGTTGTGTGACTGCTGCTGTGACAAGAAAGGCAACATGCATCTCACAGCTACTGAGCAGGCACTCAAAGTAGGGATGGGATTTTGAGCTACTGTCTGCTGCCCTTCTCACATTTACTTAATCAGTGACAACTCATTCATGTGGTATACCATGCTTTTCAGTCATGACTGGTTGGATTTCCCTCGATTCTAGTAGCTGGGCTTCACACAGCTCCATTAAAGCACCTCATTCATAACAAATAGAACCTCTTTATAATCTAAAGCTAAAGTCCACAGAAGTGTCTAGCAGTGCACCCCACTCCTGATTTACCCACAGCTAACTGCCATTAGCTAAACAGAGAATTAAAGTTAATCATTTAAACCTTGGGGCAATTTATGACTTGGTGGTATAGATACTCAGGGGGATATTTATACTCTATGTCTGTGTGTCATTTTTGGGATGCGGGAAACCGCCTTGCGTTAATGACATGCAAGGCAGGCGTTCCCACCCAAAAAATGACTTTAAGGCCTGTGCGCTTTATTTATACTCTACCGTCATTTTGACGCATAGGAGTGGCGGGCCTTAACAAACGGTGCACAGCCTGATGTGCGCCGTTTTTTAACGCCTGGGTCAGGGCAGGCGTTAAGGGACCTGTGGGCTCACTTCCATGGTCTCTGACCATGGAAGCAGTCCAGAGGTGCCCTTCCCTGCCCCCAGAGACACCCCCTGCCACCCTTGCCCACCCCTGGAGGACACCCATGGATGGAGAGACCCATCCCAGGTAATTACAGGGAATCTGAGGGTATTATTATTATTATTATTATTATTATTTTGTAAGTGGCATGGGGGGCCTGATTTGTGCCCCCCTACATGCCACTATGCCCAATGACCATGCCCAGGGGACAGAAGTCCCCTGGGCATGGCCATTGGGCAAGGGGGCATGACTCCTGTCTTTGCTAAGACAGGAGTCATTTCAATGGGGGTTGGGAGTCGAAAAAAATGGCGCAAATCGGGTTGAGGCGAAAAATTTGCCTCAGCCTGACTTGCCCCATTTTTTGGCGCCCAAGCTTCATATTCCCCTACGCCGGCGCTGCCTGGTGTACGTCATTTTTTTTCACGCACACCAGGCACCGCCGGCGGCTAACGCCGGCTAACGTCATTGAATAAATACGGCGCCCGCATGGCGCTTCAGAATGGCGTTAGCCGGCGCTAATTTTTTTGACGCAAAACTGCGTTAGCGCAGTTTTGCGTCAAAAAGTATAAATATGGCCCTAAATCTATATATATATATATATATATATATTTAAAAGTTTTTTTTTTTTTTTTTTTTATTAAAATACACAAAAGGCCCAACATTAACCCCCACCCACCCACAAACTAACACGTAAAAAGATGAAAACCCCCACCCCCAACCTACTTATCCTATCCTACTCTAACCTATCACTAAACCCCCTAAACCCACTAACAAACTGGATGAGAAATGAGGAGGGAGTGGCCTGAATTAGGGGTGAGTGGAGGCAGGAGTTCAGACGTTTGCCCTCCTCAGTGTTTTTTTTTAGATTTGAGTCTCCGGGCATTCTTGTCCAAGGCCCTCTGTAGAGTGTCAAGTTTTAAAAAAACTTTTCGCATGTTCCTCTGGAGCTCGGAAATGGCTTCCATGTCCAATGCAGCAGATAAGGTGGTCTGTGTTGCTGAGGTTGTTGCTCATGCAGGTGTGGTGGTGCTTACGTGGAAGGTGCAGCAGGTGTGGTGGTTGGTGGTCCCAAGGTTGACGGTGCAGCAGGTGGTGCTGAAGTGATGGTGACCGCTGTGCTACTGGGTGCAGTTGTGGTGAGGGCTCCAACCGTTGTGGCCACTGTCGGTCCCCCGTGGCTGAAAGCCTGCCATTCTTCTGTGGCTCTCTATCTCTCTGATAGCGTCTTGCCATCCTCCGGTACCCAGACTCGGCATCCAATACATGTCTGTACCTCATTGCCCGCTACTGGAAATCCCTGATGTCCGCTACATTCATGTTGGCAGCTGTAAAAATGAGACAGGCAACCATCAGTGTCATCATTGTGTGATGCATGTACAGATGACAATCTATCACTCTTCCTCAATTTGCACATGCAGTCCAAATCACAGTACAGGTGGTATAATGTCCCTGATGAATGAAATGGCAATGCTGCCTACCGATCAGGTATTGAACAGCACAGCAAAGCACAACAAGAGGTGTACCAAATAAAGTGATCTGTGCATTGATGTGGTGCAATGTGTCACAATGCAAATGCAGCAAGTACTTCACGTGGGCCAGGCTGACTAATCTTTATCATCTAAGTCAGCTTCAAGGCACCCAAGACTAGTGATTTGTAGATGTAATTCTCAGGATGGTATTCAGTTGCTAATCATAAGGGGTCAGTGTTGTTTGGGACACATGCATGCATAAATGAAATGATTGTTATCTACACTGTGTCCATCACATCTACCTACATATATGTTCTTCCCCTATCCCTGTGCCTCAGGGAGGATGCGGATGCAATACAACATAACAACTGTTGAGGACAACCATGAAGCCATGTCCACTTGAACATTGAGTTAGTGAGTGGAACACATGTGAGGAGGGCTGCCACCTAGGAATGAGGTATCCATAGGTCAATTACATTTACATTCATGTGTCCAGTTGTAGACAACCATCAACACCTGATCTGCAAACACAATTCCAAAATCACCCACATTGATGACAGCACACGTCTGACCTTCACCTGCATGCACGCCTAATACATACCACATAAGTGTGACGTAAATGGAGTACAACTTTTTGGGGCTAGATGCTGGGGGGCAGTTACCCATACAGACTTACATCTACATTACAATACAAGGATGCACAATTTTGTGGGGAAAACTGATGCATCACTGTCTTGTGAAAATGAAGGTATGAGTTTGTGACAATATTCTTACACTGGAGCACTTCCAAGCCACATGTGGGCCTACATGTGGCTACTAATCACCTTGTTCACATGCTGCTGCCTATAGCGCAACACTAGACTCTAAAGATAGGACTCTCTGCCTGTGAATGTCAAACCCTTGCATGGAACACTATGTCAACGTCCAGTCAAGTAATATATCAGATCATGTGCCAGCTCATCATATCTTCCAATGAGTGCAACACACAAGAGTCACTCACACAACAGCTGCAATCACTACACAGGACAGATATTATCACACTTACTGGATACGTCTGGGTTGTGAAATTGAGCCACTTCCCCATAGGTATAATGGGCCGGTCCACCTGTAAGACAGGGAAAGGAAATATATGCTCAATGTCAGATCACTGTCCAAACCTGTGGACAACATATCACAGTGTGTAACATTTTATATGAGTGAGCTGCTGATCCTACATGTAGACACTCCAACAGACATACCACTGCAAACTCACATTGACACTGACATTCCAGTGAGTGATAGACACACATCTGCACACATGCACTGGGCGTAACAATCATGTGGTGCTAAACCTCACTACAAAAAATTGTGGTTAATCCATTTCAGATGGTACTCCATGTCATGATTTGTAATTGGGTGAAAATGTAAATGGCACTTCCTGGTGCACTGCAATACAAGTGACTCAGGTATTGTGGCTTGTGCATCAAGGGACACTGAGTTACTGTGTGATGGACATGTGGCTCAATTTTCAGTCAGCAATTATCATGCATTCAGTGGTCCATAACAGATGTGGCACAGTTGTATGTAGGTAACAAATGCCCCATTGGCAGTGTCCCCTAAGCTGTATATGCCCCCTTTGCCAACATGATGGCAGAGATCATGTGTATGTAATGATGACAATGTAGCGATACACATGGATTGCCCACTTTATTGTCCCAATACAGTGAAATGTGGTATGCTGACAGTGTCTTACCTGATCATCTTTGACAGAATGCATGGGCACAGGTGGTGTCATTGCACCTGAAATGTGTTACTAAGGGCCACATGTACCAAGATCAGGTTTTGTGAGTCACACATTGCAAGACTTAGCAACTCGCAATTTGCAAGTAGGATGATCTGAGGTACAACACTGTCAATGACACTGTTTGCAAATCACAAATGGTGTAGCAAATGACCTAGCTCATGAATTGTGATGAGGTAGGTCTCATTTTGCAAACCCCTTGGGAATAGCAGCACTCTCAGGGATGCTGGCCTTCTGGGCCCAGCAGACCACCATGTCTGTGTCTACTTTCATATAGTGATGCATAATATTTAAATGCAGCCTTATTTCATCAGGGGTAAACATAAAGCATTTCAAAAACCAATATTATGACTCAAATAATTTATTTGAGGCAGTCAGTTGTCCGTGGGGCAACTTCCTGCTCAGAAACAAATTTTAGGCATGCATTCACAAAGGGGAAGGGATCCCATTGGGGCCCTTCCCCTTTTGCAAATGGGTTAGCACCAACTTGAAACGGCTAGTAACTGCAATTGTTTAGTGCCAGCATTTGCGGTCACCAAAGAATCAATCAGCAGACTGCAACTCGCTAATTGGAGAGGAACGGCCCTTCCTAAATGCCACTAGCAAATCCTGTTTTGTGATTGGACAATGTGATAAAAGAATGGCAAAATTTGGAATGTGTATTGGAATAAACATTTTTTCCTGACCTAAACACACAAAATCTGAAAACTAGGCCGTTTGTGAGAATTACTGTCACTCAGGAGCATTCTACTGTACACATTTGTCAGTGTGATACTCACCAACAGGGCTACCGATCACCACACCCAGGTGGTCCAGCAGGTCCTGTTCTCCGGCCACCAAGTCAGCCCAGCAATGCTTCAGCTGGTGCTTATTCCTTGTTGTGTTGAATACACGTTTGAGGTGGTAGCGCACCTTGCCCCACTGCAGCAGCCTTGCCTCTGTGTGATACCCCTGTATCACACACCCACCCATCTCCAGCATCAACAGCAGAAAATGGCACACCAGGCACACAAATGCCCCAAGCTCCTCCTCCCCATGCGCGTCTGCCTCGCCCTTCCAGACATGTCCTTGCATAATAATTTAAGACAGAAATATGGAAAAAGGAAGGAAAATAAATGTGAAAAAAGGAAACTTACAACCCAAACTATGAACCCCAACTAACCTACCTAATGCAACCCCCAAACAGGCACCCAACAGTACAAATACAATCCAAAAAACACTAAACTACACAAATGCACTTAAACAGATACAATATACAAATAGAATACACAAAAGACACAAGAAAGACACCACAAGATACAATAAATGCAATTCAGACACGAGCAACACCAAGACATAGCCACACAGACAAGAAAAAGCACAGACTGTAAAGTGAAAGTAAAAGTGCACCCACAATACCATGTCTGTAAACAGGATTTCTTATTACATCACTTCCTGTCCCCTTTGCAGCCCTTTTTCCGTCTTGCGTGTATTTTTTTTATGGTTACGATGTTTGCGTTATTATTTTTGACGCATAACCTACATGTGAGGCAAATTACCACGCATTACCGGGTAAGTTCTATTTAAATGGATATGCACATGTGTGTGGTGCGCTGGTGGAATTAACGCTAAGGGCCCATATATGTTTAGTTAGCGTTTGTGTTGTTTTCCGATGCATTTGCGTACATTTTTTGGACTCAAACTGTGTTTGCATGATTTTCAATTATTTAACATGCATGCACCCTGTATCAAGATGGAGATAGGATGGTATGGCCTGCAGTATGTGGTATATTGGTTGGCCACATGTGGTAGAACATGCAACTGTGGCCCAGATTTATACTTTCTTTGTGCTGCATTTACTTCACTTTCTGATGCAAAAGTGGCGCAAACTTACAAAGTAAAATTGTATTTTGTAAGTTTGCGTCGCTTTTGCGTCAATAAATGACAGCAATATGGCGCAACAAAAGTATGAATCATGGCCTGTGTGTTTTGTGTGTGAATGATCTGTAACAACAATATGTGTGCTTCTGAAGGAACGACATGCAATACATTTGACATAATGCTCATGTATGAATGTCTTACGAATGGGTATCTACATCAGATGGCAATCAGTGATGTACAACAGTCATGATATGTGTTTGTAATATGTGTTGACTCATTTGATGTGTGTAGTTGTTTGACTTTGGAGACATTACATTTCACACAACAAACAAAACTCAGGGATGATTGAGGATGGCTGATGAGTGCTAGGTTGGATATGTTACCCCTCATATGTCATTAATTGTTGGCTATGACTTCATGGTGACTTGTGTGTGAACTACCCATATGTCGGCCATGTGTACATGTTTTGTACGTACGGTGCCTTAATTCCACCCATAAAAATGTTATGAGCTTGTCAGTTTGACTCAAGAAAATTACCTATGTTACTCATGTTGCTGTGGTGGACCTGCTGCCCCGGCTGCATGTGTTCACATATTTTTAGATATGCATTCCACAGAAGTGTCCAGTTCAAGTGTGTGGGTATATGTACCCTGTGTCAGGATTGGGCTCCATGGTGTTACGGTTTCGTGTGTGTCTAGTCAGGAGTCTGTTAGGGGCAACCCTTGAGTTCACAGAGTATCTTGCAAGGAAGAAGTGTACCAAAGCAGAACAGTAGCTAAAGGCATACAAGGGTATGGGGAAGTTATTGTTAGGCAGAAAAGTGTATACAGAGCAACCTTAGTGTGGACAAATATGGAACAGGTCCGTAATAGACAAACACGCAGGGCTTATCACTAAGATTGTACACAGAGTAGGGCTCAGAACTTCCCACAGCAACAGGGAATGTCAGTGCCTCTGTGCAGATGAATCTTACAGCTAGTCACCACACAAACCCCATAGAAAGGTGGCAGCAGAAGTGAATCTGTGTCTGGACCCTTAAAGCACAAACAAGGATTGTACTTACATATACAAGACTAGCCCTTGTTGGTCAGGCTGGAGACACAGTAACAATTCCTGGAATACAGCCATAGCACACTGTCACTGTTAGGCACTAATGACTACATGTAACACTAGACAAAGGATGGGGGCTGGATTAGCCTCCTGGAAACCAGATGTCAGACCAAATACAAAGTAAAACACTTCTAGACAGGTGAGGACTTATAAGACACTTACCAGACACGATAACCCAAGAGGAAACAGGAAGCAAGGGAACCAACTAGGAGGCAAAGCCAGGCACAGGGAACAGGCTCAGGTTGACACAAAGTCTGGAACAGGTCTGGATAACAGAAAGCAGGCTCTGGCAGAAACAAACATGAAAAATGCTGAGAAACAGGGAGCAGAGTCTGACTGGAACAAGCAGGAACAGCACTGTATAAATAGAGAGCAGGTTCAGCCGTAATCAGGACTGCAACACAATCCAACAAGGGCTCTGGAACACAAATGAATCGTACTCCAATGCACGACGAGGAGCTTCTGGGAATGGCAGCTTCTAAGGAGTTCCAGGCAGCAGCAAGGCCAGGGCAGAGTCACATGGCTGTGCTGTACAAGAGAGGTCACAGGTGTGTGCAGCTTCAGTCTCTCACGTCCTGGAGGAGAGAATCCAGTATAAAGGGACAACCGAATTTTTCCCATAGGAAGCAATAGACAGAAGATTACAGGTCTTACCGAATACCTAGTAGTGCATTATAGGACATGAAGGGCCTGATTCTAATGTTGGCGGGCGGCGGGAGCCGCCCGCCAAGCTACCGCCGCTGAATGACCGCACTGCGGTCAAAAGACCGCGGCGGCCATTTAGACATTTCCTCTGGGCCGGCGGGCGCTCTCCAAAAGAGCGCCCGCCGGCCCAGAGGAAATGCCCCTGCAACGAGGACGCCGGCTCAGAATTGAGCCGGCGGAGTTGCAGGGGTGCGACGGGTGCAGTTTGCACCCGTCGCGTATTTCAGTGTCTGCTTAGCAGACACTGAAATACTTTGCGGGGCCCTCTTACGGGGGCCCCTGCCGTGCCCATGCCATTGGCATGGGCACGGCAGGGGCCCCCAGGGGCCCCGCGGCAACCCCTACCGCCATCCTGTTCCTGGCGGGCGAACCGCGAACCGCGCAAGCTGCGCCGCCATGGGGGATTCAAAGGGCAGCGGTAAACCGGCGGGAGACCGCCGGTTTGCCTCTTCTGACCGCGGCCGAAGCGCAGCGGTCAGAATGCCCTGCGGGGCACCGCCGGCCTGTCGGCGGTGCTCCCGCCGACCCTGGCCCCGGCGGTCTTAGACCGCCGGGGTCAGAATGACCCCCGAAGTCCATGCAGGCTAATGTAGTACTTCTATAGCTTACCATGTGGAAAAGGGAAGCAAACAGGAGTCAGAAAGGGACTCTGGGTGAGTGTTAATGATGATTTCCAAGGTACAGATAGTCCATTTACAGCGCCCCCTAGAGATGGAAGGGCAGAGACTTAACACATGGCAGTGGCAGGACTTATTTCCAGGGATGGACTGCGCAGGGCATGTGTTGTGAACATTAATTATCATACCTGGGACACTCATGCTATCCATTTTCAGAAATGATGCACCTTTTGTCACACAAGCTCCTTGCAGAGATAGCAAATGTCACACTTACTAATGTCAGGGGTCTGTTCATACAGTCCTGTTTCCACTGATATTTCAAATCCACTGCCTCAAGTATGGTGCACTTATTTACCTTATGATTGGAGATGTCATAGTTGTGTGGCATGTGCTACAGTAGACCATGTTGCCAATGTGGCTGTGTGTCATATGCTGTGGTCCTATGATTTTGTCCTTCATATGTGAAATTCTAAAGATGAGGTTTTTTGTGTGTGATGTTTGCTGTACAATCACATGCCTCACATGTGATGTTGCATCAGAAGTAGTCAGATTTGTCTTTGTGACATGTCCACTGAGGTAATACTCACATTCCTAAAGAACATGTGATTGAGAAATAAGTAACCAGAGCAGGATTGTGTTTAAAGTAAGGTATTTAATTTCATATCCTAACAAGGTGTTTATGGTGACTATTGGTTAAAAAGGTTTTGAACAATCTGCTGTCTGAGGTGCATTCCTGCAGCCGTGTTTTGATGCCCCCCTCATTTTTCCTGGCACCATCCTCCTCCTCCTCAGGCAGTTCTTGCTCAGGCTCATATAGAGAGATGTTTCTCCTCACACAAATGTTGTGCAGGATAACACATGTAAATATTATTTTACACACATTGTGTGGGGCATGTAGGAGGCTTCTTCCTGTTATGTCCAGGCACCTGAATCTGGACATCAGGATGCCAAAGGTCCTTTCTACAATGGTTAGTGTCCTTCGACGTGCATCACTATGGGCATGCTCTGCTGCTGTGCTTGGGTTGGGGAATGGGGTCACGATCCATGGCTGGATCCCGTAACCCTGATCAGCTGAAAAAGAAAATAGGAGTGATTATTTTGATGGTGCTTGCAACAGGAATGTCATGTAGCATGGCAGTTGATATCTTGTGTTGTCTGTGACTCCTATGTTTTTGTGGTATTGTGTGAGATCCTGGGCTTCTGTGAGGTTTTTTCTGCCATTAGTTGTTTGACTTGACAACTTGTGTTTGGCTCATTGACCTGGTATCTATGATTTTGTTTCTGAACTGCTGGTCAGTATATCTGTACCATGCGTTGTGTAGTGAGGAACGTATTTTAGTGTGCTTTCACTGGAGGGGACATGATACTTGCACACACACGACATATTCAGATGTGGTGGCAACATAGTTGCACTACATGGCCTCGACATCCCATCCAGTTAGAAATATGTCATTGCAGATGAAAGGCAACAGTGAGACCCTTTAATTTGGCTAGGTGACAATGCACAACACATCTCCATAAGTTTGCAGCACTGAGGTGTTCAGTATTGACAATGCACAATTGTTCCATGTGTGACTTGGTTCTAGGCAAACCTTTGTTGTTCCCTCTGCTAGTGGCTCATGTGCAACCGTGCACCTACACTACTAAACTTGCTCCAGGTAACCTGTCTAACTGCCTTGTGGAGGTGGATGTATCTGTGTAGGAAGAGCCATCTCCCTGTACATCTGTTATTTTGATGGACAATTGGCTCTTTCAGTGTGGACAGCAGTTTGCATTAGTTTGCATTAGTGGCACATCGATATGTGTTAATAGCACAGTTCACTTCCTTTTTGCTACCTGGCAACGGCACCCCAGGAGTGATATATGATGGTGGGACTGCCTCAGTATTTCCGTGCCACCTACAAGTGAGTCTGCATCATCATACTACAGTATGTGTCTCATGGTGTTAGACCTACAGCAACACACATTGCACAACCCACTTCCATGCTACATATTGCTTGGGATGGTGTCAGATTGACTATGTGCCCTAATGTAATAGTAAATGGTTCATATTCCAAGTTGTACTTCTAGTGCAGGTCATGTCATTGTCACTGTGTGCTAATGTTATTGGCAGCTGTCATTTGTCCCTGAGAAGGTACTCGCGCTTTGCATCGCGTTATGCGCCTCTATACTGCAATATTATTTTAAAAGCTACCTTTATAACTATTTGTGTTCTTTTTTAGTTGTTTATTGCCCTGATTTTATAGGACTTATTGTAACCCCCTTACCTGCACTCTAATCGGGTCTCCCACCGCTGTTTGGCGGGTCCGGTCTCTGGGGTATTGATTTTGGGTGCCATCTTGGAGTGGTGGTCACTTTGGGTGCCATCTTGGAGTGGTGGTCACTTTGGGCACCATCTTGGAGTGGTGGTCACTTTGGGCGCCATCTTGGAGTGGTGATCACTCTGGGTGGGGTTGCTGACGAGCGGTCTAGCGCTCCGGCTGAGTGGAGGGACGCCTATTTAAGGCGACCTGCCCTGGGGGCTGCCCTGAGAAGGTACTCGTGCTTTGCATCGCGTTATGCGCCTCTATACTGCGATATTATTTTAAAAGCTACCTTTATAACTATTTATGTTCTTTTTTAGTTGTTTATTGCCCTGATTTTATAGGACTTATTGTAACCCCCTTACCTGCACTCTAATCGGTTCTCCCACCGCTGTTTGGCGGGTCCGGTCTCTGGGGTATTGATTTTGGGCGCCATCTTGGAGTGGTGGTCACTTTGGGCGCCATCTTGGAGTGGTGGTCACTTTGGGCGCCATCTTGGAGTGGTGGTCACTTTGGGCGCCATCTTGGAGTGGTGATCACTCTGGGTGGGGTTGCTGACGAGCGGTCTAGCGCTCCGGCTGAGTGGAGGGACGCCTATTTAAAGCTCCCCCCAACGCGCAGCGGATACGTGCAGCGGGCGTGCCTTCGCTGTGCCAGAGTCGTGCCAGAGTCGTGCCCGTCTGCGCCCGTCCGCGCTAAGGAAGCGCGGCTCGTGGCAGAACTCTGGACCTGGTAATCATGACTGTTCGTTTGAGAACCTATAGTAGGTCCGATTTACTGGCCCTTCGGGGTCAATGTACACGTTGCGAGTGTTCGCCTGTAGGCCCGTTGTGTGGCCCATATCACTGTAGGTGCGGTGTATGGTCATTGGAACCCCCCTCCCTTATACGCTCCTTAGGGCCTGCTGTAAAGAGGATAGGACAACGGGACTTGAGTATCTGGAGCTTAAACGTCAGATCTGTGGTAAAGCACTATCAGGAGATTTACGACCTTCTTGCTGATGGTTCGCCGGATGTGCTTTTTCTGACGGAAACGTGGCTCCAGGACTCTGACTCCTCGATAACTAACTTAGCTTTTCCCCCAGAATATGCTATTTTTACTTTAAATCGTACGACTAGAGGTGGAGGTATTGCGATGGTCACCAAACGGTGTTATCCCTGTCAGTGGAAAGCCGCTGAACTTTTGGGGTGTGAGGGTGCCCTATTTAAAATAGCGTTTAGTCATCAGTTTACCTTCTCTGGGTTATTAATTTACCGGCCTCCGGGCTGTGATTCTGTTTTTAGGGCTACTCTTCCTGAGTATATTAGCATAGAGGCACTAGGATGCGCAAATTTTAATGTTGTGGGAGATCTTAATCTCCATTTGGACTGTCCTTCCTTACCTACTATTACGAGCTTTTTGGCGGATCTTGACGGCTTTACAGCTCTCGCAGATGATTACCTTCCCCACAC
Organism: Pleurodeles waltl; assembly: GCF_031143425.1. Classification (NCBI taxonomy): domain Eukaryota; kingdom Metazoa; phylum Chordata; class Amphibia; order Caudata; family Salamandridae; genus Pleurodeles; species Pleurodeles waltl. The sequence continues at coordinate 1,422,086,867 of NC_090440.1, read as the reverse complement.
ATAAAGGTGGTCATATTCTTGACCTGTTCTTCACAAATTTAGAAGGTCTCAGAGTTCTTGGTTCCTCTCAGTTGGTCTGGACAGACCACATGCTGGTGAAAATGGCATGCTCTCTGTGTGACTCTCCTTTTGTATCTCAGGATAGATTTGTTCTTAAACGACACTGGAACAAATTAAGTCTGGAGGATTTTTATCATCAGCTCGAGAAGGCTCCTTTAGGTCCGCTCACTGAGGTCGATTGTGGATACGACTCCTTCTGTGAGTGGATTTCTGGTGCCCTCGATTCTCTGATTCCTATGTGTTGGTCTAAGTGTCACCGGAAGGAGCCGAGCCCTTGGTATGACACTTCCTTGGCATCTCTTAAGAGGGTCTGTAGACAGGCCGAAAGATTATGGAGGAAGTCATATGACTCTGATCTGAAAATATGTTATCTTGCTAAAATCAAGATTTATCACAGGGCAGTGTGTCAAACTCGTGCCTCCTTTTATGCTCAACAGTTTCAGAATTCTACCAATCCATCGAAACTTATTTTTAAAGTATTAAAGGACCTGATGGCGAAGAGAGTAATTGCAGGGGAAATATGCTCGGATTCACATTGTGAGGGTTTGGCCTCTTTCTTTCATGAAAAAGTGCAAGCCATCTATCGCACTTTCCCAACGGGTTCCCTGATGCTAGAGCAGGTTGGTCGCACCTTAGGTGAGGGGGAATGTCTTTCCATCTTACCCCCCTTATCTCTGGAGATGTTTGACTATCTCAGTGCCAAAATTAAGTCTGGCTCTCCGGCTGACCCGTTGAAACCCGCCCAACTTAAGACTCTGGCACCGGTTTGCCGCTCCCCGGTACTGTCCTTGATCAACCTGTCTCTTTCTTCTGGAGTGGTTCCCATTAGATGGAAGCAGGCAGTAGTTACGCCAATTCTGAAGAAGGCGACCCTTGACCCCCTTAAACCTGAAAGCTACCGCCCTATCTCCCTTCTTCCTTGGGCCACGAAAATAGCAGAGGCCCATGTGAATGCCACTCTTACAGACCACCTTGGTAGGTTTAACATTCTTGATCCTACCCAGAACGGGTTCCGCGCGGGTCATAGTACGGAGACGGCCCTCCTCTCGATGGTCGAGCATCTGCGCTCCGTGATGGATTCCGGTCGGACGGCGGCACTGTTGTTATTAGATCTTAGTGCCGCCTTCGACACGGTCTCGCACGGAATTCTGATTCGGCGTCTTGAGGAGGTGGGCGTTTCTGGCTCCTCCTTGCACTAGTTTTGTTCCTTCCTTATGGATAGGTCATTCCAGGTGGCGATCCCGCCCGGTAAGTCGTCACTCTACCCGTTAGACCAGGGAGTCCCACAGGGGTCTTCACTGAGTCCCACCCTTTTCAATCTGTATGTGAGACCGTTGGCTGCGGTCGTCAAGCGGTGGGGCCTAACCATGGTATCCTACGCAGATGATACGCAGCTGGCGGTCACACTGAGTGGGGACTCAGACCTGGAGGCTCCCAGGTTTTGTGATGGTCTGCGGGAAGTGGCTAACTGGATGAAATCCAACTGTCTCCAGTTAAACACCAAAAAGACGGAGATTATGGTGGTTGGTAAACAGGTAGTTTTGTGGGATGATAAATGGTGGCCTTCGGAGTTGGGTGTGACTCCCCTCCCAGCGGCAGAGATAAAAAACTTGGGGGTATGGTTTGATTCTTCTCTGAGTTTCATCTGTCATACCAAGAAGGTGGCGGCTTCTTGCTATGGCATCATCAGAGGACTTCGACCTATCCTCAAATTCTTTGATGCACCTACAAGACAGCTGGTGGTTCAAGCATCAGTGCTGTCTAGGTTGGACTATGCCAACTCCCTACTGGCGGGGATAAACCAGTCAGAATTTCGGCGGCTCCAGCGGGTTCAAAACGCTGCGGCCCGACTGGTGACTGGTCTCCCCAGGCGATGTTCGGTGTCCAATACTCTGCGCTCTCTCCACTGGCTCCCTGTGCAGCAGAGGATTAGATTTAAGGTTCTCTGTTTTGCATTTAAAATCTTAAAGGGTACTTCCCCGCAAATCATGGAGAAATTGCTGATTCCTTATGTTCCCTCTCGCACTCTTAGATCGTTAGGCCAGAACTTAGCAGTGGTTCCGCGCTTTAAGCTGAGCAGAATTGGGGGCCGCTCTTTTCGAGTCCTGGCAGCGAGTTGGTGGAATTCTCTTCCTCCACAAATCCGGGCCATTGATGAGCTCCTTCAGTTTAGGCGGGCTATTAAGACCTTTTTTTTTGTCTAAGCTTATCTGTTGTGTTTTGTCTTCTTTTGCCCGCTTTTAGTGCTGTGTTGTGTTTACCTTCTCAAAGCGCCGGGGCGCCCCTTTGCTGGGGCAGCTGTGCACGGTACAAATAAAAATAACATAACATAACATAACATTTGTCCATAGGTGTGTATCCCATTGTGTCAGGTTGTACAACATAACTACATGTGTCACACCTCAGTGTCTTCCAGCCCACGTGTCAATGTGGTAGTGTATGTATTGTGTGTCCTATAGGGTTGCTGTGCTGTGTGTATATTGCTAGGTTTATGGACTTACCTACAAGAAGGCCATTGCCATATCGTCCATCCTGGAAGTGCTGATTGATGGTGCTGTGGCAGAATATGAAGGAATAATGTACACTCCTAGGATACTTGGCCAAGATGTTGGTAAACAATCCCTGGTGGTCAGCTATGGCCTGCACATTTATGGAGTGGGTGTGCTTTCTGTTCCGGCATAGATGCTCTGTTGCTGCAGATGGTATGATCCGGACATGGGTGCAGTCAATTGCACCAAGCACATGTGGGAAGCCATGTATTTGATAAAACCCCTGTTTGATCTCCTGCTGCTTCTGCTGTGGTTTGGGGAAGCTGATGTGGCGAGATGGTGGCATCTTGGACCTTGGAAGGAAGGCGGAGAATGAGGGCTGTGATACTCCAGTGACCAGAGCACCCGTTGTTTGGAAGGAGCCACTTGCCAACATATGCAGGACAGCTAGCAGCTTGGTCACCGGTGGCATATTATGTGGTGTCTGCAGGCTGGCCGTTATATGTGGCTCAGTTTGGCGCAGCAACGGCTGAATGGCTTGCCAGTTGAGTCTATACCTCTGGATGATGTCCTGTTCCCTGAGGCCCTGGAGGGTTGTCCTGGTCCTGAAGGCCCTCTCCTGCCTTCTGCGTTGCCTTTGGGGGCCAGGTTGGGGTGGTGGTGGCTGCTGCTGTTAGTCCTGTGCTCTGTGTCGACTATCATGATGCATCAGTAGCACCTCCATGTTGTCCTGTTGAGGTATGATGTTGCTTGCGTGTGTTTTCCTTCGGTAGTGGTGTGTTTGCCTCATTTTAATGCCTGCCCTGACCCAGGTGTTAAAACTTGACACAAATCGGGCTTGGCGTCATTTTTCGGGTTCGCCTCCCACCCGTGCATCATTTTTGCTCTGTTGGATAAATATAGCGCTAAGGTGTTTGAGTCATTTTTTGATGGTAACGCCTACCTTGCATCTCATTGATGTAAGGCGGTTTCACGCATCCTTAAAATGATGCAAAGTCCATATTTTTGAAGCTAGATGGGTCTGGCATCAAAATATAAACATAGTGTTAAGTTTGCGCTGGTTTGCAAATCCTGCACAATTAGAGTAGAAATATGGGCCCAAATGTGTTTTTTCCCTCATTTCACCTTCCAGCCCAAAACCAATTTTGCACTGAAAATGACCCTAAAAGTAACGCAAAGCAGCATAAAGCACTACTTTGCATTACTTAGCGCAGAGGGGGCGTTACCACCCATGCCTTTTGATGCAAAACCTTATCTACAAACAATAGTAGATAGGGCTTAGTGCCAAAAGTTAACACAATTTGTAAGCAGGCGTTAAAAGGAGAAATGTTTTCATTTCTACTTTCTTTTCAGACTGTGCATGTGCGCTGCACTGTGCAGCACGCATACAAAGTAGGAAAACTTTTAAAGTATGTCTAACTATAGCATTTTGTATTGGATGAGTGCCCTTCCAGTCCAAAACCTATGTTAGACTCAGGCACACACCCTTGCACTGAAGCACAAAGGTGTGTCATGGCGCAGGGCAGCTAAAATCAGTGCTGGCGCTAGGAGGAGGGGAGGAGAGTGCCATGTCTTTATAGATATGCCACTCTCCTTCTCCCTTCCTGTCACGCAATGCAGCACTGCCTTTTTGGTTGCTCGGCTGTGCTCATGCATTATTTGTAAATCTGGGCCAAAGTTTCATAGTGGTACTTAGGCATTTCAGGGTAAACCCCCTAGTTATTGAAACAAAGCCCCTACTTATAAAATTGTTTGATACTTTATATAACAAAAAATGCCTCCTTCAGGCATGCTCAAAGTAGCAGAATTATTTTTATTTTTCCTAACATTTCACACGTTGGAAATGTGCTGTGCACTTTACATGTGTGTTGTAATTGATGAATGTATGTATTTAGTGATTAGTATCCCTGACCAGGTGTTGAAATGCTTAGTAGAACGTAGCATGCTAGTCCAGAACCCACGTTTAGAGGTTGATAGTTAGTAGACCAATAAAAAGTGTTTTTTTGACCTTGTTCAATCATTGATGATTTCTCATGTGTATAGTAAAGGTTTGAGTAAAGATAGAATGATAGGAATGGATTTGAAAAAGGTAGCAGTAACTTGCAGTCAACATTTCACACCCAATGTGTGAAATATTTTAAACTACATCCAGGCATAGGATTTTGTACTTGAAGGGAACCCTTCCAGTGCAAAACGTATGTTAGACACCATGCATAAACTATTGCACCCTGTTGGGACCGTGTGTGTGCCGCACTAGACGACCTTAAAAAGTGCTGTCCCAAGGCAAGAGAGTGGCAGGAAGCCATATTTAGAAAACATTGTTCTGCGCTGGTCTTTCCCCATAGTGCAAGGCTGCACAGTAATTTGCGTTAATAAATCTCTCACTTAGGTTCCATCAGTTACTTTGCAGACTCCCTGAATAAACACAACACTTCCTTCTGCCCAGATGCCTACTGAATGCTTAAAATATCCTTGTGAATTCTGTCTGAGACCTACACTGCTGTGCAGGGAGGCTCTTTGACATAGGGCAGGAGTGCACAACTCCAAACTGTTGGGAACAACTTCTGAATGCCAGTTAAACGTGGTAACTAGGTACTCCCAAAATTTGTGCAGATGGAATAAAACATGTAATAATAGTAATTATTGATTAGGATCAACTGTCCAAGAGGTGAGAGCAAAGAAGACTAGGAGAAAACAGATTTCATACTGACCTTCTGAAAGATTTTCGTTTTCCATGTTGACATCTCAGTTTCAATATTTGAGACATATTACGTAACATAGCACTGATGCACCACAACCTTACATTAGTAGTGGCAGCATACAACAGGTTAAAAAACTGCATATTCATTGATTGACTACTACTACAACTGCTGGTGGAGCAGTACTAGTGTGATTTTTCACAAGTTGTTTGTTGCATATTTTATTGCACATTTGCTCCTACAATAGGTCTTCACAGTGTGTATCCCATTTCACCCTTTTTTACTAAATAAAAAAATGAAATGCACATTCTTCTAAAAAATAAATACAAAAAACATTTGTGTTTTCTGAGAAAATGGGTTATTGGTTGAATGCGTGACCCCTATTCTAGCAACAGCCACAATACCTGTCTGGGTAAACCATAAATTAACCTGTGCTCAACCCTTGGTAGTTTGACATAAAAAAAGCAGCAAGGTTTAACTCAGAGCCAATGTGTAATTTATTTAGGCAGCACCCAAACAGTAATAAAGTGAAAACTTGGCACAAGACAAATCCCACACCAATTTAGAAAAATAGGGAAAATCTTAATAATGTATTTGACACCAAAATGATAAACATCTAATCAGTATAACCAGAGTTATGATTTTTGAAACTTTTCAGTAAATTCTAGCACCTATAATATCAAAGTATCAACTGCAGACACCTAGTTCCTTGAGGCTCAAAGTTTAAAAGTATGGCCAACCGTGCAGTCGAGATGGTCAGATACAAAAAGCATCTTGGGCCCGGTGCAAGCTTAAAATTTTGAACAAAATGTTCTGAAAAGGTAAAGTTCAGTGGCTCAGGCCTGCAGGCAGTGTTCAACGAGACAGCATCATTGCTGAGGTGCTTCTGGATGAAGTTGCAGGGAAGATGTCTACATTCAGACTTAGGGGGTCATTCGGACCTCGGCAGTAAAAGACGCTTACCGCCGGTCAGAAGACTGCCATAACACCGCTGCGGTCGCGGTAAACCACCACGATCATTCTGACCCGCAACTGGCAAACCGCCAAAAACCCGACATCAACAAAAGTCCACCACACCAATGGCCAGCGAAAAACTGGCGATGACCAAACCTCCACCGTCACGCCAACAGAAATACGCCCATTCCATTATGACCCACAAATCCCGCAGCGGTCTTTCAACCGTGGTATTCCATTGGCGGTACACACCGCCGCGGTCCAAATACACACACCTTTACAAAACACTACCACATTGGACAAATCAAAATACACACACCTGATACACATACACACACCACTCCCACACACCCAATACGATATAAAACACACACCCACATCACCCACAAACCCTTATGACCAGAATTGCGACTGAAGGCCAGAGAGAGACAGCACAGAATAGAGTAGACCATCACACAGAGGCAAATCACTACATCACCCACACAATATCCACGCACAAAACACCACACACCAACACACTGACCACAATCTACAACACATACCCCACCCCACACCTCATCCACACCACCCCATGGCACCCCAAAGACACCCCAGGTTCTCTGACGCAGAACTCAGGGTCATGGTGGAGGAAATAGTTCGGGTAGAGCCCCAGCTCTTCGGGACACAGGTGCAGCACACCACCATTGCCAGGAAGATGGAGCTATTGCAAAGAATAGTGGACAGGGTCAACGCTGTGGGACAGCATCCACGAAATCGGGACGACATCAGGAAGTGGTGGAACGACCTACGGGGGAAGGTGCGTTCCATGGTATCAAGGCACAACATCGCGGTGCAGAGGACTGGCGGCGGACCCCCACCTACTCCCCCAGAATTTACAGCATGGGAGGAGCAAGTCTTGCACATCCTGCATCATGAGGGCCTCGCAGGAGTAGACGGAGGAATGGACTCTGGTAAGTCAAATCTTCACTACTTCTTTCCCCCTACCCCACCTGCATGCCAAATCATAGCCCCACCCTCACTCCCACCCCCATCACACCAACTCCTTGCAAATGGCTCACCATCACAACCCACCCATCCCAACACCTAGCCCTGCATGCGTCCACAAAGCATGGACACCCATCACCAAAGCATGCCCACTGCACATACCCATCTCCCACACAAGCCACCGTCACATGCCAGCACTGGGGTACACGGCCACCCACCCATTTCACGAAATGGCACACACAGAAGCAATAACCATACTCTTATACCCCTGCAGGACCCGAACGCCACCACACCGCCCAGGAGGGTCCAGAAATGTCCATCCCACCCCCAGAAGAGGCCCCCAGTGATGACAGCAGCTCTGTCTCCCTGGACCCAGATGACCAGCCCGGCCCATCGGGGACCTCGGGACAGTCGGTTCCCCTCACACAGCCACAGGCTTCAGCAGACCTAACCCCCTCTGGGAACACCAGCACAGCTCCCACCCAGCGGGCCCATGTCTCTGTCTCCAGGACACGTCAATCAGCGGTGTGTCCACCACTACAGGGCACCCAGATTGACCTACCACCCCAACAACAACAGGGACCTGGGGGCAGTGGTAGTGGGCACACGGTCCAGGGGACAGAGGCCCAGGGAAACAGGGGAACTGGGAGGGCTGCTGTGCGATAGGGGGGGGACAGGCCCAGGGAACCCACTCTCCACAAGGCCCTCTCCTCCATCATGGGAGCATACCACCGCTCCCAGGAGACGATGGCTACGGTACTGGACAGGTTCCAGGAGATCCAGGTACTGCAGGAGGAACAGTACATGGGGTTCAGGGAAGAACTGAGAAACATTAGTTCCGCAATGGGGACCATCGTCCTGGCTCTTAACCAGATAGTCACCACATTGCGGGACCATGTGGCACCACAAAGGGCCCCTGTCACTAGCATGGACCAAGACCAGGCTACCACCTCCGCCGGCGCTAGTGGACAGGAGGCCCCCACACAACGACAGGCCACCAGAACCCCACCTCCTGCAGAAGAAGAACCACCCCGCAAGCGGGCCTGAGATCTCAGAGGAAGACAGAGTAGGATGCCAAGACCCCCGCCAGCAAAGGATACCCCCTGATGTCATCCCACTGTCCCACATTGTCACCCTGTCCAACCTTAAACTGCCCCTGCTCCATCCTTCCACAGGCATATGGACAATGCACCTGTGAGACTGAAAACTGGACTCTGCCATGGACATTACTCCACCATCACCCATCACCATTTTTCAACCATGTCCCTAAATTTAGCACTTTAATAAAATCACTTATTGCACTAAAAATATCTGGAGTCTGCTTGTATTTTGAACAAATGTATTAGACATAACGGTGCCAAAATGTACAGTTACATTGTGATGACAACATACCACTGTCACACAGCTGTGTCCATGGGGAAACAAAGCAGAGGTCACGCAGTGGGGCCCACATCTCTGAAAACGGAAGGGAAAGTCACAACTCAGTTAACATAAACTGGGGGAAACACAGACAGTAGAGAGGCATGAGACTGTAAGTACATGTAAAATGGCGGTGTTGATTCGTACCTGTGTGCTATTGAAAATACTGTTGTATCACTGTGTCCCTGTTGTCTGTGTCGTCCCCGTCGTCTTCCTCCTCTTCACTCTCCACAGGCTCCACAGCTGCCACAACACCACCATCTGGACCATCCTCCTGCAGGAAAGGCACCTGGCGTCGCAAAGCCAGGTTGTGAAGCATACAGCAGGCCACGATGATATGGCACACCTTCTTCGGTGAGTACATTAGGGATCCACCTGTCATATGCAGGCACCTAAACTTGGCCTTCAGGAGGCCGAAGGTCCGCTCGATCACCCTCCTAGTCCGCTCATGAGCCTCATTGTACCGTTCCTCTGCCCTGGTCCGGGGATTCCTCACTGGGGTCAGTAGCCACGACAGGTTGGGGTAACCAGAGTCACCAATTAGCCACACACGGTGTCTCTGTAGCTGTTCCATCACATAAGGGATGCTGCTATTTCGCATGATGTATGCGTCATGCACTGACCCAGGGAAATTGGCATTTACATGGGAGATGTACTGGTCAGCCAAACAGATCACCTGGACATTCATCGAATGATAAATATTTCTGTTCCTGTACACCTGCTCAATTTCACTGGGGGGAACCAAAGCCACATGGGTCCCATCAATGGCACCAATGATGTTGGGAATATGTCCAAGGGCATAGAAATCACCCTTCACTGTAGCCAAATCGCCCACCTCAGGGAAAACAATGTAGCTCCGCATGTATTTCATCAGGGCAGACAACACTCTGGACAAAACCTTAGAAAACATAGGCTGAGACATCCCTGATGATATGGCCACTGTTGTTTGGAATGATCCACTTGTCAAAAAATGGAGTACTGACAGCACCTGCACCAGAGGGGGAATCCCTGTGGGTTGGCGAATGGGTGACATTAGGTCTGGCTCCAGCTGGGCACACAGTTCCTGTATAGTGGCTCTGTCAAGTCTGTATGTCAGTATGACATGTCTTTCTTCCATTGTCGACAGGTCCACCAGCGGTCTGTACACGGGAACATTCCTCCATCTCCTCGCAAGTCCCAGCGGACGGTGCCTAGGAAGGACAACATGGAGCACAGAGTCAAGCAACCCACAGGTACGTAACCACAGCTTGCACATAACACGATTCGCTATGCATTGAATGGCTTGTATGAGTGGCAATGCAAGGCCTAGGCCTGTGTGACGCAGTAGAAATTAAGCCATGTGGGCCCTTGAAATGGAGGCTGCCTGACCTGTGAAGTGTGACAATGGGATGTGAGGTCAATGTGCTGTCGTGGCACACCGTGGCGGTAGGCGGTCGAAGACTGCGGCGCAAAGCAGCATTGGTTAACATTGAAACCTATGGGTCTCAGGAGCCAATGACGATGTGCGCCGGCGGTCGCGGTACGCACCGCCGCGGTACGCACTGCCGCGGGCGTGACCGCCATTTTCTATCTGCTTAATCACTCGAGACCTGATCATCCACAGGAGAGGAGCTATACTGCAAGTGCTGCTGTGACCTCGGTCTGGAAGAGACAATGGCTGCTGCGACTGGGGAAAGGGCCCCTGCCTTCACCTCTGAGGAATTGGAGAAACTTGTTGATGGGGTCCTCCCCCAGTATGCGCTACTCTACGGTCCTCCAGACCAACAGGTTAGTACACTGGGACCATGCTTTGTGTGCAATGCCTGGGTTGAGTGGGGTGAATGAACGATGGTGCGGATGGGAGCGTATGAGGCATGCATCAAAGGACAGATGAGAGCATGTGCCACATGGCAAGGGTGGGGATGGGGGGACACTCACATCGAGCATGCAGAAAATGATGATATTGTATTTTCTCTCCCTGTACGTGTCACATAGGTCAGCGCCCATCAGAAAGTCGACATTTGGCGTGCCATCGCCAAGGACATCCGGACCCTGGGGGCCCACAACAGAGGGGGCACCCACTGCCGCAAGAGGTGGGAGGACATCCGCCACGGGAGCAGAAAGACCGCAGAGGCTCTGCTGGGGATGGCCTCCCAACGTAGGAGGGGTGCCACACGTCAATTGACCCCCCTGATGTCTCGGATCCTGGCAGTGGCCTACCCAGATTTGGATGGGCGCGTGAGGATATCACAGCAGACACAAGGGGGTGAGTACACTCTCATTCTGCTGACTATGCGCGCAGTGGAGGTGTCTGGGTGGGGGAGGAGGGCTGTGGGTATCCCTAGGCCAGGGCGATTTCTGTAGGCTAGGCCCCTCCGTAAGGCATGGCCCTGTGCCCCCGCCCCCACCTCTGTAGGGTTCCAAGTACAGCTATCAATGGCCCTGTGTCACCTATGTGTGCAGTTGTCGTCCATAGGCTTGTAGGCCAAGTCCCAATGATTGAGTAGTGTACCCCAAGTGCGCGGCGTAGTGCAGGGGGCTTCTGTGTCTGTCCTCTCCGCCAACTGTGTTGCCAATGCATGCACTCAACATGTCTTTATTCCCCCCCCCCTTTTTTGGTCTGCTCTTCCTGTTCATGTGTGCATTAGCATCATCTGGCATAGGAGAAGTGGCATTGGAGCACGAGGGAGCTGCATCTCACATGGCCCCGGAGGGCCATGCAACGGACTCTGATATCACCAGTGAGACGGAGGGCGAGGGGGGCTCCACAACGGGGACCCGTGGAGACATCAGCGACACCGACACGTCCTCGGAAGGGAGCTCCCTAGTGGTGGCAGCAACATCCGTGCCCACCGCAACAACAGGTACAGCCACCACCCAGCGCACCAGCTCCGCCCTCCCAGCAGCCCCTCAGCGTTCGCCCCGTGCCCGCTCGCACACCAAGGCGGGCATCTCCTTCGCCCCAGGCACCTCAGGCCCTGCCCCAGTTACCCCTGCTGCCCTCAGTGAGGAGGTCATTGACCTCCTCCGGACGCTCATTGTTGGGCAGTCTACCCTTTTGAATGCCATCCAGGTGGTGGAAAGGGAGGTGCATCGGAGCAATGCATACCTGGAGGGCATTCATTCGGGTCAGACTGCCCATCAGCGATCGTTCAACGCTCTGGCCTCAGCACTGACGGCAGCCATTGTCCCTGTCTCCTGCCTCCCTCCTCCAACTCCCTCCACTCAGTCCCACTCCCCTGTTCCTCTGCCTATCCCAGACACACCTACAGACCAGCCTGCACACACCTCAACACCCAAGGTCAGCTCAGCCAACCATAAGCACCACACATCACAGAAGCATTCACACAAGCAACATCCACATGCAGACATGCCAACAGCCACTGCCTCCTCTGTGTCCCCCTCCTCCTCGTCTCCCTCCCTGTGACGTCCCAACTCACACTTGCATGCACCACTTCATCAGCCACTACGTCCATCACCAGCACACCCACCAGAACACTCCACACACGTGCAGTCACCACCCCCACTGCCATTTACACGTCCCCTGTGTCCTCTCCCAGTGTGTCTGTCACCCCCTCTTCCAAACCACACAAACGCAGGCAGCCACCCACCCAACAGCCATCCACCTCACGACAGCCTCCGTCACAAGCACCTGCACCCAAAGACAGCACACTTGACTCTCCTACAACCACATCCTCTTCCTCCACTCCCATACCCACTGCACCTACCCTTCCCATTGCTCCTAAAAAGTTTTTCCTCTCCAAAATGAACCTCTTTCCATCACCTGACCCACCCCCTCCATCTCGTAAAAGTCCAATCTGCACCTCAGCCACCACAACCCCTGGACCTACAAGGACCATAGTCCAGGGATATTGGAGTCCCCCACCTTCGAGGGCAGCCACATCGGCCAGCAGCAAAGGGACAGCCAGCCCACCCCCTGGGAAAAAATCAAAAAAAGCCAAGGGCCGGCGCGAGAGGACAGAGACGGCAGCCTCCACAGGCACCACCCTGGCACCGTCAGGGAGTGGGGTGCCACCTGGCACATCTCCAAAGGGAGGCAAGGGCCACAGAGGATCAGGCAAGGATGGCAAGGGCAGCACGGCCGACAAGTCCGGCAGCAGGCGAGCTGCCCAGGAGGGCCCCACCAGCACAATTCCGGGGGTGAAGGAGGACACCCACGGGCACGGGACACCAGCACAGGAGGGCCCAGCAAGCGAGAAGTCGGATGGCGAGTGAACACCATCTATTGGCCGGATCTGGTGCCCTGGAGACACATGTGAAGAACCGCAGAACAGGGCCCCGCCGTCTCAAGAACCGCTGAACAGGGCCCTTCAAGACATGCACCGCTGAACGGGGCACCGCCGTGACAAGCACCGCTGAACAGGGCCCTTCAAGACATGCACCGCTGAACGGGGCACCGCTGTGACAAGCACCGCTGAACAGGGCCCTTCAAGACATGCACCACTGAACGGGGCACCGCCGTGACAAGCACCGCTGAATAGGGCCCTTCAAGACAAGCACCGCTCCGCTGGGCCCTTCATCTCAAGCACCGCTCCGCTGGGCCCTTCATCTCAAGCACCGCTCCGCTGGGCACCGCCGTCTCTGCACCGCTCCGCTGGGCCCTTCATCTCAAGCACCGCTCCGCTGGGCACCGCCGTCTCTGCACCGCTCCGCTGGGCCCTTCATCTCAAGCACCGCTCCGCTGGGCCCTTCATCTCAAGCACTGCTCCGCTGGGCACCGCCGTCTCTGCACCGCTCCGCTGGGCCCTTCATCTCAAGCACCGCTCCGCTGGGCACCGCCGTCTCTACACCGCTCCGCTGGGCCCTTCATCTCAAGCACCGCTCCGCTGGGCACCGCCATCTTTGCACCGCTCCGCTGGGCCCTTCATCTCAAGCACCGCTCCGCTGGGCCCTTCATCTCAAGCACCACTCCGCTGGGCACCGCCGTCTCTGCACCGCTCCGCTGGCCCCTTCATCTCAAGCACCGCTCCGCTGGGCACCGCCGTCTCTGCACCGCTCCGCTGGGCCCTCCATCTCAAGCACCGCTCCGCTGGGCACCGCCGTCTCTGCACCGCTCCGCTGGGCCCTTCATCTCAAGCACCGCTGACACATTGGCAGAAGGGGCAGGCCCGGATCAGTGTCGGACAGGGCTGCACGATACACTCTGGGCACCAAGAGTCCTCCAATACCGCTGGAGTCTGTCATCCACTTGAGAGACTGTGGCTTTGCACTCCCCAGGATGGCACAGTGGGCAAGCCACCCACTGTAGAGACTTGAGAGACTGTGGCTTTGCACTCCCCAGGATGGCACAGTGGGCAAGCCACCCACTGTAGAGACTTGAGAGACTGTGGCTTTGCACTCCCCAGGATGGCACAGTGGGCAAGCCACCCACTGTAGAGACTTGTGAGACTGTGGCTTTGCACTCCCCAGGATGGCACAGTGGGCAAGCCACCCACTGTAGAGACTTGAGAGACTGTGGCTTTGCACTCCCCAGGATGGCACAGTGGGCAAGCCACCACTGTAGAGACTTGAGAGACTGTGGCTTTGCACTCCCCAGGATGGCACAGTGGGCAAGCCACCCACTGTAGAGACTTGAGAGACTGTGGCTTTGCACTCCCCAGGATTGAACAGTGGCCGTGGAGGCCCCTCGTGGATCTGGCGTCGTGGACTCATGTGGCTGAGGTGGCCCCCCTTCCCTTCCCCCTGAGGTGCCTGTAGTTTTCCTATCTGATGCCCCTGCAGTGTTCTCTCCAATGGATTCGGGTCTCATGTGTGGGCTTTGCCCATGTGTTGAGGACCATTGGCCCACGTACAATATACCCTATGTGTATATAGTTATGGGATGTTGGACTTACTTATTTACTTAGCCTTACAATATATTTGTATTCCAATAACATATTATTTTGTCTTTGCATTCTTCCGTGGGGGTTGGGGGGTGTCACTCTGAGTTGTTGCTCTGCATTGGTGTGTAGGTAGTTGGGGGGGGGTGTGTCACATATGTGTGTGGCCGTAATCTTTTCTCCTCCCCCCTCCCCTGTGTCGTAGGTGCAGTACTCACCGTTGTCTTTGTGCTCCTGATAGACGAGCAGGTAGACAATTGCTGGTAGGATGTGTAGTTCTGGTTCCATGCTGTCCAGATTCCTCGTGGAGTGTGTATAGGTGAGCGTTTTCCCGTTCGTAGTCTGTTTCCGCCGTGTTTTTATCGGAAAAGGTGGCGGATTGGTGAGTTGTGATAGGGTGGGCGGTACATTGTCTGCCGTCTGTCTGTTGCCGGTGACCGCCGCGCTGCTTGTCTGTACCGCCGTGGCGGTCGGAGTGTTAAAGTGGCGGTCTGTGTTGGCGGTTCCCGCCAGGGTCGGAATTCCATTTTTTGGGCCGCCTGCCTGTTTGCGGGTTGGCCGCCGCTTTAACACCGACCGCCAGGGTTGGAATGACCCCCTTATTCTTTGTACTGGAAGTCAAAAAATTTCAGCACGTCGAAGTTGGAGCCAGCTGCCGATGGGAATTGCAGGAGGCCAAATACCCCTTTATTGAGGGACAACTAAACAGCATTTGCTGCTGCAGAGAAAACAGAGGGAGCTACCACAAAGTCAGGCGGACCAGCAATGCACCTAGGCGGATTGACAAGAATGTTGGTCACAGTCTTCACTCAGTTATCAGAGCAGATGTAGCCAAAGATTTTTTAAGTCCCAGGTTTTGGGTTTTGGTTATCCAGGCACCTTTAACACCACAACCAAGGGTACAGACCTGGAGAGGGACTTGGGGGTTCAGGACTCACTCAGGCTGGGTTCAAGGTGGTTAGACCCTATTATGTCCCCCATAACTCTGAACAGAAGGCCACCAAACTAGCCCTTGGAGTCACTCTGTTAGTCTTGGGTTCAGGTGATGAAGCAGGGCTCAGTGTAGGAGGCTGGCCTGGCTTGTAGTGGGTACCAGAGGTACTTACACCCTGTGCCAGGTCCAGTTATCCCTTATTAGTGTAGAAGAGGTGTTTCTAGCAGCTTAGGCTGATAGAAGGTAGCTATGGCAAAGCAGCTAAGGCTGAACTAGGAGACATGTAAAGCTCCTACTATACCACTGGTGTCATATGCACAATATCATAAGAAAACACAATACACAGAAGTACCAAAAATAAAGGTACTTTATTTTTATGACAATATGCCAAAAGTATCTCAGTGAGTACCCTCAGTATGAGGATAAGTTATATACACAAGATATATGTACACAAACCAAAATTATGCAGGTAATAGTAAGAACAGTAATGCAAGCAGTGTAAAATTACAGTAGATTGCAATAGGAGCGCATAGGTATAGGGGCAACACAAACCATATACTCCAAAAGTGGAATGCGAACCACAAATGGACCCCAAACCTATGTGAGCTTGTAGAGGGTCACTGGGACTGTAAGAAAACAGTGAGGGTTAGAAAAATAGCCCACCCCAAGACCCTGAAAGGTAGGTGTAAAGTGCACCTACTACCCCCAGAGAGCACAGAAGTCGTGATAGGGGGATTCTGCAGGAAGAACAAACACCAGCAATGCAACAACAGTGGATTTCCGGACCTGAGTACCTGCAAGACAAGGGGACCAAGTCCAATAGTCGCGCCAGTGTCGAGACTGGGCAGGAGCCCAGGAAATGCCAGCTGAGGGTGCAAGGAAGCTGCCATCTGTTGGAAGAAGCTTGGAGTTCTGCAAGAAAAAAGAGGACTAGGAACTTCTCCTTTGGAGGATGGATGTCCCACGTTGCGCTGAAGCTTGCAGATGTGATCCCATGCACAAAGACTGCAAATAAGCCTTGCTAGCTGCAAGGGTAACGGTAGCAGTTTTTGGGTACTTCTGTAGCCCGGGAGGAACCAGGATGTCGCCACTTGGAGGAGAAGACAGAGGAAGCACCCTGCAACTCAGGGAGCCCTCACATAAGCAGGCAGCACCCGCAAAAGTACCTGAACAGGCACTTGGAAGGAAAGTGAACCGGAGTCCACGCAAACTCACAAAAGGGAGTCCCACGACGCCGGAGGACAACTCAGAAGGTTGTGCACTGCAGGAAGGAGTGTTGTGGACCCAGTCTTGGCTGTGCACAAATGAAATCCTGGAAGAGTGCACAGGAGCCGGGGCAGCTGCAAATCACGCGGTACCCAGCAATGCAGTCTAGCGTGGGGAGGCAAGGACTTACCTCCACCAAACTTGGACTGAAGAGTCACTGGACTGTGAGAGTCACTTGGACAGAGTTGCTGAGTTCCAGGGACCACGCTCGTTGTGCTGAGAGGGGACCTAGAGGACCAGTGATGCAGTCTTTTGGTGCCTGCGGTTGCAGGGGGAAGATTCTGTTGACCCACGGGAGATTTCTTCAGAGCTCCTGGTGCAGAGAGGAGGCAGGCTACCCCCAGAGCATGCGCCACCTGGAAACAGTCGAGAAAGCCGGCAGGATGAAGCGATACAAGGTTGCTAGTAGTCGTCTTGCTACTTTGTTGCGGTTTTGCAGGCGTCCTGAGCAGTCAGCGGTCGATCCTTTGGCAGAAAGTGAAGAGGGAGATGCAGAGAAACTCTGGTGAGCTCTTGCATTCGTTATCTGGTGATATTCCCAAAGCAGAGACCCTAAATAGCCAGAAAAGGAGGTTTGGCTACCTAGGAAGGAGGATTGGCTACCAAGAGAGGTAAGAGCCTATCAGAAGCAGCCTCTGACGTCACCTGCTGGCACTGGCCACTCAGAGCAGTCTAGTGTGCCACAAACACCTCTGTTTCCATGATGCAGAGGTCTGGGACACACTGGAGGAGCTCTGGGCACCTCCCCTGGGAGGTGCAGGTCAGGGGAGTGGTCACTCCCCTTTCCTTTGTCCAGTTTCACGCCAGAGCAGGGCTGGTGGATCCCTGAACCGGTGTAGACTGGCTTATGCAGAGATGGGCACCATCTATGCCCATCAAAGCATTTCCAGAGGCTGGGGGAGACTACTCCTCCCCTGCCTTCACACCTATTACCAAAGGGAGAGGGTGTTACACCCTCTCTCAGAGGAAGTCCTTTGTTCTGCCTTCCTGGGCCAGGGCTGCCTGGACCCCAGGAGGGCGGAAACCTGTCTGAGGGGTTGGCAGCAGCAGCTGCAGTGGAGACCTCCGAAAGGCAGTTTGGCAGTACCCGGGTTCTGTGCTAGAGACCCGGGGGATCATGGAATTGCCCCCCCCCATGCCAGAATGGCATTGGGGTGACAATTCCATGATCTTAGACATGTTACATGGCCATGTTCGGAGTTACCTTTGTGACGCTGTACATAGGTAGTGACCTATGTACAGTGCACACATGTAATAATGTCCCCGCACTCACAAAGTCCGGGGAATTTGCCCTGAACGTTGTGGGGGCACCTTGGTAGTGCCAGGGTGTCCACACACTAAGTAACTTTGCACCCAACCTTCACCAGGTGAAGGTTGGACATATAGGTGACTTATAAGTTACTTAAGTGCAGTGGTAAATGGCTGTGAAATAACGTGGTCATTATTTTATGCAGGCTGCAGTGGCAGGCCTGTGTAAGAATTGTCAGAGCTGCCTATGGGTGGCAAAAGAAATGCTGCAGCCCACAGGGATCTCCTGGAACCCCAATACCCTGGGTACCTCAGTACCATATACTAAGGAATTATACGGGTGTACCAGCATGCCAATGTGAATTGGTAAATTTAGTCACTAGCCTGTTAGTGACAAATTTGGAAAGCAGAGAGAGCATAACCACTGAGGTTCTGGTTAGCAGAGCCTCACTGAGACAGTTAGGCATCACACAGGGAACACATACAGGGCACATACTTATGAGCACTGGGGCCCTGCCTGGCAGGGTTCCAGTGACACATAGACTGAAACAACATATATACAGTGAAATATGGGGGTAACATGCCAGGCAATATGGTACTTTCCTACACTCAGGCATAAGGTCTGATGTCTGAGGGTTCAAGATAGGCTTCAGGCAGCAAAGTAGTGCTTCCAGGTGCAGCAAAGCAGTCTACTGGAGTACACAGCAGGTCACAGAAGCAGGCCCAGAAAGTGAACTGGACAGTGGGGTCTGAGGGTCTTATTTTAATACTTGGTGCCTTCTTTGAAGTAGTAGAAGTTTCTAGAGGTTTCTCTTTGTAGTGCTTGGAATTTCCTAACTCCCCTGCTCTGGCTCCAAGCTGGCTGCAGGGACAATGCAGTGGTGACAACCTCTTTCTTTGAAGGCAGAGCACAACCTCTTTAGTTGGAAGTGAGGCTATGCCCAGCTCTGCTTCCCGCCCTGCCAGCAGATGGCCCACCTAATTCCTCTATTGTGTGCCTGTCTGGGAGGAATTGACAAACTCCAACTGCCAACTACACAAAAGAGAAAAAGAGCACAAGAATGCCAACTTCCTAAAGGTATCCTTTTCAAACTTAAAATTTAAAATCCGACTTTACCACTAAAGAGGATTTTTAAGTGTGATTTCATAGATACTAGAATAGGAATGTTTATTATCCCTTAATCAAAAGTTAGCATTTAGTAACTGTAATAATGCAACTCAATGTTATTCAATGTGCAGGTAGGACTAACAGTAGTGGAAAACGAATTTAAGGGGTTTTCACTACAGTGACAAGTAAAGCCTAAAACTAAGGGGCATATTTATACTCTGTTTGCGCTGAATTAGCATCAATTTTGTTGACACTAATTCAGCGCAAACTTAACTCCATATATTTATTTTGGCACTAGACATGTCTATTGCCAAAACATTGGAGTTAAAGTCATTTTTTTTCCTGTGGAAAACTACCTTGCGTCAATGAGATGAAAGGTAGGCATTCCTGGGCAAAAAATTACTCAAAGACCCTAGTGCCTTATTTATCCTCCCGTGCAATAATGGTGCACAGGAGGGAGGCTGGCCTAATAATGGCGCTAAGCTTGCTTAGCACCATTATTTAACGCCTGAGTCAGGGCAGGCATTAGGGGACCTGTGGGCCTATTTCCATGGTGGAACACCATGGACTAAGCCCACAGGTGCCCTCCCCAGGCTCCAGGGACACCCTCACCCACACCAGAGGGCTAGCGGAGGATGGGGGACCCCATCCCAGGTAAGTATAGGTAAGTATTTTAAAATTTATTTTACAGTGCCATTGGGGGGCCTGAAATGAGGCTCCATACATGGCACTGGATGCAATGGCCATGCCCTGGGGACCCATGTCCCCTGTGCTGGCCATTTGGGTGGTGGATAGGAGTCATGTGGTATTGTAGGTTTAGCATCAGGAAATGACACTAAGCTGGTTAGAGTCATCTTTTTTGACTCTCACCAGCCTAACGTAATTTTTTAACTCTAAACCCACTACTCACATACTGCCATCCCACCCGGCTAATGACATTTTCCATGATATCAGCCCACCCTTTGCGCCGGATTGCGCCATTCCACACATATGACGCCCAGTTGGCATCTTGGAATGGTGCTAGCCAGCGGTATACTTTTTGATGCTAAACTGTGTTAGCGCAGTTTAGCGTCAAAAAGTATAAATCTGGCCCTAAGAGTCCAAACTTTTAATTACAATACACCCTGCACTATGGACTAACTAGGGCCTACCTTAGGGGTGTTCCTTGTCCCATGACAGCACTTTTTAAGGTTGTCTGGTTCTGCATACAGACCTTTCCACCATGGTACAAAAGTTTATGCCTTCAGTCTAACATACATTTTGCGCTGGAAGGGTTTCCTTCAAGTACAAAACCCTAAGCGTAGATCTATTTTAAAATGCAAATGGGAGTCTAAGACCTGACAAGGGGGTTATATTGCCAAGTTGAATTGGCTGTTTAAACTTGCATTCATGTTGCAATGGCAGGCCTGGGACATGTTTTAAGGAGATTCTTCAGTGGGAGGCAAAAATGCGCTGCAGGACCACTAGCATCATTTAATTTACAAGCCCTGGCTCTATGGAATACCACTCTACAAGCAACTTCTAAGTGAAATAAATGTGCCAATCAGGTGTAAGTAAATTTAGGGGAGTGAGCACAAGCACTTTAGCACTGGCTAGCAATGATAAAGTGCACAGAGCCCTACGGCCAACAAAAATGAATTCAGCAAAAATAGGAGGGTAAAGGCAAAACATGAGTGTGACCCTGCAGAAAAGCCCAGGTCCTACATGTTTCTATTTACAAAGGTAACTAGGTGGAACGTATGCATAGCTGCCTATTAAGCAGAGTCTGTTTCAGGAGGAAAGTACATAGTAAAGGAGAGAAGAATGTAGGAAATAGCTCTGTCCTAATAAAAATTAATAATAATAGTGACATTCTTTCAACAATGTCTGAGGAAGTCAAGAGTTTTTTTTCCTAGTGAACACGTAACTTGTTTCCAGGAAAAACTTAGCCTCATACCACCCAGTTCTATGCACATGGTGCCACAAACAAGTTGGGAGGGATTACAGACTTTAGGTCAGCGGTTCCCAACCTTTTGACTTCTGTGGACCCCCACCTTATCAGTACTGGAAACTAGAGACCCCCATAGTATCATTATTGGAATCTGGGGACGCTCCACTGAGTCATTAATGGAAGCCGGGAACCCCCGCCTAATCCTCATTGATTATTTGATCCGCAAAACAATACACAAAAATACAGAAACAAGTATTCCATCAAACACATACACAAATGACAACACATTTTTTAAATTTGCAAACAGATGAAATACAAAATAGCTTCAATAGCAAGGATGGAGCTTTTCTAAATTCAATTGAAGCCGCACATTGCTTATACTATATTATGTGTGATGCACCAGCACTGCTCCCACAAATCAATCAATTTCATTTGTACCCTCCAATTTCAAATTCCTTGAAATTTACAGTACATTTTAAAATTTTCAGTTGTACATTTAGCCACTTTATTTATATACACTTTGTATTAATCTTTTAAAATGAGTTAATTTTCTAAGTAGTTGTGGACCCCCTGAGGAGGCTTTGTGGACTCCGAGGGGGTCCCCGGACCAGAGGCTGAAAAACACTGTTTTAGGGAACTTTGTTCCTCCTTCAAGTCACACTGCCCATTGGCCTGAGTTTCAAGGAAACACAATAGCCACCTCTGAGTAATGGCAAAGATTCCATTGCCTTCTGCAGACATTTGCTGCTGAGCTGCGGGCCTGCAGACCTAATCAGCCACAGTAACTTTTCCAGAGTGACACAGAGTCACTTTTTAACTGCACAAAAAAAATCAAAGTACACATTTCAAAAAGCTGGAGAAGTTAAAAAGAGCTTACAGTTTTCTAGGTATTTGGTGCAGGGCAGTGCAGCAAGTGACCTTGCGCTGCCCTGACTCAAAGTGAAAGGGAAGAAATTAACCATATCTATGGCATACAATACGTTTCTGTCCATTCCTCCTGTGCTGGCGCCAAATCTGCAGCCTACTGCCAATGCAGGCACCCTTGCACCATGGTGAAAGGGTGCCCGTGTTGCATGTAGGATTGATTTTATGCAGGAAGGGACACCTTCCTGCACAAAAACAATCCTGGTAGGCGTTTCCCTCTTTTTTTGTGTATTGCAGAATGTAGCACACATGGAAAGAGGAAATAATGAGGTGATATAAAGATATTTCTCCTCGTTGCCCATCTCCTCTGGAGGCAAAAGGTTTTCATGCATCCCCAGGTTTGAATGACCTTGTAAATCTGGAGATGCCTCAAAATCCATGTGCGTTGTGTGGGAACCCAGCAATTTTCCCTGCCTTGCCTTATTCTATATCTATGAGGCCATTCAAAGCCACACAAACGGCCAGATCTACAAAGCCCTGGCACCTCCTTGCACCACCTTAGCGTCATTTGTTTTACACTAATGTGGCTCAAGGAGGCAACTTTCACAGCACCATATTTACAAAGTGGCACAATGCATGCATTGCACCACTTTGCGACCCCTTGCACAACATTACGCCTGCATCAGGCATAATATATGCAAGGAGGTCGTTCTGGCATTAGGAGGCCCACAAAAATGGCACAGTGAAATCCACTAGATTTCACTGCACCAGTTTTGGCATCATTTTTAATGCCAGCTCAAAGCAGGTGTTAAAGTGACGTACTTATTTTTTATCAATGAGCCTCCTTACACTTATTGCACTAGCATCAAAAATGTTTACGCTAATGCGGCAAAGTGCCAAAAGAGCATGAAAAATGTTGACACTATTGGCCCCGTGCAGCATATTATAAATATGGTGCACCCATGGTGTCGCTTTGTGGGGCAGGGGAGACGCAAGAAAACTGGTGCATCAGCACTGATGTGCCAGTTTCCTGTAAATATGACCCAAAGGGTCTTTGCAAGGCCCCACAGATATGCCTGGAAAGTTTGCGCCGAGGTTGTGTTACTAAAAGTGATGCAACAGTGGTGCAAGCCTCTCAAAAATATGCACCTAAGTTGTGAAATGATTTGCGCGGCCAATTTGCGGTCTTCGCTAGGTATATCTTTTGGCAAAGTGCAATCACTTGTAATATGTTAAGAACGTTAGGGCTACTGCAGATTATTTGTAATGTTTGACTTTTAAAACCGCACTGGGATAATTTAAAAAAAATTCTTCATTCGCCTTGTACCTGCATCCTGCTGGTTCTACATAAACACAGGTTTACATTTGGGGACATATTAATGAAAGAGTTGTGCTGCACAATGGCATGCAAGGGTGACTCAACTCTTAAATTAGATTTATTAAGCCATGCAAGGCCACCTTGTGTGGCCTTGCCTAGCTTGATAAATCTAGAGTACCGAAACACAGCGCAAATTGCTGTGTTGCATTAATATGTCCTGGGAAATCATTCCATGGAGCCAGCGTAGGTGTTCCCATGCATTCATCCATAGATTTTAGCGCATTCCCAGATATACCATTACTGGTGGGCCTGGGAATGGATTCAAATGCTATTCCTCCCCAGGTGAGGCGTATCAAGGAGAAATATTTGTATTTCTCCTTGTGGCTTCCTCTTTCTATGTGTGCTGCATTTTGCAGCACACATAGAAAGAGGAAAATGCATATCAGAATTATTTTTGTGCAGGAAGGTGTCCCTTCCTGCACAAAAAAAAATCCTACATGCAATGCACCATTGAGCAAGGGTGCCAGCATTGGCAGTAGGCAGTACATTCTTTGTCAGCACAGGTACAAGACAGAAATGTTCCGTACTGTGTTCCCTTCATTCCTGCCCTTCCCCTGTCATGCAGCGGAGCAATGTCACTCACTTTGCTGCGTGTTTTTTCTTTTTTAATAAATATGTCCTAAACCCACATTTTAGCTATTCAACAATAACATAATCGTCTATCTGTTGTCTACCTCGACTTCAAACGTCCTTTCTCTTTCTGGTTTCCCTTTGCATTGTGGCCTCTGTAGTTGTGCATTTCACAACAACTTCCTCTATCGTTCATTTTCATATACCATTGCAGGTAGAGGTCGTTCTAGGACACATGAGCGGCTATATCTCTTTACCTTTTAACTAAATGCAAGCGGCACGAGAGAGACAGCCACTTCCTCCTCTGCACAAACAGATCCACCAGGAACAGGACATCATCTATGATCAAAAACCTGTCTCTGATTATCTCTGGCTTATGCTCAGCAGGTGCCCTTTTCAATATCCCTCCCCCACACGTCTGTCATTTGGTGCTATATTTGATTTTGGTGACATTTCAAAATTAGACTTGGAGTTAGAAACAGTGAAGGTGTCTACTCCTGCTGAATGTTTGTTAGGGTTGCAGGACGAGGGGGGACGTGAATATATATATTTTTTTAATCATGCAGATTAAGTATAACCATAGACAGAATCTACTAAAAATAGAGTAACATTTTACCACAGTTCATTAAATCGCAACATTTCAGACTAACAGTTGGAAACCTTTTAGAAGAAGTCACATAATCACAGGATCGGAATTAAATCATTTCAAAGTCATATTTTTCTTGCTTCTGATCTTTTTTTATTTCATTTGATCACATTATTTTCACTGATGAGTTCAATTATGCAGTATATTAGCAAGGCAAAGTTGTAGATGCAAATGTGATGTATAATGAACTTATATGTCATACATAAATTTATTTTCTGATAAACCTGGAGAAAAAGTGATGTAGAGAGAGGAATGACTAAGAAACAGAGAAATTACAGAAATAGCGCTAGAGGAAGATACAAATATAGAGTAAGAGAGAAATATATAGAGAGAACGAGAAGTAGAGTAGGAGAGAGAGACAAAAGAAGAGAAAGAATGGTATAGTGCGATAAATGGTGGAGGAAAGAAAGTTGAAGAGAATGATGAGAAACAGAGTGCTAGACAAAGATAATGAGAGGACAAGAGAGAAAGAGAGTGAGAGAGAGAATGAGAGCGAGAGAGAGAGAGTGAAGAAAATGGAACAGAAAGAAATGTCTACTCATAGCCCTCCTCCTGAAATAGTCCTCTTTTTCCATCCTCCATCAGTCTCCCAGTGCCTCTGATCCTCCTACAAGTGGTACTTCCATTAAAACTCATATTTTTTGCTGCAAACCTACATTAGTGCAGGTTTGTGGCAAAAAGTATAGCGGTTGCTAGCGCCATTCCTTGATGCCAGCCAGGTGCCATATTTATGGAATGGCGCTAGCTGGCGATAAGGCCCTGTTAGTGTCCTTGTAAAGGATGCAGACAGGGCTGGGTGGCATAGGTGGAGCCGGGGCTTGTACGCCAATTTATGGCGCTACACTGTTTAGAGGCAAAACAATTGCCTCTAAGCAGTGTAGCGCCATTTTCTGGTGCACAAGCCCCATGGACATGGCTCCTGTTTTAGTAAAGACAGGAGCCATGCCTACCACCCCAATGGTCATGTCCAGGGGACGAATGTCTTCTGGGCATGGCCATTGGTGCCAGCGCCCTGCAGGGGGTCCCAAGTCAGGGCTCCCGAGCGGCATTGGACAAAAAAAAAGTATACTCACCTGGACTTACCTTCGGATGGGTCCCCTATCTGTAGGTGACCTCCGGGTGTGGGTATGGGTGGGTGGGGGTGGGTGGGGTTGTCATTGGGGACAGGAAAGGGCAACTGTGGGCAATTTTCATGGTCTCTGACGATGGAAATCTGCCTATAGGTCCCCTCATGCCTCCCCAAACCCAGGCGTTAAATAACGGTGCTAATCAGGCTTAGCGCGATTATTTAAGGCCCTCCTCCTCCTGTGAGTGATTTTTGCAAGGGAGGATAAATAAGGCGCTAGGGCCTTTGAGGCATTTTTTGCCCAGGAATGCCTACCTTGCATCTCATTGATGCAAGGTAGTTTTCCGCAGGCAAAAAATGTCGTTAACTCCCAAATTTCGGCACTAGAAACATCTAGCGCCAAAATATAAATATGGAGTTAAGTTTGCACTGGATTTGCGTAAAAAAAAAAAGACGCAAATACGAAACAAACAGAGTATAAATATGGGCATTAGGCCCATATTTATACTTTTTTGGGGGTGCATTTGAGTCACTTTTTGACACGAAAGCAGCACAAACGTACAAAATACAATTATATTTTTTTAAGTTTACGCCGCCTTTGCTTCAAAAAATGATGCAAATGCGACACAAAAAAAGTATAAATATGGGTCCTCAGATGAGACTTGTGTCTCATCTTTTTCTTCAAATCCATCTGACACTTCTCCACATTCCTAAATGCCCTCTTCTCTTTCTTGACCCCAAAAGCCTTCTACAGGCGTAGCTGGTTATCTAGCCAATCCCTTCAGGTTGTTATCTCCTCCACACTTGCCTCCTCTAATAACCCTTTTCCAACTGTTGCCAGTGGTTGTTCTTTTAATTTCTTCATACATGCGTCCCTCTTTAATACAAGCACACAGTTAATCACAGCAACTTGATAGCTCTGAGCAACTCGCTTAGTGTTGTCAAGTCTGGGTGTTGCCCATATGCCTTTGTGGCTGAGTGGCGTAACGAAACTCGAGGGAGGGACCCTGCAGAGAACCTGAAGGGGACACACTCCCCCCTGGAGACAATATGGGGCATGCCGCCCGTTCACAGTGTACTCTGCGTGGTTGGGCCCCTGGAGCTCAGGCCCCCTGCACTGCGGGGACTGCGGGGGCCTTTATTACGCCACTGGTATGGCTGTTTCTCCCTGTTCTCTCGCTGAATCATTTCAGGCAGGTGCTTTAACCGGTGCAGGCCATGATAACCTCTGGATAGTAGATCCTTTTCCCCTGATGACTCCTAGCACGTACTTGGTGCAAATTGTAATTTCAAATAGCACAGTCTACCGCACAGCTATACTCAGGCTTACGATCCTCTCTGAATTTTGTGTCTCCTATTTACGGCAGACATTGTGGTGTGACCATACACATTTTCATCTGCTATCATATATATAAATTATTAAATTATTACAATATTAGGTTATTACAATATATATATATATATAAATATATACATACATTAATTCTTAGTATTGATTAGTGTCTGCATAATAAAGTGCTTTTCATTTTCATGATTGCTTGGGGCTTCTTTGTTCGTTGCCAGTGGACGAGGGCACTAGACTACGCCACCACCCCTGACTGGCCTTTAGACTGCTCTACCCCTCTATCCTGAGTGTGTGCAGGAGAGATGGGCGGATATATGGACACAAAGACTGAGTAGTTTTCTGAATCTTGAAGTTTTTTGGAAGATTTGGAAAAAACATCATTAGAGGGATTTCAGAGGTGTTGGACTTTTTTCCTTATGCAGGGTCATCCTCCTGCCTCCTATTTTATCTCACCTCTTTTTGTTGGCTTTAGAATTCTGAGCACCTTACCCCTGCTTACCAGTGCTAAAGTGCATATGCTCTCCATGTAAATTGTATTATTGATTGGATTTCCATGATTGGCATATTTGATTTATTGTTATGTCTCTAGTACAGTGCACTAGAGGTGCCCAGGGCATGTCAATCACATGCTACTATTGGGCCTGCAGCGCTGGTTGTGCCACCTACATTAGTAGCCCTGTAATCATGTCTCAGACCTGCCACTGCAGGGTCTGTGTCTGCAGTTTTAATCTGCCAATTAGACTTGGCAAGTGTACCCACTTACCAGGCCTAAACTTTCCCCTTTCTTACATGTAAGACACCCCTAAGGTAGGCCACAGGTAGCCCCATGGGCAGGGTGCACAGTGTATGGTTAAGGTAGGATATATGCTAATATGTTTTAAATGTCCTAACAGTGAAATACTGACAAATTTGTTTATCCCTGTTGCAAGGCCTATTTCTCTCATAGGTTAACATGGGGGCTACCTTTAAAAATGATTACAGCGTAGATTCCCCTTGGGAGCAGATAGACATGTGGAGTTTGGGGTCTCTGAGCTCACAATTTAAAAATACATCTTTTAGTAAAGTTGGTTTTAAGATTGTGTGTTTGAAAATGCCATTTTAGAAAGAGGACATTTTCTTGCTGAAACCATTCTGTGACTCTGCCTGTTTGTGGATTCCCTGTCTGAGTCAGTTTGACAGCTGGGCTGTTTGCAGCTCTTTCTAGACAGCGACACAAAGGGATTTGGGGTGTAGCCTTCATGTCCTGATGAGCCATCTGTGTGGGGGAGTGGTCACTTACACCTGAAAGGGCTGTGCCTGCCCTCACACAATGCAGTCTCCAACCCCCTGGTGTGTATCTAGGGCCTGGCCTGGGCAAGGCAGGATTTGAAGTGAGCCTACGTCAAAGCCAAAGATGGGTATAAGAAGGGCACCCAAAACCACAGACTTTAGATTACTTCTGGACATCAAGAGGAACCTCTGCTTTGAGAAGAGCTGAAGAGCTGAGGAGAAGTGCTGCCCTGCCCGTGACTGTGGTTTATGGAGCTATCCTGCAGTTGCTGCTTCTGCCTGTGCAAGGGCACAAGGACTGGACTTAGTTGTGCATTCCAGCTTGTGAAGAAATCTCCAAGGGCTTGTCCTGAGCTTGCTTCCTGTTGTTGAAGTCTCAGGGCCATCAAAGACTTCCCGTGCCAGCACCTGGATTCTCTGCTGAGACTCCTGCCCTACCAAGTGGTGCCCTATCCAGTTCCTGTGGCCTTGACAGGTGAAGCTGGCAGACCAAGATTGAAAATCCATGCACAGATTGCGTGCGGGGAAATTTCGACGCAACCTCCGAGATGCAGCTGAAGAAACAACGCTCCGTCTGCAGCGCGGCAGGAAGATCGATGCATGGAGCAGGAGAAATTACGGGCAATACCGCTAATGGACGCTGGTAACATCGCAACCCACACAGCGTGATTTTGCTGATACCGTGCGGCAGGATTTTCGACGCAAACCTTGCTAGGTGTGGAAAAACAACCCAACGCCTGCCCGGACCCAAGTGTTTGCCGGGATCGGCGCATTGCTGTCCTGCGGAGAGGAAGAACGGCGCACGCTGACCCACCTGGAGAAGAAGAAATGACGCACGGTCTCGCTTGTGGGTGAGAAATCGACGCCTTGTTAACCTTTTTCGACGCACACTCGCCCGAGCATGTTATTTTGACCCTACCCAGGTACTTTTCAACATTAACAGTGTTTTCACTGTTCACAAAAGGATTTAAGACTCTTTTGCTTTTAAAATGAATAACTTGACTTGTGTATTTTGGATTTTTGTCATTTTGGTCTTGTTTTGTTTAGATAAATATTTCTTATTTTTCTAAACCTGTGTTGTGTCAGTTTGTAGTGTTTTCACCATGTTGGTACAAATACTTTACACTTAGACTCTGAAGTTAAGTTAAGCGTGCCTGCTCATGCCAAGCTACCAAGGGGGTGAGTGGGGGCTAGCTGAGGGTGATTCTCCTTTACCCTGACTAGAGTGAGAGTCCTTGCTTGGACAGGGGGTAACCTGACTGCCAACCAAAAACCCCATTTCTAACAAGAGGAAGGGAGAATCATCGGCATTGGATGAGACTATTAAATGTTTTGCTCTTAGTTTATCCTAGGTGGATGTTGCTGCCAGTGTCCTTGGAAAAGAAAAGGGTGGTAAGTAGGATGTTCCTTAATGAAATGTATAGAGCTGTCACAACACCAGTGGAAATTGTATCATGCAGAAAATAGTGAGATGTTTCTTGTATTGGGGTTCTCGTTTCACCTAACTTATGTCTCTTAGTCCCCCTTCCCTTTGTGCCTATAACCTCTCTCGGTCTTTGATAGGGAAAACACAACATAAAAAAATAAAATTAAAAAGTCTACATAAATAGGAGGCTCTCCTCCTTATTGTTGCCGGTATTCATGCTCACGACGCTAAATTCACCCAAAAAGTTCACCCCAGAGTAAGAAAATCACCATTTTTAAGCATTGTCAGTATTGCTTTATAGCAGGCTTCTTTTGACCATCTTAGCGTACAGCAACAAGACACCCCCAAAAGCAACTTTCCTCGTTCCCCCATTCTGCTGTGTGAATCAACCCTGCTTCCTGCTCCCATTCTGAATTACTCACCTGCAGAGCCACAACTCTCCGGCGAGATGGCGCCCTTCGTAGTGACCACTAAACCTCGGACCACATCTCGGAGGGTTCATCGAGGTTGGTGAAGTTGTTCTGGCACTGGCTCTTCTCGACCAGTTGCTCACTCGTCTCTTCCTGGCTTCAGTTTCCTTCATCCTATTACTCCCACAGCTCTCTGATGTTTTCTCCTTCACTGGTATTCTTTTGGTTCTTGCCCCGATTCCCACAATACTACTCAGCGTCTTCCTGGGTTCCACCTCTCTTCTCCCTGGAAGTCCATTTTTTATGTTTTGTTGGGAGTCCCCTCCCTCACTGATAGTTTGTTTCTTCTTTTTCCCACAGGTGCTCCTGAGACCCAGAGCGATGGGGAAACCAAACCTGTCAGTCAAAGGTGAGCACAATGACTCAGGACTGTCCACCTCACAGTGAGTTAATGCTACAATCAGGTAATCGGTTTCAAGTAAAAGGAAAAGTAGGATTATTAGTTGTGGGCGGGTGCTATACCTTCACAACTAATAATCTGTTTTCTTCCAGAGATGAGATACATAGAAAGGCATAGTTAGCTGATGATGAACAAACAATGGGCTGGGTGCACCCAATGAAATGGTATGTTCAAATGATTGTACTAAAATAACTTGTACAATTTTCTTTGGGAAGAGTACCTGTAATAATATGAGGAAACCATGTTGCATGATAAAGCTGACGGTTAATAAAGGGGTTTTAGAACAGGAGAAGGCATCAAAATAGTTACCTATTGTTATGATAATGTAAAAGGCAGACTGGAGATTGATTTTCTGTGTAACACTTCATAGCATTATTCAGAATAGCACGGTTAACAATTTTCCTCTACTCAACATCAAGAAACTAGTACTATTGTTGGAAGTGGGCCTGCAGCACTTTTTGAGCCATCCACTTAAATAGCCTTGGTAAACATGTCTTAAGTCTGTCATTGCAGCCTGTGTGTGCAGTTTTTAACTGCCATTTGCACTTGACAAAGTAAGCCTTTTGCCATGCCCAGACCTTCTTTTTTTATACATATAAGGCACCCCTAGGATAGGCCCTAAACATCTCATAGGGCAGAGTGTGCTGTATTTCAAAGGTTGAGCATGTACTTGTAGGCTTTACATGTCCTGGTAGTGAAATTTGTTTTTCACTACCAT
Organism: Pleurodeles waltl; assembly: GCF_031143425.1. Taxonomy (NCBI): domain Eukaryota; kingdom Metazoa; phylum Chordata; class Amphibia; order Caudata; family Salamandridae; genus Pleurodeles; species Pleurodeles waltl. The sequence continues at coordinate 1,422,055,805 of NC_090440.1, read as the reverse complement.
GAGGCCTACCACTTTCATAGGATAACTTTGGGTTACCTTATAACTTAATAAGTGATATTGCTTGTTTGGGAACTGTGAGGAGACGGGATGTATTATATGGTGTGGTTATGCAACATCACAGTGTTATACACTTACCAACCCCTAGAGGTCCAGTAGGCTTAGCCTGGAAAATCCTCAGCTCAACCCTGAGTAGCAGTGGCACTGAACAGAAAGGGTTACACAGAGGAATGTGTGTTAAACATTTAAACAGCAACAACACTATTGAAGAAAAGTTGACATGACAATCAGGAAATACAACACCAATTTATTAATAAAGGTTGTATTTTTATAAGAATTTAGATACTAGAATTAAAAAAGATCCACTAGAGAGATCCAGAGATATAGATTTTACAAGTAATAATACATCAGTTTAGACACACACACAACCATGAACAAGCCTTGGCAAAGTAAATGAATTGGACATTTAGAAACTTCCAACAAGGAGCTAGTCAGAGGGACCAGCATGGTCCTCAAGAAAAGATCCCTTCATAGGAAAAGCAGTCCTTCAGCAATACTAGGCACTTTATCCGCATTGCAATGGTTTCCTATGGAGTGGTCCTGATGCAAAAGATGAAGACTGCTGAAGAAGCTCTAAAGATGCTGTGACGACAACAGTGTTGATGGGGGTCTTCTTGCAGGGATACCTCAGTGAACTAAGATGGTGAGGGGGCCAAGGCTTCAGGGTCGATGTTCCACAAAGTCCTCTCTGGTCTGGCCAAAGTCCAATTGTCACTAGACTACTGTTGCCCGTTATTGTGGTCACAGACTAATCGTTCCTGAGCTGATAACTTGCCTGCTGATGGTATCAACAACTCCCTGAAACAACTCCAGGCCTCAGTGAAATCAGGTGAAAATCTGAGCATTTGTTCTTAGTCCTTGGTGTTGCAAGGAAGTAGTGGTAGTGGCTGAAGAATTTGGGCTTCCAACTTGCACCAGCATTATTCTTCAGCTGTTGTGCCCCTCTGCTGTGTGTGCTGTACTAAGGACTTACAATTACGTTAGCCATCTCCAATTCAGTATAGCCAATTCAACATACACTTTAGGCTCAGGGCACTGACATTGAGGTCTGGTTAGCAAAGTCAGCAAACCAGCAGCAGCAGTCGAAGTACTTGGCCATATAGAAAGAGGCATTTCCAGACAAGAGCAGGTAGAAATGTCATGTTTAGTGTCTAAACAATTCCACCCTCTGCAATGGTAAAGTCAGACTTTGAGTCACAATTCAGAGAATTTAACTTTTAGAAAGTTGGCATTTTCTTGTCCTAACCATTTGGTGCCTGCAGCCTATTTCCTGGGTCACATGACTAGATGTAGTTGGAAGTTGGTCTTTGTGTATTCCTCATTGACAGCCACACAATAGAGAGTCTGGGTGTTGGCAGGATTAGCCATCCTGACTTGATGGGAAGGGGGAAGCTGGGGGCATGGAAAATATGGTGGTAGCAGCAGACACTTCATTTTGATCTTTGAGATGCTGTCCCAGAAACTCCTTTGCCATCCTGAACCCAAAAATCCAGAGGCTCCGGTGACTCTCTGGACCTGCTGAGTGTGATGCCTGTTGCCTGGGGGCTGCTAGACTGCTGTGTTGTGCCCCTGAAGAACCGACCTCTGCGGACTGCTGTGCATGGGAGAAGGAGCTGCACCTGCTGAACAGTGGTGGGCTGGCTGGGACTGACCAAAGGAGACACCTGAACCCTGACTGATGGGAGCACCTGCCGAGAGAGGGCAGCCTGGGCCTACGCTAACACTGAGGCATGTCTTGAGACTGTGACCTGGCAGCAGGCAATGTAACACAGAGGAGAGACCTGATAAGGTCTGGGTTGGCAGCCGCATTTGGCAGTCGGTCTCATGGAATTATCTGTGCGGGAGATCAGGACCCATAGAGGAGCAATCACTTGAGGGTATCGTCCTGAGCCCGTGCGGTCATGAGGTGGGACCAGTGGAGACGGGGAGGGCGTGGTGTGCTGCAGTGAGAAGGCCTGTCCAGGCCCAATAAACGTTTGGGGGCCTGTGACCACCCACCCTCACTCCAGGACCTGTTGTAGTGATGAACCACGAGCGCTGCATGGATTAAGAGAGTATGCAGATGCTGCATGGAAAATGGAGAGGCACTGACTTGTGACTTAGTGATAGGAGCCCATAGGGTCTCTTTGACCTGGGTTTCCCTCTTCTTGTTGAACCTGAGGGTTTCCCTAGGGTCCTGTCGCTGGGTGGCCCACTCAGCAGTGCTTCATGCTGGTGCCTCGGTATAGTAGAGGATGATTCTGTTCACTTGGCAGGGTCTGCTGCATGATGAGCTTGGAGACCTGCAGAGGTGATCTTCCCAGAGGTGCCCTGGGCACGGAAGACACCCACTGGGTCTCCACTCCCTGGCCTGAGTTGAGAAATGCTCCCTGATGAGGCTGCCCCCTAAGGGGCATGGCAGATCAAGGAACTTCACGAGCCCTACCACATGCCCGCTGTTTTCTGGCTGGACATATGCACACTGTTAATGTTTGTTTACCTACACTTGTACTTGTTGCATATTGATGGCTGGGTGCTGCCTAGTGGCTGTCCAACCTTGAGGAGAGAGTTGGGACAACGTTTTACTTTGTTATTCTTTGTTCTTGAATCCATGCCACATGGTATCCTGTACAATGTGCTATGTGAGTGATGCCAAGTGTTGCCTGGGGCTACCCATGCGTTGACCTACAGAGATGCAGCACGCGACACAGCACAGCATACATGGGTGGCAGACCTAAGGTAGTGGCCCCACCTGCACCCTAACATTGAAAGTGTGCGGCATGGCAAAACCCAGGAAATGCAGGAGATGCACCTGGTCACTACAAATGTGCAAATGTTACGAGCAAGGTGGAGGAGCCAGGTGTTCGGCATGGCATTTTCCACCTTTGAAAGAGGGGTGCCTATATGCATCTCCCTGGAGATTCCTTGTGTGGGGTCATCACACAGAATGGACCGGGAGGGCAGGTATGTGACCCTTGATGGATCATTGGAAAGAAACCTTCTCACACTTATCTCCTTATGTTGATCTATGCATCCAACATGAATCATTCTGAATTTTTAGACCACTTGATCACCGCTATCTTTCACTATCCACTGGCACTAATATCTGGGCAGGAGATTACAATTGTGTGTGGAGTGTGGAAACAAGCAGTCCACTCCCCCCCTGTATGGAGCTGTGAGCTGCAGTCTGATCCAACACGTCAGTCTTGGACAAAACAGATGAGATTACAGGATGTGTGGAGAATGATGGACCAAACCATACAGGAATACTTGTTTTACTCACCACTGAATGATGTACACATGGACTACACCTGTTCCTTTGCAGAGATGTGTTGCCCTTTCACACATCTCAAGCAGCTTATCTCGCCCCTACTAGTGCCCACCGCTGCTGACCTTGCAATGGGGGAAGGAACAGGCAATGATACCAATCTGGCGTCTCCACACAGAGGGGCTCCTGAATGTACCCTACCAAGACACCATGGCTTCACACGTCATGCAATATTTTGACACTAATGCAGGCTCCACCTCTGCTAGGTACACTAATGGGAAGCACATCAATTGGTGTGGCGGGCCACTACATTCATAACACCTGGGGAGTGAGACAGACCCTATTCCATGAATTACTAGAGGCATAGTTGAGTTGTGTGATGTCAAATTGAAGTGCCACTCCACCTAGATGGCGCACGAAGATTACAGTCACTTCGATGTTCTAGAGGTACACTGGCATCCCACTTATTACACTTTGACTATAGGGACCACCTGGTATACCAGCATGGGGAGAGGGTGCGGGTTGGTAAAATGAGCAGCAGCACTCCCCGGCAGGTGCCCTCCGCACAACTGATAAGCAATATGCAAGACCCAAGCAGATATTAACTCCACCATTGAGGATTATTATGCATCTTAGATATGTCACAAGATGAAACAACCTCAGATCTGATTGAAGAGGTGGTGTGTATTTTAGCTGATTTAGTCGACCACCTAATACCATGCACTCCTGCCTATTGTCTCCTTAGCCTAAGACCTAGAACCAAGGGGGACAAATATACCAGTAAGTTTATCAATGTGGCTTTGGTACTCTTCAGAAGCCAGATCACAATGTCGTGGAAAGTCAGCATGCCCTCCAACATGAAGCACTGGATATGAGAGCTATTGAATTGGGCCATGGCGGAATTGTTTTTTTTTTTTTTTTACTAAGGCCCACCTCTTTAGTGGGGGGTACAGTAGACATGTGTTGGGAAACATATATCACACAGTTGGAAGTCAATAGAGATGAGAGGCCACCCTGAACAGACTGCAGCTCTTGTTTCTGTCTAAGCCATAATGCACAAATGCCATACTCAATCCCATGCTGGCTGCGGCCGGCGTTCCCCAACAGGATTGTCCCCCAGGTTAACTGCTGTGCATGCCCATGTGTGTATTCTTCGATTACCTGAATGCATTGCTTGTATATGTCTGCTGGCTGAATTTCACTGAAAATGGCCGCTCAGCCCCACCCAATACGACAGCTGACTCTGTGTGTATACCTTTGCCACAGTTGTCGCTCTGTGTGAATGTGCCTATTTAGTTAGAAGTTTTTTCATTACTTTTTTGTAATTTGATTACTTTATGCTTTGGATAATACAGAATAAAGGAATATAAACATATGAGAGGGGAGGAGCTGTCAACTGTCACACTTGGAACAAAGAGAGGGACGGGAAGGTTAATGGTCCAGTGCACAGTCTCCCAAAACAGATTCCAAAGAAATTAAAGGTACACTGTTCCAATCTATAAGAAAAAGAAGAAAGAAGGGGGACCTAATTCAACAGGAGCGAGAACCCTCAAGCATCACACTGGATGACTGGCTTCATCATTGGGAGAGCTCCTCAATTGGCCGGTGCTGCAATGCCTAACGGGTTCCCCGAGGGGGGCTCTTAACCGTGTTGCTTTAATAGTAGCAGGTGGAATCAGATCATACAGAAGGAATACTAAAATGAAAGTATCTGAGCAATCAAGGAGAGAGTGAGATATTAAAATTGGTTATCCATCAAATAATATTAATCATAAGTTTAATCAGTACCAATAAGATGGAGACCAAGATTAAAAACGGAAGGGGAGTCAAAAAAAGTGAGTGGTAATGCTCACATACTCCCAACACTTATACAAGAGGATTGAACCTACTATGGTGCCTCTAGTGATCGGGTCTACATGTTTCGCGTCTGGTGGTCCAACCGGATCCAATGACGCTTCATCAGGACCAAGAATGAATTATAACTTCTCCAAAAAAAAAAAAAAAAATCTCTATATAAATTGCTATGGGCCCAAGTAGGGAAAAGAGTACTAAAACAGTCACTTACTTTTGTGTGAGTGCTATGTCAAAAAAGGTCGCCCTGAAAATGAAATCAAAGGACACATATAGAGTAAAATCCAAAGTAAACCATAGTAAATATAGTAATTCAATGCGTAGTTCACAAAACAATATAAAAGTAAATAGGCTTACCAACCCCGATATCAGGATAAGGCTCCTAGGAGTAGCATGTCAGGAACTGGAACTGACATCCTATATTTATGGTAGTCGTAAAAGTTTAGTTACTCAGTTAGCAAAAATTGGAACATCTGTAGTCGAATGTCAACTATAATCATCTAATAAATCAATAAATCCCCAACATCTATAATATGTTGTGATAACAAATCTATCTCCATATAGTGTAATAACAGTCATGATAACCCAATATATATCACCAACTGATATACGTACCAGTGTGACAAAGTGCATGGTGAGAATAAAAATTACCTCTTAAAAAGGCCAAAGACTATGCCCAAAAAGGAAGCATTCTCACCAACGTGCTAGGCGAGTGTTAGGAGAGTGTTAAAACCTAGTTATCAACCCAATCAATTAAGAAGGACCTGAAAAAATAACATGCGGTCAAATAAATTCGGATCAAATGGATCTAACTGCTAGTGGGGCGCCAGACTGAAAGAAATGATGTTTATTTTTCGTCCGGTGGTGCGCGTGAGTTCGTGGTAAATAGGAAAAAGAAAATGAAAGGTTTTGACTTACATTGGTCAGTAGATTCATAGGTGTTTACACCTACCCGCCTGACAGCATCCCCATAGACGAATGGCTGGGCGTTCGGTGCGATTTTATATGTAAAGACATGGGAACCCGGAAAGAGTTTCCTGGCTCGCGCGCCAGGAAAATACTAAAAATAGAAGACAGACTTAGTCAGGGAATACTAAAAATAAAAAATTGACTCAATCTGAATCGGGGAACCAGTACCTCGTATTATTCTAATGTACCACATGTGGGAAACCACTCTGGTCAGTCGAAAAAAAGGCAAATTGAGCTAACAATTAGTCAAAGGGGAAAGAATAACCGATGTATAACACATGAGACTTGAACATATAATCGTAATGCAGATAAGAGTGATTTTTTTTTTTTTCATGTCAATAAGTGCATAATGATTAAAAAAAGGGTCATTTCAGAATGCCAATGACTTAAAGACAGTTCCATGTGCTGAGAGAGTCAAGATGATAGTGTAGTCCACGGAATATCATCATTCAAACCCCGAATGGAGGTCCCTAATTTAAAAATCCAACGTTGTTCAATTCTGAAAAGGAGATCAGGGTCATTCAATCGAACTCTGGGGGCTTCCAAGATCACCCACCACAGATCGTCTGGGGTATGGGGAGCGGCTAAAAAGTCCGCACAAAGTTTTGTAGTCACCCTATGGCATCTAATATTGCTCCTATGTTCATTGATACGTGTCTTAACAGGACGTGTCGTCATTCCAATATAGCGTAGTCCACAAGGACACGTAATCATGTAGATGCAGTTCTTAGAATTACAGTTTGTGTGTTTTCTTAGGTGCCACTTCCCTATAGGATCAAGGTCTAGTGATGTTGTTTGTCTAGTCAGTCTACACACATTGCAATTACCACAGGGGTAGTGGCCTACAACTGGGGGAAGATCTCACAATGTTCTTTGGGTAGAAATGTCACAAGGAGCACGTGGACAAGTGTGAACCACTATGTCTTTGATATTAGAAGTGCGTTTGAAGGCAAATAGTGGTTTTGGCATTATAGTCCCACCACTCTCCAAAATTGGCCAACGTTTGTTGACCAGTTTCTTGATATCGTTGGACAGTGGAGTGAATGTGGAGACACATGTTAAACGTGTCTGAGGAGCCTTATCCTTAGAACTGCATCTACATTATTACGTGTCCTTGTGGACTACGCTATATTGGAATGACGACACGTCCTGTTAAGACACGTATCAATGAACATAGGAGCAATATTAGATGCCATAGGGTGACTACAAAACTTTGTGCGCACTTTTTAGCCGCTCCCCATACCCTAGACGTTCTGTGGTGGTTTACCTCGTGGGTGGCCTGAACTCTGGTCTTTGTTCCTTTCCAGTGTGACCTTTTTTAACCCTATGAGCGCTAGTTGCATCTATGCGCTAGAAAGCATTAATTCTTTAAAAATTCCTATCTCTGGTTCCCCTTATCCGATTTTATTCGTGTTGGCGTATTTTTAAAGATAAAAATATAATCTATTTTTATAAATTGATTTTGGATTTTTAAGCAGTTTCCTGTGTTTTATTTAATTACTGTTTTGTGATATTTGAATGCTTTACGCTTAGTCTCCTAAGTTAAGCCTTGTGCTCGTTGCCAAGCTACCAAGGGTTGAGCTAGGTTTAATTTACAGAGACCTAACTGGACCTAAGTGGAGGTTTGTGGCCTACTGCTAAGTGTAGGTACTTACCTGCCCTTACCAATAACCCATTTTCCAACACCACCAATTTTTTAAATTTTTTAATTTTTATTTTTTATCTTTTTTTTTATCTGGGGGCACGATCGCCCCCCCCCCCCCCCCCCCAAAGCAACCCAAACATATTTTTTTGTAAAATACTGCCCCCTAGGGGAGGAGGGCATTTACAAGGGGGCCGACCCCCACAAAGAAGATCCCTGGTGTCTAGCCGCGCTGCGATCCATGGCCAGGAAACGGTGCCAGGGAGGCATCAATGGAAAGGGGAGAGTCTCCCCTTTCCATCGATGCTGAGGTACTGGGTTTTTCAGAACCGGTACTGATCCGGTAACCCAGCGGTGCCAGGGTACACTCAAAGACCTCGGGTACTTTCCTGATTCAGACCACAGAAACTCAGAGTCTTCTAGGTGAAGTCAAAGATCGAATTTATTGGCTGCAGCCAAGTAACAAGCGTCCTAGAAGTACAACAGCACGGTTTGTATGTTCTCAGGAGACTGTGTTTCAATGCAAAGTCAGGTTTCCTTATATACAGTTTTTTAAGCTTCAGGCAAACATTCTTGACATTTTGGTTGGTCATTCACATGTTTTCACTACAAAGGAAAAAACAGTGTCATGATGAAACCTCATATTTCATGTCATCCAACCCATAATAAATTACCCGGCAAGGCCTAGTATTTTACATCAGATAAGTGTGGACCCCCAATAAAAACGGGCACCTCCCCCTCGTAAAGTAAGAAGAAGAAAAGAGCAGGTGCAGGTGTGAGCAAGATTAGGCAGGGTGTGTGAGCGATAATAAGGGTTTTATGGCATGGTGTGCCTTGATGCTATCTGATTCGGCCACTGGGAGAGGGACTGACCAAACAGGTTTGGCCTGAGGCAATGGTTCCAGCTTGCCCAGGTCAGAAAAAAGTCGATCAAGGTGTACGTGTCCTTGGAATCAAATCTGACTGTATTATAAGCCTATGTGAAGGCAACTTTTAAAATGGCTGCCGTGTATAAAATGGGAGCCACGAGTGCAGGACGAAAATGGCGATTTCGAGGTGAAAATGCTGCTGGAATTGAGCGAAAATGCTCATGCTTAGTGTACTAGTCATTATCGGTCTTTTGATACTAAAATCGTACTGCTGTGGCAAAGTAAATTACATGGGTCCAGAATTTTTAGAACCACAAACCCTCCTTTTGCCCTTACATAGGCAATAAACCTATTCTCATGCTAATCTGAGTCCAGGTCTATGTTTATAAGGCCATGGAGATGTTGCTGGAGCAAAATTCTAGTACTTGGTAACTCTCTCTGGACAGGTCTCCTCGAACATGAAGTAGCACAAAAGGCCACATATGGCAGGACAAAATAAGGAATACCTCTATCTGCAGTAGGTGGCATAAGATCACACACCCAACAATTAGTGATGTTCACTACTAACTAGTGTTGATGCAGAAGCTGTACAAAAGAATTGCTTACGAATTCTGATCTTCTAACCTGCTCATGTTCAGGAAAAGGGTGAAAAGAGTGCAAAGAAACAATAGTAGGAAAAGACATAGGTTGGGAAGTGGGTGCAGAAGTCAATTGAGTAGAGAAAAACAATCCCACCCATAAATGACAACGTCATGTTTAAAAGACACTAGAAAACACGTTATTAAGAACATATAGACAACGGGAGAAAGTAATGACCACTATTACAAATGAAATAATAATTTTTCACAACCCTAACCAAAAAGCAAATCCTAAAATTATCTAGTAACATTTTTAGGGCTCCTCTGCATTTCAGTAATTTTTGTATGTTCAGGTGGAACAGTGGTGACTCTCATCAATGCTCTAAGGTGAAAAGGGGGTACTCTTTCCACAGAAGATGGACTTTATTCTGCTTTTACTAAACAGAATAGTACTTTAAAACAATGCCAGCAAAACAATCAGTCTCCTAACACCTAGTCTATATAATGACACGGAAACCTCTTGTGAAACCAACTATGCCCAGAATCCGTTCAAAAAGCCTCTCTGGCAGGCTTCTATTGTCCATCAAATTTTCTTTTGTTGTTTTCTTTCGCATGGGCCTCTCAATTCAGGCCTCTTCATGAGAAAAGTACTGCTTAGTTGGAGTGCCCTCCTGGCAAACACCCACAGCTCACTCGAAAGTCTCAATGTCTTAAAGCAATGCACCAGTGTCTCTCCTCTGTGGCAGACACTACAAACAATGTGCTCTTCATTGATCAAGGGCACAAATCATCTCGTGCAGACCCAAGCACCATTAATTGGGAAATAGCTCAAGCTCAGCAGCACTTTCAGACTCCAACACTCATTATTTAGTGTCAGAGGACGCTCAAGCTGCTCTTTCATGGGCACCACAATATAGTGCCTTTTTCCAAACTTGAAATCTCCGGTGCACTGCCCTTCTTCCGTTGGAGCAAAGAAAAAGGGGGGGTGTGGCCAAAACTCAGGCCAAGGGGCTCAAAGGATTGCACACTGTCAGAGGTTACCAGCACATGACAGGTAGAGAAATGAAACCTCAAAACAGCTCTGCCATCAACAACAGGAATCCTTCTCTTTAGCTCCTTTACACTGAAACTTTGGCTCTGCGATGTCCAACGCCGTCTGATGGAGCAAGTACGATACCATGCGCTGGCGATCGCTGTCCAGCTTTGCTACTTTCTGGGTGCTGAGACTATAGGGCCAAGACGTCCGTCTTTCATCTGTAGCTGTCACTGATGGGAATTAGGCTTAAATCAATGTCCTGCAGGTTATTATGACTTGATACCCGCAGAATCTAGTGACGTAGGAAATGTGCCACAGTTGTTAGTTTCCTTCAATTTAGTAAAAAAAAACAGTTCATGGTTTTTAACAAGGGGACTGCAAGCAGGTGGTCTGCAATCTTCAAAGGAGTAGCCATACACCATGGGCATAAAATACAAAGACAAAGGCAGAAGGGCAAAACAGGGTCTCTAGCATCTTTAATTGGGTTCTCTCCATTATTCTCTGCCATCTATAGCTACATGAGAATTCTATCTGAATGGATTTCCTCACACAGTGGCATTGTCTAATGGGGTAAACACATATTTTCCTCAATGATTAAGTGTAGGTGTTCCTCCTTACCTTAGAACATCTCAATAGAGAAATCACATGATACCGATTATCAGGGACATGTAGAAACCTTCCTTTAAAAACTGTGCATCAGGTGCACTATGCAATACACAGGCTAATAGTCAAATGTGCAAACAAAAAGACAAGAACTAGAGGGTCCTGATATTTGCATGATTAGGACACATCTGATCCCACCAAAAATTAAAGTAGCAGGAACAGAAGGGAACTGAAAACCAAATTAAAATAGACATTGAAAATTCGTCATGTTCAAAAAGGTAAACATAAGATATCTCCTATTGAAATGGAAAACTTGTCTTACTATAATATTGAGTCAGTTAACCAGTCTATCGCTACCCTGACAGTCAGGCTGGAAAACATTGAAGCAGGCCTAAGGCAAATTCTTGAAAACCAGTCTGGTCATACCAAAGGGAATTATACATAACATGGGGGTCCCTGGTACATCACTGCAGTCTGGAAATGAGAACGTGAACAATACATCAATAATAATAAAAGGGCTGACTGGTGAAAGGAATTCGAAAAAGAGAAATGGGACTAGGACATAGCTAAAATCTCAATAACTAAGCATGATGCGACATTGGTCAGGGGAAGTAACAAAAGAAAAAATCTATAGGAAGAACAAAAAAAATTATTTGGGTGATAGTCAGGCATGTGACACAACACCGAGAGTACGGGTGATACACAAAGGCCAAAGTTACACAAATTTTAACTCTACCGTTGGCGACTACACCATATACGGTACTCCTAGCTAATGTTTCAGTTCCTTCTTCAGGAAAAAAATGAAAACCTGGTTTTCTTTTAAGGAACGAAAGCCATATGCTACTTAGGAAACAGAACATCATTAACTAATGTAATATAGAAATTAGGCCACCTTGAGTCACAGATCTATAATTTCATCCTTAGGTCCAATCAAGGCTACATAAATGTAGGGCTGCCTGTTCCTTTAAGGGAAGGGGCAGTAACGTGACTAACTGCAGGTGACGCACTTTGATCCTATATATCTCTTTTTATTTTCCTTCAATACCATTATAGCCAAATTGACATGCACTGGTGAAGTGTTGTACAACAGCACGGTTTGTATGTTCTCAGGAGACTGTGTTTCAATGCAAAGTCAGGTTTCCTTATATACAGTTTTTTAAGCTTCAGGCAAACATTCTTGACATTTTGGTTGGTCATTCACATGTTTTCACTACAAAGGAAAAAACAGTGTCATGATGAAACCTCATATTTCATGTCATCCAACCCATAATAAATTACCCGGCAAGGCCTAGTATTTTACATCAGATAAGTGTGGACCCCCAATAAAAACGGGCACCTCCCCCTCGTAAAGTAAGAAGAAGAAAAGAGCAGGTGCAGGTGTGAGCAAGATTAGGCAGGGTGTGTGAGCGATAATAAGGGTTTTATGGCATGGTGTGCCTTGATGCTATCTGATTCGGCCACTGGGAGAGGGACTGACCAAACAGGTTTGGCCTGAGGCAATGGTTCCAGCTTGCCCAGGTCAGAGAAAAGTCAATCAAGGTGTACGTGTCCTTGGAATCAAATCTGACTGTATTATAAGCCTATGTGAGGGCAACTTTTAAAATGGCTGCCGTGTATAAAATGGGAGCCACGAGTGCAGGACGAAAATGGCGATTTCGAGGTGAAAACGCTGCTGGAATTGAGCGAAAATGCTCATGCTTAGTGTACTAGTCATTATCGGCCTTTTGATACTAAAATCGTACTGCTGTGGCAAAGTAAATTAGATGGGTCCAGAATTTTTAGAACCACAATGCCTCCTTGGCATCTGGGGAGGCCGTTTGGCCTTTTTTTCCCCACCGGAGTTGGAAGAGGACGCTTACCTGCTCCTCTGCTGCTCCCCTGGGTAAAAATGTGATGACAGCGCGTCTCGCGACGTCACAAAGGGGCGGGAGGGGTGTGAGGGGAGATGCAGAAGTTGTTCCGCGTCTACTACACACAAAAAAAGAAAATAAAAAAACCCTCTGTGGTGTTAGCCACTGGTCGTGATGGGTTAAGCCTGACTGCTTTGTACCGCATTACACATGGGTAAATCTTGTGATTTTTATGGTTAACCCTGACAAAGATTCTGGATGTTGTTTGAGTAGAGGTTTACATCCCTCAATCAACAACCCCACTTCTCACACCATTGATGAATTTGTGGCCAGACTACAATAACTTTCAATGAAGTGTCAAATTGAAGAATGACGGGTAAACACAGGAAGGATCAACTAGTTGTACAATGTTTATATAGGAGATGCATGTGAAAATTTGGGATGCTGATAACTTATAGTTAATACATCCAATAGATAGATCCAAAGTAGTAGAAGAATCAGACCACTGCATGAGGGAGATAGAGCATAGGGAACCTATAACAGAGGTGAAGCACCAGTTGATGAGAAATATGAAAGTAATATGAATACGATTAGCAGTAGTGCTCATAAAACTATGAGTGGTACAAGTGTGAGGAGATTCAGAGTCTTTATAGGCAATCATATCTAAGAGTATGTTCCATAGGGAATGGCCAAAGACAAAACTACGTCCCACAGGAATAAATGCCCAGGAGGTTAACAGGGGGGTAAAACTGAGATCATAGGTTACATGTTATCCACAATAATGTTTACAGAGTGTGAGAAATGTTTTCCAATCCATTAGTGCCCCTAGATTTTTTGTTCTTTGGACTATACAATCTTGGACTTTTTCTTTGAGTGAACCTTACTAATTGAGTTTCACTTACTGTAAGCTCTGTTAAAATGTGATTGTATGTGATAATTGACATTAACCTCCTTTAAGGTGGTTCACTGCTGTACTGTTAGGGTAAGAGGCTCTGGAATGATAGGACATGAGCACATGTGTGCAGGTTGAGCTACTTAGATTACTGCTTACCTTGCCCTGGCATCTAGGCACCGGTAGCCTGTCTTTTTCATCATCTTCTTCTTCTTCTTCTTCTTCCTCTTCTTCTTCTTCTTCTTCTAATTCATCTTCTAGTTCTTATTATTATTATTATTATTATTATTAATATTATTATGATTGCTATTATTATCATTATTATTATTATTATTAACTTTCATAGTGTGAACTTGCACACCTGTAGTGATTTACTTAAAAGAGTGTATGTTTCACTGTATTGTACACTGTGCGTGAAATCTGCTACAAATTACAGTTTCAGCATAGATGGATTTAGACGCTAGGCTTAAACACTAATATATGACCCCTAATAAAATTCCAGCCTTTAACTCACCCTACAGGACCAGGTTAATTATTTTGCTGGCTAGCCAGAGTATCAAATGCTTCCTCACACAATAGGGTGGACATAATCGACATAGACTGTCCTAAGGTCCTGCTGACGCAATTTGAAAAGGTAAAACCTTGCCTTCCCCGAGAACGATGGTACCCCTGTGTACTGTGTCTTCTTCACCTCCTGAGGCCTATGTGCACTCTTTGCAAAATTCCTTTGTGCACAGCCTGGCCCAGGTCCCCAGCACTCCACCCTACGATGCTCAACTTGCTGAGTTGTTCTCCGGCAGCGTGGAACCTTCTTTTGTTGTGCTGCATCAACTGCTTTTTGCACCTCCTTTGAACCCAGATCCTACGGCTTCTGGGGGCGCTGGCTGGCATCCTGAGGGCTCTCTAAAGTGCAGAGAGCCCCCTTTTCCTCTTCACACTGAGTTAAGGCCCCCAGGTCCCTCCTGGGTCCATCCAGCGCCATTTTGACAAAAAACACACTTTTGTCATAGCCAAGGCTTGTTGGTGCCTTCCAACACAAAATCTCATCTGCAACGATCTTCACGCCATGGGACATCTTTTGCATTATGCAGGAACCCGCTGGCATCTTCCTATGGTGCATTTCTTCAGTCTTTGGGTAACCAGGGACTCTTCTTTTGCACCCTCTTCTGGGTTGGCAGGGGCTCCTGCCCTTCCTGGAACTTCTTTCGACTTCTGGACTTGGTCCCCTTCCTTTGCACATCTTCAGGTCCAATAATCCAGCAGTTGTTCTTTGCAGACTTGGTTGACTGCTGAAAATCCCAAAAACGAGGTGTAGTGTGTCCTAAGGAAACTTGCAGTACTTTACTCCTGCTTTTCTGGGCTCTGGGGTGGGGTATTTTACTTACCTTTACTGTAGTCTTACTCTCCCAGCGATTCTGCACACACTACACTTGTCTAGGGGGGAAGTTGTGATTCACATTCCACTTTTTTAGTATATGGTTTGTGTTGCCCTAGACCTATTTTCTCCCATTGCATTCTATAGGAATTCCTACTGTTTGCATTGTTCTATGACTATTTACTTGTCTAATTTTGGTGTGTAGTGTATATATTGTGTATAATACTTACCTCTAGAAGGAGTATTGTCTCTAAGATATTTTTGGTACTGTGTCACCTAAATAAATACCTTTATTTTTGGAAACACTGATTATTGTCTTTACTTGTGTATGAGTACTGTGTAACTAAGTGGTATTGCAGGAGCATTGCATGTCTCCTAGTTCAGCGTAAGCTGCTCTGCTATAGCTACCTCTATCAGCCTAAGCTGCTAGAACACTACTACATTTCACTAATAATGGATAACTGGACCTGATATAAGGTGTAAGTACCCAAGGTACCCAGTACAAACGAGGCCAGCCTCCTACAACACTGCATTCGACTTGGGAAGACTCAACCCTACAGCCACAAAGTAGGATAGTCAGATCTCTGGAGCAGGTTATAGGAGGGATACCCCTTTAAAGTTTTGAAGGAACAAATCCAGGCAGGTTTGGCAGTTATGTGTGAGGCTTATATTTCAGAGAAGATCCTTTAACAGACCTTTCAGAGGTGCCATCTTGGAAAATCCTAAATGCTTTGACAGAGGGTTGGGACAATTGTAGAGGGATGATGTGTCATCCTACAATTGGGTAGAAGTGACTATCATTTGGAATTTTCAACCCCCACTTAAAAAATCCTGCACAAGGCAGAGACTTTTGAGAATATTATGTAGTCGAGGAAAGCCGTACTATAGGGATATCCAGCTAAAAGAGGGAAAGCCAGTGAATCATGAGGCTATGGACTCCAGGGGACATTTTGGATATAGTAACAGATCCATAACAACGGAATCGCCTTTGTGACAGACTTCACAAAAACTGTGGCAGAGTTTGATGCTGAAGTAAATATACGATCATCTGAACACGGTGAAACATTTTCCGGTATATTAATGAGAATAGATATATGAGCTTTTCCAATGTATTTCTTCTTTGAGGGCATATTTTCAGTGACCAATTAGTGGATATTTGATCTACAGATATCGGGATTGGGGGATTTTCACCATAGCTGTAATTCCAATCGGATCATACGAATACAAAGCCAAACACATTCACAAATAATCCTTAGCCTACCAGGTGAATAACACTAAATATAGCAGTCCACAACCTCTCACCTGGTGCGAGGAAGAAAATAATCACAAATGGCAGTTGGATTTTTTACTTAACCCCTTGGATGCAGGCGTCGGCCATTGGCCGACGCCCACACTACCTCCCTGATGCAGGTCACGACCAGTGGCCGACCCGAGGATTATTTTTATTTTTTTATTCCCCGTGGGACACAGAAGCTTTTCCGTGTTTCCCCCCACCCGCCACTTTGTGGATTTCCCCATCGGAGCAGGAAGCGGCCGCAAACGGCCTTCCCCACGTTCGCACCAGGGATTTCACTTTGGGGTTCGGCCCCCTCGGAAAACGGGCCGCCCCCCCCGGGGGCATATTTAAAAAAATAAACAAGTTAGGTCCCCCCCAGGGGCAACATTTTATTAAAAAAAAAAAAAAAAAAAAAAAAAAATGGACAGGAGGGGGGGGGGGGGGGAGGGACGTGGGCAGGGCGACCCCCTGTGGGGGCAATTTTTTTTTTGTTGTTGTAGGGTTTTCCCTGGGCGCCCCCAAGGAAACCATACAACAACTAAATAATATATAGATCTATATATATATATATATATACAGATCTATATATACAGATCTATATATATAGATATATCTATGTAGATATATCTATCTACATGGATATATCTATAGATAGATCTATAGATATATATGTATGTATATATATATATATATATATATATATATAGATCTATCTATAGATATATCTATGTATATATATTTATTTATATTTCAATGCATGTGTGGTTTTCCTGGGGGCTGCGATCGGCCCCCAGGAAAACCAGACCCACATATAAAAGTGATCTATATATATATATATATATATATATATATATATATATATATATTTTTGCCACCAGTTGTATTGCAGTTGCAGCTTGCGTCTTCTTCAAAGCAATGCACATACTTCAACTGACGCTTTTCAACTGTAGCTTTTAGGCAACAATAAAAAAGTCAAGTAAGTATTGTGATTATGTTTCTGCTACAAAAGGGTCAGACTTGTCTAGTGGCAGTTTTAGTGCCATAAAGAAGCGCAGAAGGTTTATGCCTACTGCAAAGAGCAAATCTGTATTTTATGTAAATAGCTGAGTACATTAGTAAAGTCAGCCATTACCTGCGCTATAATACAAATGAAATGTATGTGAGGGGTGGAGGGCGGCTATGGAGAGATGAAGGGCACTTTTGCTGGGTGGGAATGAGGGAATCCGAGGAGGAGGGAGCGGGAGCACCAATAATGATTGTTGGACTGGGCGCAGGAGGTGCTAAAGACTGTGACGAATGGTATGTGACAAGGTGTTTTTTAAGTGTCTTGAAAGAACGTGCTGATTGAGGGAAGGAGCGCAGGTAAGGTGGCCTCTACTGTTGCACGTATCTCACACACACCATCGATTTTGTGACTGTCTACGTAGGCTAGTGTTTTAGAGCAACAGTTTAGCCAATAGCAGAGATGGCATCTTGATGGATGACTGCTGACGTCACTCGGGTTATAGAGGACAGCTCTGACATAGGATCAGAGACTGAGACATCAGATACTGAGACAGCATCTGAGGGATAGGACAATGGCGCAGACTCTGGGAGTGATTTTTCAGTCGGAGGAGTCCCATTCGATAACTCCTCTTCCAATAAATTATGAGAGAGGTGATGAGGACAGTCCTGCTGTCCCTTCGCAAGCACAGTCTGTGCAACGGGGTAATAGTGGGTTAGCCCAACCCAGAGAGCAGGTGAATGCGGCGGCAAGCAGAGAGAAAGAGTGCTCTCTTGGGAGCTCCCCAATTTAGTTCAGCCCCAAATTCCACCGCCCAAAACATATTGTGGAGACATCAAAATTATCTATCGCAAAACAAACTGGTTTTGTAAGGCAGGCACCTGTGTTTTTGGTCCTGGGTTCCGCGCCCATATAGAGAAACACACTAAACCCAAACATTTCTGGAAACTAGACATTCGGGGGAGTCCACAGAGGTGTGACTTGTGTGGATTCCCCAAAGTTTTCTTACCCAGAATACCCTGCAAAGCTGAAATGTTGAATAAAAACTCTATTTTTCTCACATTTCTGTCACACAAACTACAGGAATATGCTGGGATCCACAAAATTCCTACCACCCAGTGATTCCTCACCTGTCCTGATAAAAACACTACCCCACTTGAGTGCCTACACCTAGTGCCTGCGTCAGGAATGGATCACCCCAGGATCAACAGCTGCCTCATGAAAGGACCAACATTGACCGTTGTGTGATCTATTCCTGTCGCGGGCACCAGGCCTACCCACACAAGTGAGGTATCAATTTTATCGGGAGACTTGGGGGAACGCTGGGTGGAAGGAAATTTGTGGCTCCTCTCAGGTTCCAAAAGTTTCTGTCACCGAAATGTAGGGAAAATGCATTTTTTTAGCCAAATATTGAGGTTTGCAAATGATTCTGGGTAACAGAACCTGGTCAGAGCACCACAAGTCACCTCATCTTGGATTCCCCTAGGTGTCTAGTTTTCAAAAATGCCAAGGTTTGCTAGGTTTCCCTAGGTGCCGGCTGAGTTAGAGGCCAAAATCTACAGCATGGCACTTTGCAAAAAACACGTCAGATTTCAATGTAAAAATGTGATGTGTCCATGTTGCGTTTCCTGTCGCGAGCATTAGGCCTACCCACGCAAGTGAGGTACCATTTTTATCGGGAGACTTGGGGGAACACAGAATAGCAAAACAAGTGTTATTGCCCCTTGTCTTTCTCTACATTTTTTCCTTCCAAATGTAAGACAGTGTGTAAAAAAGACATCTATTTGATAAATGGCCTGTAATTCACATGCTAGTATGGGCACTCCGGAATTCAGAGATGTGCAAATAACCACTGCTTCTCAACACCTTATCTTATGCCCATTTTGGAAATACAAAGGTTTGCTTGATACCTATTTTTCACTCTTTATATTTCAGCAAATGAATTGCTGTATACCCGGTATAGAATGAAAACCCATTGCAAGGTGCACCTCATTTATTGGCTCTGGGTACCTAGGGATCTTGATGAACCTACAAGCTCTATATATCCTCGCAACCAGAAGAGTCCAGCCCACGTAACGGTATATTGCTTTAAAAAATCTAACATTGCAGGAAAAAGTTACAGAGTAAAACGTGGAGAAAAATGACTGTTTTTTTCAGCTCACTTTCAATATTTTTTTATTTCAGCTGTTATTTTCTGTAGGAAAACCTTGTAGGATCTACACAAATGACCCCTTGCTGAGTTCAGAATTTTGTCTACTTTTCAGAAATGTTTAGCTTTCCGGGATCCAGCATTGGTTTCACACCCATTCCTGTCACTATCTGGAAGGAGGCTGAAAGCACCGAAAATAGTAAAAATGGGGTATGTCCCAGTAAAATGCCAAAATTGTGTTGAAAATTGTTGGTTTTCTGATTCAAGTCTGCCCGTTCCTGAAAGGTGGGAAGATGGTGATTTTAGCACCAGAAACCCTATGTTGATGCCATTTTCAGGGAAAAAACCACAATCCTTCTTCGGCAGCCCTTTTTTCCCATTTGTTTAATAAAACGAACTTTTCACTGTATTTTGGCTAATTTCTTGGTCTGCTCCAGGGGAAACCACAAACTCTGGGTACCATTAGAATCCCTAGGATGTTGGAAAAAAAGGACGCAAATTTGACATGGATAGCTTATGTGGACAAAAAGTTATGAAGGCCTAAGCGCGAACTACCCCAAATAGCCAAAAAAAGGGCTCAGCACTGGGGGGGGGGGGGGGCGGGGGGGGGGGGGGGAAGACCCAGCAGATAAGAGGTTAAAAGCTCTAAGAATAGGTAATTTTTGTCAGTGATATACGTTGGATCATATTAGGAGTTCTGATTACTGTTTGAGGTCGCACAATCTCAGGTCATTTACAGCTGGGTGGTGTCAGTCTCAAGCCTATGGGCAGGATCACAGTTAAAGTAACAGACTATTTAGGGGCTAAGCTAAAGGGTAAGGTTAACGATGGTGTAAGAAGTGTGGAGATGATTGTGGTTAGCCATAGCCTTAAGGGCAGGGTTAAGGTCAAGTTTAATGTTAGATTTAATATGAGGGCTATTTTTAGGGTAGGCTTAGGGGTATAACTGAATGTGCATATATTGGTTTAGATAAAACGTATTCCCTTTCGAAAGGGTACCATATGTTAAGTATCTTCTCCCAACAGAGATAGCAATTGCATGACACTAGCTTTAATTCTAGGAAATATAATTCTGTCTTTCTGTCACAAATGAAGATTCTGTATTTGTTGTTTTAAGAAATTATGTTTTGAAATTATTTAATAAGACTAATCTGTTGTTTTATATAAGATAATTTTCTTAATGAAACTTTTTTTTAGCCAAAAAAACATAATTCTCAAATACCGGTTCAGGGATTGCCTTTGCCGAAGTAGTCAAATTAGAATTGGAATGGATTGCAGCACTGAACTATTCCACAGGTTCAAGCGCCACATTGAAGTTCTTTTTGGAACTGTGGTCTAGTCTTTGCTAATACAGTGAGGTGTTATATTAAATACTTTTAGGAACAGGAACACAGTGCTTCCCAAACTATCAATTTCTCTGATGAGTTTGTTACAGTGCAAACTGCTCTGTTGACTTTTGTGTGAGGACATAAAGGGTGATTAATTTCAGCTGCTTGACTTGAAGTGTTGGCAAAGGTTAAGTAAGAAGATTTTGAGCAGCATTTATTTTTCCTTTGAATTGCAAGTTTGCATTTGCTTAACTAAACGTGAGTTGCAAAGGTCACCTTTGAATTTATGAGTTTTCTGCTGCTTGAAATGAGGAGGTCAAAAAGGTGGAGTTTGAAGACTTTCAACAGAGCTATTCAGGAGCTGGTAATGTGAAATGGAAAAATAGCTTTGAAAGCTTTGTTTTTGTCTTTGTCCACGGGAACAATTCTGAAGGGTATCCTACACTTTGGAGATTACATTTTAATGGCTGGCTTTATTTGTTTGGAAGTGACTACAACCTGGGTGTGTTTAATTTCCTGCGTGTTTAATTTTGAATGCCTGGCAAGTCACTGAACTACATTACTGTTGGACTTATACATCAGACTTTGATATAAACAAAATGGAAATATGGTAGAAAGGGAAAATTGTTACTGCACATTTGCCACACCCATTTCTTTCTTTTCCTTGTTCACAACACGTACTTTAGTTTTAAAACAGAGAGTTACTGGAAACCATATATATGTGTTATAACAGAGTGTAAGCAGCCAAGAAAGTTCAGATAGCATAAAGGTTAGTGGCAAGAGTCTTTGTGTGTTTAAAATTCACATCCTCTACAATATCTGATGTAACTGATGTATTTCTATCTCCTTAGGTAACCAACTCTTGCCTGGGTTTATAGTGAACAACTGACTGTTGTATCTCTTTCCATCCCATTTTCCCTATCGTCCCCTTTCACTAAAATGTAGCAGAGGTAGGAGTCTCAGAGGGAAGAGGAGCAAAATATTTTACAGTGTCTCATGATAAACCAGTGATGGAGTTCAAGAATTCGTTTGTATTTATGACCCTTTATTCCAGTCTAAAATTATACAGGAAATTTAAGTAAACTGCCTAATCTTAAAACCAGTTAGTTATATTGCCTAGAAAATTTCAATAATTACAATGGTAAGGGCTACATAAGACAATAAGTTATCAAACCTTTTTTATACTATGGTCCGACACTCCTACACTTCTCCATAACATGAAATTGCACTGTCCTGTGATGCGATTTAGTTACAAAAGTGAACTGATTAAAACTTCAATTGGAAAGGCTCCATCTCTGTGTTTTATGATCTCTGCCTTTTGTTAATTTGGCTGAACATACGCCTGACATCAGCACCATGGAGCGAAGGAGTGATGCTGAGAGGTTCCAGGGGACCTGTTCATCATCTGAAGCTTGGACGTCATGACCTTTCATCACAGGGTTTGTTGTCTCTGAAATCCCCCTGGCTCACATGGAACCAGCTGCTGATCTCTGGGTTGCTGGGTGAGAAAGGAATCGATAAACCACTGCCCTGTGCTCTTGAACTCCTGCCACCTCCTGCAGAAACAGGACAAAAAAGGATTGTGAGTCACTTGGTACAGAAATTTGCAACGGTGCCAAGAGAAGCTTTGCAGCTGTTTCAGCTTTCTACTGTGTTGTGTACAGTGACTGGCTAATGTGCGCTGTGAGAGAGGAAGCTATTAGCGAAGAATCTTTACTAGCTTCCTGTGAAAGCCAAAACCTGAGCAAGCTTCCGTTCCACTAATTAATGCAACCTTGAAAAGCCAACAACCATCTCAGCATGAAAATAAGACACACCACTCCTGAAACAATCTATGGCCAATCATTCAACATACCCTCCAAAATCCTAGAAAACACTGAGGGGCATATTTCGCCACTTTTCTTGCAACCCTTATTGCCCCCCTTAACGTCACCATGTGTGCACCATATTTAAAATATAGCACCACATGATGTTAGTTAAAGGACTAGCATCAGAATTTTTAACTCTAGTCTGGTGATTTGCAGGATTAGCGTAAAAAATTCTGATGGTAATCCTGCAAAGGACCCAGAGGCCCATTGTAAGCAAGGGAAGCCTCCTTTTAATACCTTCTCTGAGCAGGCGTTAAAAGTGGTGAAAAAAAAAAAAACTCAAGGAAATCTCCTAGATTTCCTTGTGCCATTGTTTCGGTCCTGCTAACAGGGGAATGACCTCTTTGCATACATCATGCCTGGTGCAGGCATAATGTAGCACAAAGGGTTACAAAGTGGCGCAATGCATGCATTGCACCACTCTGTAATTATGGCACAGTGTTTTTGGCCTTCTAACGCCACATCAGTGTAAAAAATGATGCTAATGTGACGTTTGAATGGCGCTAGGGGTTCTTAAATATGCCGCTGATTTTTCAACATTAATGCAGTGAATTTCAATACTTCTACTTCATTGTCCACTGCATGGAGAGGACTCTGCCCTGCCATTCTGTCTATCACCCTGTTTTAAGAAAGATGAAAAATCCACTTCTATACCACAATTTTATTAGTTGTAATACACTTCTAGAGCATGCCATATGGGTGTTCTAAGTTGCGTACTCACTCAGCTTGCAACTACATGAGTTATTTAAAGGTACAAAATGCTTCAGTCCTTTTTTTAATGGGGATACTTTGATCTGGAGTTAGGGGAAGGGGGCTGGCACCACTTTGCAGACAAGCACCCTGGGCCTTGTTGGAAGCCCTGCAACAGGAATATTAAATTAGGATTCCCTGTCCCCCTTTCCAAACCCACTCAAACCCTGCTTAGATGAATGCAGCTGGCCCACTCAGGGCTCCTCTGCACCAGTCTGCTCATCCCTAACTCAAGCAAGCCATGGTCCATTGCAACTCCATTATCTCCACTGCCACCACTAAACAGACCTATATTTTTTCATGATGCACAGTGTATGTCTGGTACCCGAATTGTGTCACAGTTATGCATCTGCACAAAAAATACACACATCGGGCATGGCTAGCAGGGGAAATGGAGTAAATATGGGTGTTGGGCACTTTTCTCCACCCACTCGACACAAGCAACTCACAGCTCTCTAAAATGGATCACTCTGAAAATGCCCAGAGACACAGAGGATGACAGAGAAGAGCTTTGGTTGCAGTGGGAGAACTATACTTACTGGCTTAATGAAGGTGTGCACTTGTTGGTGTAGTGTATGCCGTTTTGGGTTTTCCCAATAGGCGCATCCTAGTGAAGGCTCATTAGTGGGGCTCTTGGAAATCACTGGGTGGACCTCCCCAGTGCAAACTGTCTTTATAGCTCACTCAGGGCAGAAAGAAACAAAAATAGTGCCTTACTTTGCTTCCGGTAGCCATCAAGCTTTATATCGAGGTGAGCTTCTGGTCCAGATGGAGAGGATCGGGGTAGAAACAGTCTCTTAATGTGGCCCCATCAGAAGAAATAGCAAACGGGGCAAACTCAAGTGTGGCACTAGTGTGCAGAGGGTAAGGAGACACAAATGCCACTAATACAGGTACATTTTGCAAAATTAAGAATGGGCTCAGCCAACATCAATGAAGGACTGGAGAGGTGAGGTACTTATCTGAGACGTCTCCCTAGAAGAGAATTGGGGGTTTGAGATAAAGGGAAGATGCTGATGCAGACCTACAGATCTCACACCGTGCCTATATAACCTTCTTGCCTAGGGGCTTGGTAAGCTCTGCAGGAGCAGCACATCAGTAAACCCACAAGAGACTAATAAAAAGATTGATAACACAGTAAGAGCAGTGGGCCACTAATTGTGAGATCCAATCCCTCTTAAAGGAGTGAAAGGGCAAAATACTATTTCATTACACCAGACAATCTTTGGTAGCAAATATCACTTTGTGAGTACAGGGGTACATCAGCCACAGGCAGTATGTAGACATGAAGGGCAGTCGATTTGCCCTTCTACCTAAGAAAAAAAGAACAGCAGAGTCCTCCAAGAGCCCCTGGAGGGGGACAGTTAATGACATCACACAGAGCCAGCAGAAGATTGACAGAAGCCTTATGTGCAAACCACAGCATGGCGGCTAGTAGACCCGATAGGGAAGTGTCCATCAAGGAGTTACTGAAGAACAAAACAGCTAAGGCGGATAAGATGGACTGCCGGTCTCGGGCAATGGCTTTCTGGGAAGAAACCAAATCAAACTGACAACCGGGTGTCAGTATCACCCAGAATTCCTTCAACATTTAAAAATAAAAAATAAAAGAAGAGGTCAGCACAATTCACAATGACATTAACAGTTACTTGAAAGACATTCACAAAGCAATATCGGACCTTAGAAATTGGGTCAATGACCTCGAGCACCACCTGAACATGAGGTCTGAAGAAACATGCCAGCTTGACATTAGAAGGGTAGCTCTGGGGGACAGGAATGAGAAGATGGCATTGAAATAAAAAGACCTCGAGAACAGATCTTGACTTAATGACATACCAATCCGTCCCCCACTGCGGGAAACAAAGGCACATTTATTCAGGCCTAGTTCCAGAAGTTGCTGCAGGATGCAAGGGAGTGTACTGGATGTAAGGGGGTGTGCTGGAGACCCACCCATTTGTCTGTACCCTAGGGTACAATGCAGAGAGACCCCGGTAGGCATTCTCACACGGTTGCACTACCTTGCTGAAAAGGAAGAGATCATGAACTGTATCTGCACCATGGATAATGTAGTTATGTAGGCTAGAACCTTACCTTTTATAATGACTTGGCAACATTGACACTCAAAAGATGACATGTTATAAGACAAACTACACTTATGCAAAACTGGGACCTCTTTACAATGGGGCCACCCATTCCACTTGATGCTTCTATGGCAAGAACAGACACATTAAGTCAAGACCATTCAGTAGGCTGGATGACAATAACAGACAAACTATGCTTGGCACACAATGAAGAGGAATTATAAAGGGAGAAATGCCCCCCAGGGAAAATGGTAAAGGTGAATCAAGCAGTTTCCAAAGAAGCTGAACAATGAGGCAGGTGAACAAGTAATCAGACGAGGGTAAAGAGGCCCTTGAGGTCTTCAATGACAGTGGACTAGGTGAAGACATGGACAATGAGTTAGATCAGATCACCGGGCTTAGGGTGGAAGATTCAAGATTCTTTGGTGGAGAGGAGTAGCCACAGGACTTGTTCAACTAAATTAGGAGGGCCACTGGACGAGAGGGGTCACAATTTCAAACTTCAACCACTACACAGTTTTACCTGTTTCCTTTAGTGTGTGGGGATGGAGGGACAAACCAAAAGGTCAGCTGCACTTAAGAAAGAGGCAGTCTAAGGTTGTAGGAATGCATTTATGGAAGAGGGAGGGAGTGCAGTACTGGAACCTGCACAATAGGTTGGCAAACAAAACCCCCATAGGTGTTCAAATGTTTCAAATTTTAAGTCTTAATGTTAATGTTAAGAGCCTTAATTCCCTTGTTATGAGGTTGGCAATTAGGGGTTTTCTAGGAACCACCAGAACAGAAAATACGTTTACTCAAGAAACCCATTTAGTCATGAAGAACTGTCATAGGATTAGGTCAAAATTTTCCCGAGGCACTATTTCTCCTCAGCAGAGGCAATGAAAGTGTTGAAGCAGATATGCTAACTAGGAGAATTATTAATGATGTTTATGTGTTTACTAATGAGATATGCGTAGAGAAATGAATTATAGAGAAAATAATGAGCACGTTTGAAAATTTGACCTCGGGGTATGATCACCATGTGTACTAATATAACTGGAACTATATGAAATAAATGAAAATATATGAGAAAAATGTAGTAATATGTCATATTGAAATGTATAGCCTGTGTTTTACTTCCACTTGTAGTAATAACTTAGCCAAACTTAAAGGCCTAGACTCCCTAGCACTTGCACACTGAGAGCAGAATCAATAACCGCATTTACAAAGAAGCTGCTATGAACTAGCCTTGGCCCATCCGATGTTAAAGTTGCTTAGATAGAATTTTCTGCAAATGTACCAGCAGACAGGAGATGATTAAGACAATTTGATACAATTATTTGTAGAGTAGGCTAAATGTACTTTCCCAGGACTTGAACAACGAAGGCACTGACTGAAGAGGAACATGCAATAATTTCGATACCTGAAGAGCCGGATGATGAGGACATCGTAAAGTGGACCAATCCGCATCTTGTGAATGGACTGATATTGAAATTTGTAGATCTGGTAAACAAATATTATAGGTTAAAGTTACATCTGCTGACTGACTGACCAATTAGGAATTAGGGGGATGGACTGGGAGACCCTAATAAAAAGTAATGACAAGGGGCTAAAACTTCAGATGATGATGTGGGGAGAAGGGAGGGAATAATTGATGACATCAGGAGACGCTGTCTGAGGTTCTGTCATTGGGCTCATAATTTATGAGCCTGGTGGTTGGCTGACTAATTGATGACCTGAAGATGAAGACTGACTTGTTGCTGAGCCATCCTGGATAAGTAGCTATGAAAATGTGACTGACAACTTGTGCCTTTTCTTCTAGGTACCAACTGCGCTGATTATAGAATTCTCACTTAGATAGATTTTTTCCAAATTGATGTTTTCTCTGAAATGTTTTCTCATGACGACCCACATGCTGATGCTAATCTTGGCTAGGTAGGCTGTTAAGGGTGACGAATGACAGTGACAACTGACTGACAAACTTATTTTCTGAACTCTGCTATTAATGGTGGCTTATGGAATTGCGTTCTGCATATGTTGTTCTTGAAGTGGTGATGTTTCCTATTGATGAACTAATAAATTGAGTGGATTGAATGAAGATTGAACTCATGGATGATTTAGAGTTATAATCAATAGGGAAATAAACTTGTTTAACTCATTACTGAGTGTGGTTATTCATGAGTAGATCATTTTAAGCTGTTTTCCATAGAATGTTTTCTTGATTATTGATGTTAGCTATCAAATCAGTAGTCACTGCATAACTAGGATACTCCATGCGATTCAAAAAGTTCATCGACCTATACACGTCCCCTTGTAAGTTTACTTACTAAGGACCAGGAGCACTAGCAAAGGCAAGGGTGGCAATGTTGTGTAACTGGGACTTTCAGGTGGAGTTGCTGGAGGTTTTCTCACATGAAAAAAGAGCCCTGGGAGTAATGGTTCAGTTGGGAGTGCACAAATATACTATTCTTAACATATATGTTCGCAACACACAACAGGAACATAAACATCTCAACAGCATTAGAATATGAGCAGGGGAACATTTCTGGTAGGGGGTGGCTTAAATATTATAATTGATAATGGAGTTGTGTTCAGTCTCTGGCCCTTTCATAGATTGGTTGAATGAGATTAGACTCCTAGATGCATAGAGGGCCACACGTATTGAAGAAAGACTTTACGTTTTACTCCTTGGCCCACATATAATTTGCCCGACGGTACCATTTTTAATGGCTTCAAGCTTCAGATGGGCAAATACAGCAATGTATATATAGGTCTGATTGCCTTGTCTCCCATCACAATCACAATAAATATACAAATGTGCTCACACAAAGTGGCCATGTGGTGCGGAATCAAATTTTCGACACGTCCCTTTAAATCAGGAGGAGATAGAAGAAATAGAGCACTACATCCAAGAAAACAATTTCCCAGAAATTGCAACACCTACACTTTGGAACTCTCTCAAGGAGCACAATAAAGGTATTATCATTGTGCTAGCAGTAAGGCAGAAGAAAATGTGAAGAGGCAAGAGGGACACGCTTGAATCAGCTCTGGTGAAAGCAGTAGAAAAAACAAGCAGGCTCCTTCTAATAAGCTTGATATGAAATCATAGCTCTTAGATAGTATCTTAAAGCAGTGGATTAGGACAAAGCCAAAGTCGCCCTGATACTCACGAAATAGTACTACTACTCCTTGGCCAACAAAGCAGGAAAACTCCTAGCTGTACAACTGAAAGCTAAAATCAGTTTATAGAGGGTTCATGAGATAACCACCGGTTGCAGCACAACACTCCACCATGATGTCGCCTTGTAGATTTTAGTGAAGACAGATCCAGAGTAAGTTCAGCAGGTTCTTTATTAAGAGTATCCCATCCACAGATCAGGAGCACCATCAAAGCTATCCTCAAGTCCAACCGACATCCACCAGAATCCCTCCCGAGCTTCGACCCCCAAAACACTGTAATATGATGTCAAAGGGAACACAGCACGGAGTCTAACATTCTATCCATCCATTCTGCTGTCAAACTCACAATCTACCACACACCTTTCCTCTTAAGAAAAAAAAAACAACAAAAAAACAAAAAAAATAATGTTAAGACAATTAACAATAAATGCACAACTTAGAACAGAAATATATAGGAAATTAACTTCCTGAACTTTTCTTTGCAACCACAACCCGATTGAGATTCCACACTCTCCCATCTCTGATCTTTTCCGCATTTCTAAACAACTTTATGACTTCGAAAGGTCCTTCACTTTTGCGCCACATTGGTTGCTTAATTAAAACTTTGTCTCCTGCTCTAATATTAATTTCACACGTGCTCTTCTTATTATCGTAATATTCCTTCCTCTTCTGCACACTTTTCTTTCATGCTCATCCCTGTCTCTCATGTTATCCCACATCACACTCTCACTCTTTCCCCAATATACCCATCCTGGGGCTAATAAGGTATTAGCTCTGCGTCCTCGAAACAATTCAAATGGAACTTTACCTGTTGTAGTGTGAGGAGTAGATCTATATGCATGCAGAAAACATTTAAGACCATCCTTCCAATTTCTGTTAGCCACAACCTCCAATTGTATGCACTCCTCAATACATCTATTAAATCTCTCGACCATACCATTACCCTCAGGATGATATAGTGAAGACGTATTGTGTCTAATTCGTCTTTCTTTAAGATACGATTCCATTTCCCTTGACACGAATTGAGGACCATTATCGGTCACAATCACATTTGGATAACCTTCACGATTGAAATTTCACTCAGAAAATCAAGTATTTTCCTTGTTTCCATACTGCAACTAATGCATAATTCAGCCCATCTCGAAAATTGATCAACCAACACCAAAATATAGTTACTACCACCCTTCATTTGAATGGGTCATACCACATCGAGGGCCACAATTTCCCATGGCTTATGCGACTCTACTCTAACTCCCATTGGAGGTGCTCTAGTCTTATATACTTTGTCACTATTGCAGCAATCCGAACAATCTCTAATTTCCCTTTCAATCATAAGATCCATCCCTGGCCACCAGTAATTAAGACGGATTCTAGCCTTGGTCTTACCCATACCCTGGTGCCCCTCATGTCCTAAATCAATTATTTTTTCCCTCAAATTGGAAGGAACTACTAATCTCGAGCCCCGCAAAAGCACACCACCATCTATAGATAACTCATCCTTAATTTTTGCAAATCCTTCCAATTCACTCTCACGCTTGGCACTCACACTCCATCCCTCACAAATATTTTTGCATACACATTGCAATACTTCATCCTCCACAACAGTTTTCTCCCATTCCTCTTGACTTACAATTCCATCTGTCATACTACACACACTTATTTCACTTTCCTGACTCTTTTCCCAACACTTTTCTTATTCTGTGCTAAGTCTAGATAAAAAGTCTGCTAACTTATTACCATAGCCTGGAACATAACGTACATCAAAAGCAAAATCCTGTAAACCAACAATCCACCTGCTGGTTCTATTTGAAATAGAATCCAAACCTTTACACTTGAAAACCTCTACTAAAGGTTTATGATCAGTGAAGATCAAAAACTGTTTTCCCCACAAAAAATTCCTTAAATTGTGAACAGCCCAAAACACACTTAAAGCTTCTCTTTCAATTTTAGAGTATTTGATTTCCGCTCCACGCAACGTTCTGGAACAGTAAACTATCGGTTTGAGGACTTTCTCATCAGTTTCTTGCAATAAAACAGCACCCAAACCACACATGCTTGCATCCGTCATAATGACACTTTGTTTATCTGGATCAAAAGACTTTAAACTTTCAGCACCAGATAGATCCCTTTTTATACACTCAAATTCACTCTTGCATTCCTCATCCCAAATAAATTCACAACCCTTCTTAAGTAACTTCTGCATGTGCACTGTCTTTGAGGCCAAATTCGGTACAAATTTGACATGGAATTCCACCATTCCTAGAAATGACAAAAGTTCTTCTTTTTTTTCTGGATTTCGTAGGTTTAAAATGTTCGTCACTAAGCTCTCCTTCGGACACACTCCTTTAGACGTTATCTTGTGTCCCAAATATTCCACTTCAGTTCTGCAGAAAGAGCATTTTTTAAGCTTTAAAGTTAAACCATTTTCTCTTAAAATGGTAAGAACCCTCCTGACTCTCATCTCATGTTCAGTTTCTGTTCGTCCATGAATAAGAATGTCATCTTGGAAACATTTCACCCCTGGCTCCAATCCAAACAAATTGTACATAACGTGTTGAAATACCGCAGCCGCAGACACCAAACCAAAAGGCATCCTCTTGTATCTGAAAGTTCCAAACGGAGTGATAAACGTTGTGTAGTCTCTAGAATCGTGATCTAGCATGACTTGATGATAAGCTGAAGTTAAATCCAACTTGCTGTAATATTTTGACCCATGCAGCAACATGACCATTTCGGTGATGTTTGGAAGAGGAAATTGGTCACTGACGATACACTTGTTTAGATTTCTTAAATCTACACACAATCTGATTCCACCCGTTGGTTTGCGTGCAACTACAATGGGCAAAACCCACTCAGATGATTCCACAGGTTCAATGATGTCTTCATTACACAATCTTTTCACTTCTCTCTCAACATCGTCCTTCATTGAGATGTGTATTTGCCGCACTTTCGCCACAACTGGAACAGATCCCTCTTTGATTTTTATTTGATGAACATAATTTTTTAAGCAGCCCAGCTTGTCACTAAATACCTCACTGAACTCTTTAACAAAAGCAGGAGGTTTTTCAACATCCGCAGCTTTGATAGAAACTATAGGAATCTTTCGACAGTTTGCAATGAACTCCTCTTTAATCATAACAGGCGTGGTAGAATTCGGATCTAAAATAATGTTAAGGTCCCTTTGATGCGGCCAGCTCAAAACACTGTCACCTTTGATAGGCACATACATTTTCCCAAATATAGTATTTGTTTTAAATGTAATCTCCGATTCAAAATATCCTCTCAGATCTATGCTTTGACCACTGTAAGCACCAGGTATGACATCCGGATCTTTCAACTCAACTTTATGACTAAAGTGTTCATCAAAAACTCACTTGATACTAAAGTTAACCTGAGTCAAATAAAACTTCACTTTTGACTCCTAAAATGGTTACTTTATCCTTTGGGTCATTTTTCTTTTGAACACCGGATGAGACGGATAGGATACAGTCTTCAACTACTTTCACAGACCCTGGATTTTTAGAGGATTTGCAGCATTTAGCAAAGTGACCCTTTTTGTTACAAAGTCTATAGGTTACATTAATGGCAGGACATTTCTTATAGGAAGCGTAATGTCCAGAGTTGCCGCAGCGGAAACACCTAACATCTTTAAATTTGATCCAATGTTCTTGAGTGTTTCTGTCATCTCCTTTATCACCATCACTTTCTTTTTTTACACTTTCTTTTCTTACAGTAACCTTATTTATTGATAGGTTTCTCCCTCTTTCCAATTCTTCAGCACATGCTAAGGTATGTTCCACACTTTTCGCCAACAAAATAACTTAATGTAAAGGTGGGTCATCTTTACTCCACAATTCCTGTCTTATGTTTTCACTTAAACATCGTAACATGAACTGGTCTCTGATACGTTCATCAATTGTGCCTCCAAACTTACATGTGGAAGCTAATTTTCTTAAAGCTGTTATATATTCCTCTACGGTTTCTCCTGACTTTTGTTCCCTCCTACCAGAATGATATCTTTCCAAAATGGTGCTCACTTTTTGCAGAAAATGCAGGTCCAATTTCTTTAAAAATATTTCAAATTCATTCAAATCTGTACCTTCATCCCCTGGATCAGGTAAGGTCTCAAAAAATTCCTGATCTTCACAACCTAAACAGTGCATAAGCAAAGCAGTTTTCCTTTCATTGGACAAATTGGTGCCACACACTCTAGAGTAATGAAGAAAAGTCTTTTTCCATTTAGACCATTTAATCGGTGGTTCTCCTGGTACAGTTAGGAAAAACGGTGGAGGTGAGATATTCTGCATGCTGCGTTAGTAGAACTTTTAAATATTCACAAGCAAAAAAAAATATTATAATCTCAATTTGAGAATAGCAATTTGAGAGTTCAATATGTTGAGTAATATAAATTTCAATTTTGTAGCATCTTATCGTCGTTATGTAAAAACAGACTTCAATTCGAGAGTTCAATATGCTGAGTAGTACAAATTTCACTTTTGTTCTTATTTATCGTCGTTATGTGAAAAATATACCTTTATGCCGTTTTCTTTAAACCTCTCACTTTTCACAGTCTCGAAATGTTGAAGACCCGGTAACTTGAACAGCCATACAACATCCATCAAGTTTAAAGTTTAGACGGTGAGAGCAATTGTTAAAATTGTATAATTTTCTATTATTGCTCCGATTTTCCAAAGTACACACGCAGGAGCGCAGCGCACGAAGAAATCAAAAGCTCGTGACAGGCGGCGTCTCTCGCGGTAAAGTTAGAATCCACAGACACGCGCTTAGGAAACGCCTCGCAGCGTCCCTCGCGCAC
The DNA here is from genome assembly GCF_031143425.1 of Pleurodeles waltl. Classification (NCBI taxonomy): domain Eukaryota; kingdom Metazoa; phylum Chordata; class Amphibia; order Caudata; family Salamandridae; genus Pleurodeles; species Pleurodeles waltl. The sequence continues at coordinate 1,422,022,403 of NC_090440.1, read as the reverse complement.
TGTTGAAAAGAAAATACAGTGCGCGTGAGTACACGCGTATGTTTTTCAAATTAAAATACTGAAGATACCTCAAAGTAAGGCTTTAAAAAATTCATAAGGTAAAAGCTCACCTCAGTTGGATCAAGTATGCAGCAATAGATTGAAAAGGTGGCACTGTTAGGTTTAGAGAAAAACAAAAAATCTTCGGAGAGACATCACAGTTCAGAGCTTCAAACAGTTCATGTGTTGGGATACTCCTGGGTCACCTCGTCGCCAAATTGTAGTGAAGAGAGATCCAGAGTAAGTTCAGCAGGTTCTTTATTAAAAGTATCCCATCCACAGATCAGGAGCACCATCAAAGACAGCTATCCTCAAGTCCAACCGACATCCACCAGAATCCCTCCAGAGCTTCCACCCCCAACACTCTAATGTGATGTCAAAGGGAACACAGCACGGAGTCTAACATTCTATCCATCCATTCTGCTGTCAAACTCACAATCTACCACATAAATATTTTAAACTTCTTTTATCAGCAGCTATAATCTAGGGAGTGAATAGATCTGGTGGAGGTGGCACAATTTTTCAAGGAACATTTTCAGTGGTCGCTCCCTCCAGAGACTCAAGAAGCCCTGGGAAAAAATCTAACAAATGAGTAGATCATACCTGCAAAAATGTAAAGTGAAACTAGGAAAATCTCCAGGCTTGGATGGGAATCCTCCATTTTCTATAAGCTTCATTGTACCGAGCTTGCACCTGTACTTTCCAGACTCTTTTATGAAACTGGCAAGACTGAGACTCTCAGCTTGGTTGTAGCGACCTCCCAAATGCCTAGAGCTTGCCTAGTATGGGCAGTGTTTGCATAATACAGTACATTTTCTATTCACAAGTAAAAGCATTGAGTCGATAATCATTTTTGAGTATTATTGATGCATGCCTGTGGACTAGGTTTTGGGAGCCATCTAAGTGCAGCATGAATAAAAGTTGCTGCCCTCTGCACCAAAAACTAGTAAATTAAATTACAAAACGTTTACATTAAGATACCGTTTTTCTCAGAATATATAGTTTTGTAGGTTATTTTAAATTCTAATGGCATTTGTCCATGATCTGTTCATTATAAGATGGCAGGCAACTTAAAAGTTTTTGTCTTTTCTAATTATTTTGACCTCTGATTTGTAAATTGCACTTTTGATATTGAATGGATTCAACTGTATTAATAAAAAATAGATAAACCAAGGAAGTTTCTTCTCCATTTTTCCTTTTTGAGATCCACGTTATTTGATTCACTCCCAACAACAACTAAATAGTGGTAGTTGTTATGATTACATTAAAATAGATAGAGGCATCTCAATGACTCCACGGAGACACAGAGGTATTCCCCAAATCCTTTATTGGCATAAAGTCGGTGTAGATGTTCCAATATATTTCCATCCTAGTTCCCAGCCAAGTGTTTCAGCTGAACCTTTCCTGCTCCCTTTTATCTCTTCCCCACATACCAATTCCCACGGACAGCATCCAAAACAATAACATGAACAATAATGACTTCCAATATAAACATGTGTACAAAAGAGTGCATGCTAACCAGTAATACTCGATGTACGGTTCAATCATAAACAAGTGCGCTCCTGCGTGCACATGTAAATCTAACAATGGACATTAATTGTAATTGTAAATGCTACATATGTAAAACATCTTTCCGCTTTATTTATTTTTAAATAATGAAAATAATTATAAATAAAGAGCAAAAATGGCCAACTAACAACCAAATATTTATATTTAAAAGTCACATTTCACTTCATTATATAGTCTTGGACTCTGACTTGTGCATCCTCCTACTTTTCCCTCATTCCTTATGTAACCTCCTATCATAAACGATGGAGGTTGGAACAGCATTTTGATCATCACAGTCTGTAACAGGTACACAGTGTCTCACGATACTCGCTTCCACCACATCCAGAAACAGATTCAATACTGTTTTCCATCCCAGATCAATTCCCTTTCAATGGAGAAACAAAATTAAAATTACATATGGTTCCACCATCTATCAGCACAGCATTTTAGACACTTCTGTAACAGTTACAGAATTAGACCAACACAGTAAACCCTTACTGCAGCTTTCTCCTTTTTTGATTCACACAAAATCACCAACCTTTACATGCTGTTTACTAGGAAAACCCCTCTTTTTGCTCATCCACATTTCATTTTCTACATATAATCTTCCACAAGCGTCCTTATTCCCTGAAAGTCTACCTCAATTGTTTTTCTTTTCTTCTTCTTTAGCCACGATGGGAGCAGATTAGTGCACTGTTTGAGCCCCCTTAGTAACTCAAAGGGAGTAATTAATGTTACAGAATAGGAGTGGTCCTATGAGGCAAAAGCATGTTTTGTAAAGATTTCATCCAATCTAGCTTGTCCTTTATAGCTAGTTGAATGGCACCCTTCACTACTCTATAAACTTTTCCACTTGACCATTGGGATCAGGGTGGAACAGTGATATTTTCTTGTGAGTAATGCCACGTTGTTGCAAATAATCCTGGGTAAATTTACTGACAAATTGTCAGTCCATTGTCTGTAACCACTTCATGTGGAATTCCTTCTGTACAAAACACTTCATCTAAAAATTTCACAACAACTTCAGATGTAACCTCCATCACCATCCTAATTTCCAGCCAATTGGAGAAGTAATCAACTCGGACTGTGCCAAATGCCTTCTGTTTAAGTAAAGCAACTAATGAACCAATAATATCTATGCCTAACTTTTTCCAAGTTCTATCAAGAAACTCAAAAGGGTGTGCATCAGCAACAAGCGCTGTAGCTGATTTATCATTGGAAACACACACATCTCACAGTCTAACATGATGCTCCACTAAAACATCAATTCTCAGCCACCAAAAACTTTCTCTGACTCACCTTCTGGTACCATATATTCCCATGTTTTCCATCATGGGCACTGTCAAGGATTTTATATATCAAGTCAAAAGTTGGCACAAATTTATCACCCCTGACCACAATACCATTTTCAATGCTGAGTTCCTCATGTAGTTTGAAAAATCCTGCAAGTTAATCATACCGTTCTGCAGGCCACTGTTCTCTACAACATGACTGAAGCCAATATCAGCCCTCATCTCTTCATTCTGTATAGATTCCTGAAATGTAGATTTGACACTAATCAAATTATTATCACTCAGGCTGTAAGCCACATCGCAATCATCCAATTCATCTTCCATGCAATTTTCCTCCGTTACAGGTAACCTAGACATGCTGTCAGCATGAACATTAGTCCTCCGTGGTACATACTCATTCTTATACTGAAATGCTTGCAACCCAGATGAAAACCCAGACAGTATGGCTGTCATAGTCTGCCCTCCACCTGGTGACAACATGTGTGCCAGAGGTTTGTGATCAGTTTTTATGGTAGTTCTGGTACCCCAAAGAAATGTTCTAGAATGCTCTGATCTCAAAACACATGCAAGTATCTCTCTCTCATTCCAGGAATAGTGTTTCTCTGCTTCACAAGATCCCCTTGATGAATGCACAACAATCTACTCCTTCCCCTTCTCCCTTTGCACAAGTACTCCTGCCAAACCACAATTAATTGCATCAACCACTACAGCACAATCTTCACCAATAACAAATGGTTTCCAACAGGGTCCCTCGACCACATGCTGTTTCAGATCTTTAAAAGTTTGAGTCATAGTTTCTGTCTTAACATTTTTTTAAAAGGCATTTGAAAGACTTTACTATAGCAGCAACATGTTTAGTACATTTTGCATAAACTTCAGTCAGCAATTGTTCCTTGCCTTCGGGAACAAGGGCCCCTAAGATGCTCTTAACATGACTATGTTTAGTTTTAGTACAAGCTCCACGTATTACTTGGCCTCAGTTCTCCATTTCTCCTAAATTTGCATTTGTTCATTTTCAAGGTAAGACCTTTTTAAGGCAGAGCTGTTAAGACTTTTTCTAAGTTCTTATCATGTTCTTTCACATCCTGTCCAAAGACTAAAATGTCGTCTTGAAATTCCACTGCCCCAACTAACCCTTTCAGCGACAGATGCAGCAGTAGCCAGACCAAGTGGGATCAAACAATATCAAAATAAACCCTCTGGAGTGATAAAAGATGTCAACAATTTGTATCTGTCTTCAAGTGCAATTTGGTGGTAGACATTTGCCAAGTCCGGAATGGAGAACTCTCTTGCCTCCACCAGTGTAGTTAAAATTTTGGGCAAATTAGTAATGGAGTGAGAGTCAATCCAAATAGCTCTGTTCAAGCTTCGTAAGTCAACACATGGACTCAGTTCTGTATAAGCTTTAACTGAGATGATCGCCGGAGACACCCATGGAAAGGATTCCACAGGTTCAATTATTCCCTTCCCTACACAAATCCTTCAACCTGGTTTTACGGTTTTCTCTGTCGGTGAGGAGTCATATTGGTATGATACTTTTATTTATTATTATGCAATGTTTAAACCAACAATATTCACCCAATATTTCACTAATAATGCTGATGTATTTTCTTAGTTCATAACAAAACCATCTAAATTAGACATTTCACTGAAGTTTACTTGTTCCTCACGGTGGTCAACAACACAAAAAGGAGGATTCAATCTTGGATCTAATTTAATGCTCATTTGCTCCTGGCGAGACCACCCCGATAATTTCCTAAGGGTGTTGCACCCATTAAATTCTAGTCCTCCTCCAAAATATATAATTAGTTCAATTTTGTACCCCTGGAGATATGTCAGGGAGTAGTAACTCTCTATTTGGCCACCTTTCTTCAAAAATGTTTTGACCAATAATAGTGTACTATGCGAAAGAATCAACAAATACTTTGTCCCACTTCACAATAGTTGGTGATTTTGCAAGATGGAAATTCCCTTCATGATTTGCCATTGTCTACACTAAAAATAGGTTGTCCCACATTAATAATGGTATTAGGATCTTGAATAAGACTTGAAGAATCAATCACTCTTTCTACAGTTTCATTGGTCAAATTCACTCTCTTGGAATAAGACTTGTACACCTTGCTAAAATGTCCTTTCTTGTTGCACTTAGAACCCACCTTGCCCATAACAGGACAATATTTTAAATTTCCCAAATGAGATAAACAACAACATCTATAAGATGACATTGGTATTATTTTAGATTCACATCTCTGTAGAGCGGATTTCTTGAATCTGTCTCCAATACTCTTCTTATCAATATGTATGGCATTATCCAGACTCTCTAAATTTTTGAACAAATGTTTCTGAATGTTCAACAGCTTTGCTACTTCAATAGCTGCATGAAATGACAAATCAGTCCTAGTCCATAATTTTTTTTTGTATTTCTTTGTTATTTGTTTTCATTAAAATGTGGTTCTGCAATACTTGTTCATAATTTATGTGTTCAAAATCTCGAATCAATGTCAGTGATATTAATGCGGAGACATTCTCCTCCACATACTCATTCACACCTTGTTTTCTGGAAGAAACAAAAATCTTTCCATTATGTTTCTTTTCCTACTATACTTTATACTCATTTGTCTAGAAGTATAGTGATACACGTCCAAAATGTCCAGATTATTAAAATACTCCGATTATTATATTAATTTAAGCCAAAGCCTCAGAAACAATGTTTAACAATGTTTAAATAGGGCAAATTTCCTTTCTGGCCCACAATCATCTCCCTATACTACTTTCACATATGCTAGAAATACTGAGGTCCATATTTATACTCTGTTTGCGCCAGACAAACAAATTTACGCAAATTTGGTGCAAACTTAACTCCATATTTATACTTTGGCGCTAGACCCATCTAGCGCCAAAGTTATGGAGTTTGAGTCACTTTTTGGACGTAAACACCTACCTTGCCCTAATGACATGCAAGGTAGGCATTCCCACGCAAAAAATGACTCTAAGGCATGTGCGCCTTATTTATCCTCTGGCATCAAAATGACGCACAGGAGGAGGCGGACCTTAAAACATGGCACGCAGCCGGATTTGCGCAGTTTTTTAACACCTGGGTCAGGGCAGGCGTTAAGGGACCTGTGGGCTCATTTCCATGGTGGGAGACCATGGAAGAGGTCCACAGATGCCCTTCCCTGCACACAGGGACACCCCCTGCTGCCCTAGCCCACCCCTGGAGGACACCCATGGAAGGGGGGACCCATCCATGGTAAGTGCAGGTAAGAAAAAATATATATATTTTTTAAAGTGGCATAGGGTGCCTAACTTGGGCCCCCCCTACATGACACTGTGCCCAATGGCCATGCCCAGGGGACAAAAGTCCTCTGGGCATGGCCATTGGGCAGGGGGGCATGACTCCTGTCTTTGGTAAGACAGGAGTCATCTCCATGGGGGTTGTGCGTCACAAAATGGCGCAAGTCAGGTTAGAGACAATATTTTTGACTCTAACCTGACTTGCACCGATCTTTGGCGCACAACCCCCAGTCTTCCCTTCGCCTCCGTTGCCTGGTTAGAGTCATTTATTTTTACGTTAACCAGGCCGCAGCGCCGGCTAATGTCATTACATAAATAAGGCGCACGGCTGGCGCGTTGGAATGGCTTTAGCAGGTGGTAAACTTTTTGATGCAAATCTGCCCTGGCGCTGATTTGCCTCAAAAAGTATAAATATGGGCCTGAGTCTCATATGTCCAAGCTTGTGGGTGGTTCCCCTGATGCAGAAAGAAATGAGCGGGGTGAAATAATACCAGCCATATATAATTGTAGTAAATTAAATTACTTAAAATAGACATAGTTACAGTCATGCAAAACTACAAATCAAAATAATTAAATCAGTCCCTTTTGTCTATGTGTTAGTAGGTGTGAGCATCACTGCAATGTGGTAATCAACAAAACTAACTGAAAACGAAGTGTCAAAGGAAGGACCAGTAGATCATGTTTTGATGTCAATGGGTGGGATAATCCTCCACTCCTTATCCTTAATAGAAATGAACCTTTCCTTCTCACTAGCTTGGAGACCTTTCATTCTATGCCAGTCCCAGAGGAGGGAATTATGCATGTTCAAAGCTTACTTACCACCAGAGATGCGGCCTCTAAGATAGGTTTAAAATAGAACTTCTTGAATGTTAAGTCGGATGACCAATCCACTGCATTCATGATGTCTTCAAGTTTGCCACCAACCTGAATGGCTGTAGATGCCTTGGCTCCTCTTGTTGATTGAGCACCAAACTTATTTATATCTGCCGTGGCTTCCGCCATGATCCATCATACCCACCTCACAATGGAGGGAGAAGTTACTGCCTTAAGTGGTTTCTGCATAGCAATGAGAAGCTGTCTTTTCCCTGGTGGTCTGGCATCAGCTGTCATGTCCTCATATGCTGTAATGCATCTTTCCACTCATAGTTTAGGTTGTTCAGAACAAGCTGAATAATATACTGACATGGTATTAGTCTTGGTCCTCCTGGATATAGTAAATGTGACTCCATCTGGAAAACCCTCTTTGAAATATCCAGAGCTCGGATGTACATTTATTTTGCATGAATTGAGACAAAGCAATATGGCTAATTTTGCTGAGAGCTCCTACCTAGCCAGATACTGATTATCTTGCCAACCCAACAATAGACTCAAAACCACATAAACATCCCAGAGGCCCAAATATCTGTGATCTGGAGGTTTGGAGAGACAAATACCTCTCATCAGTTTGCAAATCCATAGAAGTTCACCAATGGGTTTGTTGTCAATGGTGTTATGCCCTGAAGATATGGCTGACCTAAAGGAATTGATTGTACTGTATGCTAGTCCTGTTTAGGCTAGTTCTGCCAAAACATTTATGATATGAGCAACTTCTGTCCCCAAGGAATCCAGATGTTTTTCCACACACCAACAATGTCATCCTCTCCAAGCCAACCAATATCTCTTAGTGGTGCCTGAAGCCCATGCTTTTATTGTCTACGCCATCCCTCCATGCCATATCCAATGGTCTGAAGGACCATTGGATGAAAGCAACCTTTATAGTCCCGTAGGATCGAAGGGAACAAGGGCAATTCTATCGCGAGATCTCAGGAGATTTCCAGCAGTGTTGGGAACCATGCTTGCGTTTGCCAAATTAGCATTAATAGCACCAGCTATGCTGTTTGTCATCTGACCTGAGCTGCCACCCTGGGAATTATCAGAAAAGGTGGAAAAGCATACAGTTGATCCTTTGACCAATCCTATAGGGAAGCATCCAATACTACTGCCTGTGGATCTGGTCTTCAACTCACATTTCAAGCCACTTGGTGATTCACTCAGGAAGCAAAAAGGTCCAGATTTCATGGACCCCATCTTTCCATCAGGACTAGAAAGACTGTGTGATCCAGTTGCCAGTCACTGCTTTCAATGATGTTCCTGGAGTTCCAGTCTGCCATAGTGTTCTGAATCCCCAGAAGGTACTCTGGGGTCACCAAGATTTGTTTCTGTTAACAGTAATGCTAGAAATCCTTTTGCAAGTCCAATAGAATATTTGAACGTGTTCCTCCTAGGCAGTTGATGTATTGGATTGCTGAGATATTGTCCATCCATAGCAGAATACAACAGGGAACTCTGTCCATGGCAAGAGATTTTAACACGAATGATCCAGCCAGGAGTTCCAGGCAATTTATGTGTAATTGTAATTGCTCTTCTGACCATCTGTCCCATTGATATGTTTCTGCACCTGGCTTCTCAACTCAGTCAGCTGGCATATGATTCTATGATTAGGTCTGGTGTTGTCCCATATATGGCCCTCCCATTCCAAACCTCTATGTGATCTATGCTTGAAGTTCTGTTCTGGCTTCTTAAGACAAGGAAATCAGTTCCAAGGTTGTTAGGCCCCTTTGTAGGTGATAAGTCTTCAGTCTTTGGAGGGCTTGATAATGCAAATGTCCCGGAAAAAAATGGCTTGGATGGCTGATGGTAGAAGTCCCACTATTTTGGCCATTTGGCGCAGAAATATTCTGACCCATCGCAGAACAGTTCAGAGTTTCTTCTGTTTCTTCATGACCTTTAAAGAGGGAAGACTCAGTGAAGCCATCACTAAATGAAGGAGGAATCCTAGAAATGTCATACTTTGGCTTGGAACAAGTTATGATTTCCGTTTGTTGATGACAAGCCCCAGACCCTGGAGGAGAGCAATAATCATATTCAGATTGAATCTGAGTTAGTCCATCAGAAGGATGTCATCCTAGGAGATGATCATACTTACTCCTCTTGTGAGTAGGATCTCCACTACTGGTCTGAAGAGCTTTATGAAGACCATAGGGCTGCGGATAGAATGAAGGGGAGAGCTCAAAATTCATAAACTTGTCCCCTCCAACCAAACTGGAAAAATCTTTGATGAGGGGGGAAGATGTGAATCGTGTGGTAGGCATCTTTGAGATCCAACCTGGCAATCCAATCTTCTGTCAAAAGGATGTCTCTTAGAAAATGGATTCCCTCACCTTGAAGAAGCAGTAAACCAACCACTCATTGAATTTTCTCAGATTTATTACTGGTCTGAAACCCTTGTCCTTCTTTTGAACAAGAAACAAGTTGCTCAGAAGCCCATGAGGGTGGAGTACTGACTTGTATATGGCATCTTTGTGTAGCAACTCCATCACCTCTGAATTGATGAGAATCTTCTCTTTGTTTGAAAAGACCAGAGGTCTGGGTTGAGTTTTCTGAATTGGGGATCTGTAAAATTTTATGTGAAAACCTCAGACAGTCTGAAGGACCCAAGGGTCCACTGTAACCTCACCCAACTGTGAGCATACTTTAGGAGTCTCCCCCCTAGGTTTTGAGGGGAAAAAGGGTACTGCTTACCACCATTTCCTCCTGGATCATTAGCACCTCCTCCATCAGCTCAGTTGTTTCTTCCTCTTCCTGAGCCTCTAATGTGATGGAAGGTTCCCTGTTTTCCATCATTCCAGCCGTTGTTCCTTTTAGAATGAGTTCTAGAGGGACCTTGGAGGAAGGACCGGCCGGAGAAGGGGCCCCTGCAAAAACCTTCCACAGGAAGATCTTTTTAATTGAAGATTGAGCCTTGTCAAGGGTGAAACAAAATTGCCACAAACTTCCCCAACTCCTTTATGAAGGGCTCCCCAAAGAGGTTACCCTGGGCAATCACCCCTGTCTCAGGAGTTGCTTAATCCACAAGTTTGGGGTAAATTTTAATGATCAGGGATCACCTGCTTTCAGGCTCTAGCATGCAGTTTGTGTTACCCAGCAAACATATAGCTCTCTGCACCCACCCAGCTACTATTTCGATGGACATGGGAATGTCTGATTGCTTTGCTTGTTTCGCCACCTGGATGATCTGGGTAAGAGGACCAATAACATCCAGGAGTTTCTCCTGGTCATTTCTCCAGGATATGTCTATGCTCTTTTTAGGGTCCTTTCCATATTTATTGAAAAATGTGGATAATTTTGCATCAATATCCGGAGTGGATGCTATTTTACCTGTAGAGAGGTTCTGGGGCACTCTGCTCTGTTTTGCTTTGACCTCCTTTTCTAAAGGTTGGTGGATTTTACAAGCGACTTAATCTGTTGTTGTTTGGGCAGATGTCCATATGGATGAGTGTAGGTGGTAGAGACCAGATGGGTCGAACATGGCAGACTGGTTTGTTCCCCATCCAGGGCTTCAGAAGTATGATACCCCGGATGCCGTGATCTACTAGATTCCTGATCTTCCTTACAGGAAATGTCACTATCAGAGCCCCCCATATGAAACCCACCATCAGGGTCTGAATTTTGGGCGACAGCATTACAATTTTCTCCTGGCTTCACTCCTTCCCCATAGGGTGTATGTTTAAGCATGCATACAATCTTACAGAAGGTGTCTGTCAATTTCTCTCAAGCCTTCAGGCCCCCTGCATCATGCTTAGAGCCCGTCTTTCCCCCTTTTCCGCCTTATATACTAGTACTAGGGCCTGGTTCTTTAGATGTAAGGTCACTTAAATTCCCTGGGATACTTTTGGCCAATTTGACAACTTCAGTCTTTAAGGGGGGACCAGTGCTCTAGAAATTGCTACTGAAAGTGCTTGGTCCACCCCAGCAGGCAACCTTTGGGGAAGCCATTGTTCTTCAGCATCTTGGAAGGAGGAGTATTAGTAATGAGTGTGATTGCACCGAAAGGAAAAGTGTACCCCCAAAATGTACACAGGAAAGCTCCCTCACCTTTGCTTACAATATCAACCATTGTAGCGTTGTAAGGGTGAGGGTTGGCAGGGGAATAATGCAAGGAAACCGATTGAATTCTTCACAAAAATCCCCTAATGCACGTGCAAGCTTTGAAAGAGCACTGGATAGAAGCCGCTATTTATGAGGCCGCAACCCGCTTGACTGGACCATTGACAATGCGCAAGAGCACCTCCTCAGGACCCGGATGGTGTAGTGAAATGCACTTGGGCAGAAAAGCCTACAGCGGGTGAGAAGAATACACAGGCCTCAGGTACATAATTAAATAATAAAAAAAATACAATATTCAATGACTATCAATTAAGTGATGAAGAAACACAATTTCTTAACTGACAAGCAGCAAAGTAAGAGGAACAGGAAGGGACGTCCTACACTTATATACTGCAGACCGAGTTATGATTGGACTGTGGTTATTATGGACACTGTGTCTCACTGGATATGTCATTGCAATATTATTTCTTTTCATATATCTTTGAAAACTGCTATTAAAATAAAGTGAAGAAAGAAATGCATAATCCTAGTCTCTGGTCCTGACATAGAATTGTGGGTGTGTGCATCACTCGCACAACACAATGTTTACTTTTTTGGGGAATTCTAGTTTCCACAAAAACAACACTGTAACTTTTAAAAAAATAATCCCAATAGGAAAATGGACTCCAAAAATGATGGTGCAATGTCCGGGCAACGGCGCATACGTCACCAGAATACGTAAAGTGCTAAAGTTGGTGAGCCTGCTTCGCATTTCACGAGACTGCACCGACCTGTAAAAAAAGAGGAAGAACAGAAAAAATCTGATCTGGTACCTGGGAATCTGCCTGCGGTCATGAAACATAGGTGAGACCGCTGGACTCCCAATAATTGCTTAAAACAGTTGTTGAAACACAGGTGAGACCGATGGGCTCCCAATACTCCCAATAATCGCTTAAACGGTCTCCAGGGAACATTGCTGTTTTCCTTTAATTTGGTAAAGATTCACTCCCACTTGTCACCAGTGTTCAGTGGTAGAAGTATCTCAATGATTCCATGGAGACACAGAGGTATTTCCCAAATTCTTTATTAGCATAGCGGCTCCAACATAACTCCAGGTCAGTTCCCATGTAAGTGTTCCAGCAGAACCTTCTTTGCTCCCTTTTATATCCTCCTCACCTTCAACACCCTACTGACAGCATTCAAAACAATAACATGATCAGTAAAGACTTCCAATGTGAACGTGTACAAAAGAGTGCATCTGATATAGGCATCCACAGACTTTTTTTTTTCAGGGGGGAGTTATTTTAATGGGCGCAACAGCCGTACTCGTACGGGCAGCTTAATACTACGGCAACCGTAGTGTTACACTGCACTTTGACCCTGCACACCAGGCTGTACTTAAATCCAGAGGGGGACAAGCACCTCCCCCTAACCTCTACTGTGGACACCCTGGCATTCTGACCACTACTACTCGTTGTATGGTTCAGTGATAAACGTGCATTCCTGCATGCACATGTTAATCAAACAATGCATATCAATTTGATAAATTGTAAATGCCACACGCAAAAAATAGTTTGCCATAGTAACAGAAAGTTCCGCTATGCACTGCTTTGTGTTACTTTGCAACAAGAGAGAGAGCGATAGGAAAAGACAACGAAATGAACAGTGAGCACTGCAGAAAGAAAGACGGAGAAAGAAATGGAGAGAGAGAGAGAGAGAGAGAGAGAGAAAAACAAAATCAGAGAAACAGAGGGTGAGTGGGAATCAGAAAGAGAAAGAAAGATTGTGAAAGTGAGAGAGAACCTTTCATCCTTTCCAGCACATTACTTTTTACATCCATTGACAGCAGCCTCTCTTCAAGGAGATATTCCATTGTGCCTCATTTGCTGTCACAAATTATTCTTGTCTTTATTAGGAAGTAACTCCGTTTGACTGCTTGTTTGATTAAACAAATTAGCTTTTAATTTTCCTTTCATGCCTCACTATGTTAAGCAAATAACCTATCCGTTTTTCCTGGATACAATTAGTTTAGTAAACAGTCTAACTAGAAGTGAGCTGCTAAAGTGTGTATTTGCTTTCAAAGCCAAATGTATTTGGACTTAATTTATTGGCAGGGCATCTTATAATAAAATACTTGCTCATAAAATCCTAATTGTTTAACAAAATTATGTACCTTCCAAGGGTGTATGATGAGGACAAATTATTATAATTCAATAACAAGGACTTAAAGTAGTTTTTAAAGGAAGGTTTCTTTGTCTTATAAAATGCATAGCATGAAGCAGCTCCCTCTGTGTGAGAGCAGTTTTCTCTGTGTAGAGAAAACCTCTGCTCACAGTGAAGGAGAGCAGTTTGACAGCTCTCCCTCACTGTGAACTGAGTGTTTGGCAGAAGTTGTCAAAGCTGCCGCCAAGCCATACCGAATAGCTATGTCCCAGGGGTGGGAACCCAGGACATAGAAGGAGCTGGCCCTGGGGGTTGGCTTTCCCCAGAGCCATCATTGGCTCCCGGCGGGGAGCTGCATGGCCCCCCCTTCAATAAAATAGCCCCAGGGAGGTGGTGGTCCCGAGGGCTTAGAGGTCCAAAACAAACCCCCTTCACTGTTTTAGTATAGCCCTGGGGAGGTGGTGATCCCAAGATCTGTGGAGGGAAGTGGTGGTCCCTCGGACAGAAGGGGACCATGCACCCTGCACTAAATTTAATGAAAGCCCCAGAGAGATGGTGGTCCCTAGGGCAGCGGGGACTAGGCACCCCCTGCATTAAAAGAAACGAAACCCCCTGAGAGGTAGTAGTCCCTGGAACAGGGTTCGGAGCAGGGTATCCCTTCCACATAAAAATAACAATGCTCCCAGGATCTGGCCCACCAGGTGGCCTTATTAAAAAACAAGCCTTGAGGCCTACCTTGTTATTTAAAAATATTTGGTGGATCCACTGCAATGTCCACCAAAATATTTTTTTAATGCTTTTTTGACCTGGGGTTCCCTCTAGGACCCCACCACCAGATTTTGGTGGAAACATTTGTGAGAATTCATCAAATGGCACAAAAGTTATTAGCAAACCAAAAAAACACTTTTTCAATAGAAACTAGGTCCTAGCTATAGCCACCTAGTGATGACGGCAGTATATATATATATAGATAGATAGATAGATATATACATATTTATATAAATATATACATATTTATATATATAGATGTATATATATAGATAGATAGTCACTTAAAGAAATAAAGGTTTCAGGGATGTTATAGTTAGGTTCTGAATTTACTCGCACAAAACCAGCAAAATTAAGTAGTTAAAGTTAGAGTTATTTCAAGTAACTATAACTCGCAGCTTAAGGTCACAATAAGTCGCGCCCCTGCCATGCACAATTGTTTCTTCAATAATTTGACTGCTAATGTTTCATTGATATTTTATTGAAGTTATAAAAGTTGTCATAAGTGCTGTAATATCAGGGGTAATTAGCACTGCATGATAAGGGTGTGAGTTATAGTTACCTTAGGTCACAAGTTATAGTTACTTGAAATAACTCTATAACTGCTGAATTTCTCTGGTTTTGTGCAAGTAAAATCAGAACCTAACTATAACATCCCTGGAACCATTGGTTTTTTTGAGTGAATTTCAAGGTTTATTTTTTAATTCTATTTCCTAAGTATAATGTCACTGCAACCTTTGATTTTTTCAGTGACTTTCTATGTTTTTTATCATAAAGTAATTTTCATTACTATACATTAATCCAAACAATGACATGCACGCCTTCGGTTGTGTGTGGTAGGGGTTGGCACAGGGCCTAGCCTACAGCCAGTCCCTTCTGCCATCCACCCTAACCACCTAACCCCGTGCTGCGCACAGCCTTTGGTTGTGTGCAGTGGGACTTGGCTACAGGGCCTGGCTCAATGGGTATGAAAATAAGTGTGAGAGAGTGTGTCTGGGTTTGAGAGTGAGTGTGAGAGTGTCTCTGTGACTGGGTGTGTGTCTGTGTGGGTCTGTGAGTGGGTGTGTGAGTGTCTAAGTGGGCCTGTGAGTGAGTGCATGAAACTTTGAGTGGGTGTGTCATTTGGAGCGTGAGTCTCTGAGTGGGTCTGTGAGTTGGTGCGTGACCACTGAGGGGGTCTTTTAGTGAGTGTGTGAGCCTCTGAGTGGGTTTGTGAGTCTTTGAGTGGGACTGTCAGTGGGTGCGTGAGTCTCTGAGTGGGTCTGTGAGTGGGGATGCGTGAGTGTTTAAGTGGGTCTGTGAGTGGGTGTGTGAGTGTCTGAGTGGGTCTGTGAATGGGTGCATTAGTGTCTGAATGGAGTGTCTCAGTGCATCTGTGAGTGGGTGTGTAAGTGTCTGTGTGGGTGTGTCAGTAACTGTGTGAGTGACTATGCCACAAAGGAACCTCCCCTGCCCTTTTATCCAGCAAGAGTCCAAAGCTTTGCATAAAATATCTACGCGAGTGGAGTACTTTCTACCTCCTTGGTTAAATTTCCAGTACGTATTCTACAGTACAGCTATGTAATGGAGCACAAGGAAATGTCACCAGTGACCTTGTGTGCATTTTTGCAACATGATTATTCCTGTTGCCTGTTCTCTAGAAATCTGTGATAACATGAATTCTCCTATAGAGAGGCCAATAAGACTATGAAGATGTAAATCTACACCAAACCAAGTTCCTTCATCTTATCTATATGAAATAAGGTTTTTTGTTTTGTTTTGTGGAGATGTTCTCATATTCCTGGACATTGAAAACATGCCATCATCCTGGCAAAAGGGAGAAGACCATGGGCTACTACTAAGTTGGATAGTGCAGGGCCAAGTGGTTGCAGCTTCCTGGTGGTTTGCACATTTGCATACTTGTTGCACTTTAAAGAGTGATCCATCTACTCTAGGGGAGAGGAGCTGTGTGGCCCTCTTCCTGGGCTGAATTTGGCCCAGGGGACCCCAACCCCTGGGGCCCACCACTATTCAATGGTGAGGGGGGCATGTGGCCCCTCTCCCCCAGCTGATTTTGGCCCTGGGACCCCATCCCCTGGGGACCACCACTATTTAATGGGATATGGGGGCCACATGGCCCCCATACGTGGGCTGATTTTAGGCCCTGAGACCCCAACCCCCAAGGCCCGGCCATGTCACCTGGGTGCCTTGTTCAAGGCCACACAATCAAGGCAAGGGCAACGTACAAGCTTAATGAACATGGACCTACATCTTTAACCCATGGTGACTGTAGTTGAAACTAATAGACTGGCTAAGAAGAAAGCACTATTGGTGTTAACTAGTAATCCGTCATCACATACTTAAGGCTTCACAGTGTCCAAGGACAGCCACCTGCATGAAGCTCTAGCTCCTCTATGTGTGTAATATCTGCAAAAGTAAAGCTGGAGACTAAGGGGAACATCTATGTTTGACTGAGCAGAGACCTTGAAAGAGTAAGTGGGCCTGGTGAGCCCTATAATTTTGTGTAAATTTAAATTTAATTGTAACAGGGAAAAAGTTCATGTCAGCATCAGTAGGGGCCAAACCACCTTACAATTATCTCCGCTGTGGAAGAATCATGATAAAAAAGTATTTAACCAGGTTTCTATATTTCCTCATTCCCAGCTGGATAAGACACTCAAACCCATATTTATACTTTTGACGCAAACCAGCACCGGCGCTGGTTTGCGTCAAAAAATGTACTGCCGGCTAATGCCATTCCTATGTGCCAGGCGGGCACCTTATTTAAGGATTGACATTAGCCTGCGCTGCAGGCTGGTCAGAGTAAAAAAAATGACTCAAACCAGGCAGCGCCGGCGTAGGGGAATATGGGAGTTGGGCGTCAAAAAATGGTGCAAGTCAGGTTAGAGTAAAAAATCATGGCTCTAATCGGACTTGCGCCATTTTTTGATGCACAACCCCCATCGAAATGACTCCTGTCTTAGCAAAGACAGGAGTCATGCTCCCTTGCCAAATGGCCATGCCCAGGGGACTTCTGTCCCCTGGGCATGGTCATTGGGCACAGTGGCATGTAGGGGGGCCCAAATTGGACCCCCGTGCCACTTTTAAAAAATGACACTAACCCCAATTTACCTGTACCTACCTGGAATGGGTCCCCCATCCAAGGGTGTCCTCCAGGGGTGGGCAAGGGTAGCAGGGGGTGTCCCTGGGGGCAGGAAAGGGCACCTGTGGGCCATGGAAGTGAGCTCACAGGTCCCTTGATGCCTACCCTCACCCAGGCGTTAAGAAATGGCGCACATCAGGCTGTGCGCCATTTTTTAAGCCCCCCCCTCCTGTGCGTCAAAATGACGCAGGAGTATAAATAAGGCCCACAGGCCTTAAAGTCATTTTTTTGGATGGGAACGCCTACCTTGCATGTCATCAACGCAAGGCGGTTTCCAGCATCCAAAAAATAACGCACACGGAGGACGCAACAGAGTATATATATGCCCCTCAGGGGCATATTTATGTAAAAGTGGTGCATCATTCATGATGTGCCACTTTTCTAGCACCCCATTGTGTCCACCTAATGACACCATATGTGTGTCGTATTTACAATACCGTTCACCATGGTCGTCATGTCCACATTAGCTTTATAATTTATGGAGCTAATTTTAGGCAAGCGTTAATAATGATGCTAAAAATATAGCAGTGAAATCTAGTAAATTTCAGTGCACCATTTTCTGGGCATCGCTAGGTGGGAATGCTCCCCTTGCATACCTTATACCTGGCGCAGGCATAATGTGGCGCAATGGTTTACATAGTGGCACAATAATATGGCGTGGCAAATGCCACCTAAACGCCACATTTACGTAAAAGAATGATGCAAATGTGGTACACGGTGGTGCTAGGGGCATCATAAGTATGCCCCTCAGTACTGCTGTATGACTTTCATTTGAACTGCCTCTTGTACGAAGACTGAGGTCCTGGTGGCAAAACATTTTTGAATGGTGGTATTACATGTTTTTGTTGGTGGTGTCACATGTTCTTGGTTATAAGTTAAGGCAATGATGTGAGCAAATAC
Source organism: Pleurodeles waltl (assembly GCF_031143425.1). Classification (NCBI taxonomy): domain Eukaryota; kingdom Metazoa; phylum Chordata; class Amphibia; order Caudata; family Salamandridae; genus Pleurodeles; species Pleurodeles waltl. Next base: position 1,422,004,352 of record NC_090440.1, on the reverse strand, counting down.
TTTTTACCACCATATTATTATCTAAGCACATTTCTGTAAGTGGCTGATGATTGTGTGTCAATGTTTATTGCATTGTGTTCTGTTGTTTATGTGCTGATATGTTTCTGTGCTGCACTATTGAAATGTGATGTTGTATTTTACAATGGTGGATGTACTGGGATTCATTTTCACTGTGTTTTCTTGAAAGTTATGTAAATGTTTTGGTACTTTAGTTCAGCTTGTTGTGCTATGTTCTTCTGTGTAGTCTAGATATGTTAACAAATGCTGTGACTTTTCCTGCCAAAAGCAGCACATGCCTTTAAAGTTCTTGTGACAAGCAGCATTTATCACAAAGTTGGTAAAATAGTGCTGCTTTGTCTCTTTAACTATTTAAGGCCCACTCCACCCAAAACTGCGAAGAGACCTGTATTAAATTATCTCCGGCAGTGCTCACTGAATGTGATTGTTAGACCAGCCTCACTGTACCTGGAGGCTATCCCTCTGAGAACAGTGACTATGCCAGCCTGGCCAGGGCACTGATCCGGATCTTTTCCCTTGTGGGTTTCCCCAAGGAAGTACTATCTTACCAGGGTACAAACTTCATGTCCGGATACATGAAGGCCATGTGGAAGCAGTGTGGGGTAACCTAGAAGTTCTCCACTTCTTACCACTCCAAAACAAATTAGCTTGTTGAGAGGTACAACGGGACACTAAATGGCTAGGGTATGAGTCAATCAGGACCCTCCTTTTGTTTGTGTACAGGAAGGTACTGCAGAAGGGGGTTGGCTTCAGTCCTTTTGAACTTCTGTATGGGCACCCTCTAGAAGAACCTCCTAAACTGGTAAAGGAGGGCTATGAGCTTGCTCCCAAGAAAGCATCTCAGATATGGTCAGCTATGTGCTGGCACTCTGCAACCAGATAGCACGCTTCTAGAAACTCAATCAGCAGAATCTGGAAGCCATCCAGGAGGTCAGGAAATGGTGGTATGATCAGAATGCTACTCTGGTTGATTGGTTGAGTTTCAGCCTCGCCAAAAAGTGTGGGTGAAGGAGTCCATGGCCATGCAAGACCCCTGGCCTGAGCCATATGAGGTGAAGGAGCGCAAGAGTGGTGGACCTCAAGACTCACAGGAACCCTTTCAGGGTCCTGCATGTCAATTACATCAAGCCCAACTTTGAGAGGTCTGAGTTAACCATGCTCCTAATTACTGATGATGGGATGGACGAAGAGAGAGAACATCTTCCTGACCCCCCGTCTTCTAAGGAGCAGGATGGGTCAGTGGAGTGCACCCACCTCTCCCCTACTCTGACCCTAGACCAACAGAGGGACTGCTACCAGTTGCTGGGGCAGTTTGCTTCCTTAGTCCCCCCTTACACCAGGACTCACTACATGGTGTGCCCATAATATTGATACTGGGGACAGCATGCCTGTGAAGAATAAAATGTGCAGGTTATCTGACAAACTGAGAGCCAGCATTAAAGAGGAGGTCTCCAAGATGCTGGTGCTAGGGTTATTGAGTCCTCAAAAAGCCCTTGGTAAAAGCCACTGGTGTTGGTCCCCATGGCTGACCCTCCAGGTCCTGTGTGGACTACTGAGCGCTCAATGCGGTCACCAAGACAGATGTGCAACCCATCCTCCGAGCTGATGAGCTCACCAATCTTCCTTAGCATGCTTGACTTAAAGTCTGGGTTTTGTCAGATTGCGTAAACCAGGGAGCCTAAGATGGAGAGAGGTCTGTGTTCTCAACCCCAGAAGGACACTTGCAGTTCCAGGTAAAGCTCTTTGGGTGAAGAACACCCCTGCCACCATCCAAAGGTTGGTCAAGCCAATCATGGCTGGATTAAAGAACTTCAGTGCAGCCTACCTAGGCAACCTTGCGGATTTTAGTTCTAGCCGGGAGGACCATCTTTGTCACCTCAAAGAAGTGCATCAGGCTCTGCAGAGGGCAGGCACGGCTATCAATGCCAGCAAATGCCAGATAGGGCAGGGTTCTGTGGTTTTGATCACAACGTGGGAGGGGGTAAGGTGCAGCCCCTCCATGCCAAGATTGAAACCATTCTGACTTGAGAACCTGCCAAGACCCTGACAAAGGCCAGAGCCTTCCCAGGCCTCCATGGCTATTACAGGAGATTTGTCAAGTGATATAGCACCATTGTCGCTCCCTTAACAGAGCTGACTTCCAGAAAGCACCCATGTAAGGTGATCTGGACAGAGGCGTGCCAGACAGCCTTGAGAGTCCTGAAGGAGGCCATGTGCACAGCACCCATGCTCAAGTCCCCTGACTTGTCCCAAGAGTTAATTTAACAGACAGATACCCCCCTCAGAACATGGTATAGGAGGGCGCTCTCACATCTAAACAAGTGGGGCCTGGATCTGCCTGTAGACTTTATCAGTAGTTGGCTACTTCCCAGGGACCAGAGGCAAAGCGCAATAGAAAGGGAAGCCTTTGCTGTCGTCTGGGCACTGGAGAAGTTGAGACCATACCTGTTTGGTACTCAATTCCAGGCTCAGGCAGACCACAGACCACTCAGATGGTTAATGCAGATGAGGGGTAAGAATCCCAAACTGTTGAGGTGGTCCATCTCCCTACAGGAAATGGACTTTATGGTGGAACTCAGTTATCGAACATACCACACCAATGCTGATGGTCTCTCTAGGTTCTTCCGCCTTAGTAAAGAGAACTCCCAAGGGGTTGGGTAGCTCTCCCCTATTCCAGCTGGGGGGATACGTGTTAGACCTACCATCCTTAAGATGGTTTACCCTGACTTTGTGACTTCAGACCTACTTTGCTGACCTTGTTTTAGCTGAGTTTAGTACTCTGGTCACTTTACCACTGCTAAACAGTGCTGAAGTGCATGTACTCTCTGCTTAAAACATAGTAACATTGGTGTATTAATAATTTGCATATTTAATATACTGACAACTCCCTAATAAACTGCACTACCTGTGCCCAGGACCTGTAAATTAAATGCTACTGGTGGGCCTGCAGCACTGACTACCCCACCCAATTAAGTAGCCGTTCATCATGTCTCAGGCCTGCCATTGCAGGGCATGTGTGTGCAGTTTAAACTTCTATGTCAACCTTTGAAGTTAATCTTCTTGTTAGGCCCAAACCTTCCTTTTAAATACATATAGGTGACCCCTAATTTAGGCCCTGGACAGTACAAGGGCAGGGTGAAGTGTATTTAAAAAGTAGGACATGTACTTTTAAGTTTTACAAGTCCTAGTAGTGAAAAACTCTTAAATCAGTTGTACTGAAAGGCCTTACTCTCCCAAAGGATAACATTGTGATTACCACATGACAGCTCGACTTTGTGCATGCCCTCTAGACAGCCACACAAAAGAACCGTAGGTGTGACTGATGGACCATCCACATCCTGAAGGGCCATCATAGGCAGGATGGGAGGGAGGAGCTGGCATGTACACGTGAGTAGGCTGTGTCCTATCCTCATACAAAGGGCTGTGTACTCCCCTGTAGTGAAATGGCATAAGTTCTGGTTCTCAGACACCAACAACTGAGTACATTGCTGTGCTGAAAGGACAGCCTCTCTGCTGGACTGCTGCTCTGTTGGACTTCTGCTCTCCTGTGCTTACCTGCTGCATGCTGCTCTCCTTGCCTGGGAATGAGAAGAGCTGGACCTGCATCTCTTCAACTCATAACCAAAGTGGCTCCAAGGGCTTGCTGGATTGGCTCCTGATTAAGTCTCAGGGAAATAGAAGACTTCCAACTCACATGCTACATCACGTGGACTCTGTGAGTCTTGCCGTGCCAAGTGGTGCCAATACAGTCCGGTGCATATCTATCGATGCCTGCAAAGCACCACTGCTGCGAGGATCAAGGACATTGCATCATCGAGGCCACAGCACATGGCCTCCATTTCCGATGCATGTCTGACTTTGTGTGGCTTGAAACAGACACATTGCCTATAGCCTAAGGATCAATGACAAAGCATTATTTCCCCTAAACCTTGCACCTCCCTCGACGTCCGCACAAACAAGGTACTTTTGCATTGAGCCAAGGCTGGTACAGGAATCCAACCCGCGCTCTATCGTGGTCTGCCTAAACTTTCAGATTTGACCTGGTCTAGAGCCACCAGATCACCCCAGTTGGCGCTTTATGCTTTTAAGCACTACATTTCAGTTTATCATTTGCAGATTCATATCTCAAATTCTATGTATTGGAGTTTTGTGGTTTTGGACTTCTTTTGTTCATTAAATTAAGCTCTATTTTTCTAACCAGGTGTAGTATCATTTTGTGTGGTGTTTCCATTGTTTCACTGTTTGAAGTATTGCACAAATGATTGACATGTTGCCTCTTAAGTTAAGCCTGATGGCTCTGTGCCAAGCTACCAGGGGGTGAACACAGATTAACTTAGGATGTGTTGGTCACTTACCCTGATTAGGACAGTGGCTCCTGATTGGACTGGCAGCATACCCGTGCCAACCGGAAACCCAGGGCCATATTTATACTTTTTGACGCAAAACTGCGCTAACGCAGTTTTGCGTCAAAAAAATTAGCGCTGGCAAACGCCATTCTGAAGCGCCATGCGGGCGCCGTATTTAATCAATGACGTTAGCCGGCGTTAGCCGCCGGCACTGCCTGGTGTGCGTGGAAAAAAACGACGTACACCAGGCAGCGCCGGCGTAGGGGGATATGGGGCTTGGGCGTCAAGAAATGGGGCAAGTCAGGTTGAGGCAATTTTTTCGCCTCAACCCGATTTGCGCCATTTTTTTTTACTCCCAACCCCCATAGAAATGACTCCTGTCTTAGCAAAGACAGGAGTCATGCCCCCTTGCCCAATGGCCATGCCCAGGGGACTACTGTCCCCTGGGCATGGTCATTGGGCATAGTGGCATATAGGGGGGCACAAATCAGGCCCCCCTATGCCACAAAAAAAAAAAAAAAAACACTTACCTGAACTTACCTTAATGTCCCTGGGATGGGTCCCTCCAGCCTTGTGTGTCCTCCTGGGGTGGGCAAGGGTGACAGGGGGTGTCCCTGGGGGCATGGGAGGGCACCTCTGGGCTCCTTCAGAGCCCACAGGTCCCTTAACGCCTGCCTTTTGCAGGCGCTAAAAAACAGCACAAAAGCGGCCGTGCGTCATTTTTTTTGACCCGCCCACTCCCGGGCGTCAATTTTGCCCGGGAGTATAAATACGACGCACATGCCTCGGAGTCGATTTTTTAGACGTGAACGCCTACCTTGCATCTCATTAACGCAAAGTAGGTGTCCACGCTAAAAAATGACGCAAACTCCATGGACTTTGGCGCTAGACGCGTCTAACGCCAAAGTATAAATATGGAGTTAGTTTTGCGTCGGAATTCCGTCAAAAAAAACGACGCAATTCCGGCGCAAACGGAGTATAAATATGCCCCCCAGTATCTAACATTGATAAACCCCTGAATCTTTTCAGCGAGATCATGCTAAATCAACCCCCTTTGTTCTTAGCCAGCAGAACCTTACGAGATCCTTAACATTGCTTGTGATGCAAGTCTCCAACTTCATATGCAAAGATATTTGATATATTTACATTGGTGAAAATGGACTTGATGCATATTTATGAACCACATCAGGACATGTATTTCTAGGATCCTCAGTGATGGCTGATTGATCGCTCACTATGTTTGCAGATATAAGAAATTTGCTTCAGGTGAGGGTTGTTTTAACTGGCGGTATTGCCCTTAGTAGTGGTTAATCAGAGATAAGCCACATATATAGCTTGATGAAGAGCTACAATAAGAAAGAACAGTGAGTGGAGTCATCCTAAATCAGAGAGTCAAATGCATTAGCATTGAAATTCAACAGCTTAATGTGCCAACTTAAAAGGAGAACAATGTGTAAAACAAAATTACCACTGGAATCCTGCACTGCAGTGGGCCGAATAGACATCTCAAACGCAGTAATATAGGAGTCGAACAAAAGGTGACAAAATACACAGACTTGCTAGTGGAATCCAGCACTGAAATGGTCCACTCCCTGTTTACAAAGCAGGAGGTATGAGTTAAAGAAGGCTCGATGTAAAACATTACTACAGGAACCCAGCACTGCAATGTGCCCACAGCACAGCTCAACTACAGAAATAGGGCACCAGGGAAATGGTGTTGAATGCACAGCATTACCACTCGAATTCAGCATTCGCCCACCCCTGGAGGACACCCATGGATGGGGGGACCCATCCCAGGTAAGTACAGGTAAGTTGAGGTAAGTACATTTTTAATTTTTTTATAAGTGGCATGGGGGGGCCTAACTTGGGCCCCCCTACATGCCACTGAGCCCCAATGACCATGCCCAGGGGACAGAAGTCCCCTGGGCATGGCCATTGGGCAGGGGAGCATGACTCTTGTCTTTCCTAAGACAGGAGTCATTTCAATGGGGGTTGTGCGTCAACAAATGGCGCAAGTCCGGTTAGAGCCATGAGTTTTTACTCTAACCTGACTTACACCATTTTTTGACGCACAACTCCCATTTTTCCCTACGCCTGCGTTGCCCGGTTAGAGTCATTTTTTTTTACTCTAAGCAGCCCACAGCGCCAGCTAACGTCAATCTATGAATAAGGCACCTGACTGGCACATTGGAATGGCGTTAGCTGGCGGTAAATATTTTTACTCAAACCAGCCCCGGACTGGTTTGCGTCAAAAAGTATAAACATGGGCCTACGAGCTAATTAACGCATGTGTGCCAAAGGCTTTCAAAGTTAGCCTGGTACCTCTCATTGTGATCAATGATGGGTAGCTGATGTTTTATGATGACAAAATTAGGACGTCAGTGGTGAATATTCCCAAGCTTTTGAATTATCAGGTGTTTTTCATGCTTCTCATGTAAATCTCCTTGGATGTTTGTATCTGTTCTAAGGCTTGCTGATGAGGGTTGTCTCACTGAAAGACTCCTCTTTTTTAATATTTATATGAATTTTTTTTCTTTCCAGTAAAGATTTTTTAAATAAACAGGAGTTGTTCAAATGTATATGTCGCCTGGTAGGTAGCTTTCAGGTATTTCATTGAGAAAGAAATGTTATGTATCATATTAAAATTTGCAGTGAGATTTTACAACCTGTCCATTGTTTACCATTGGTTGTCATAGGTGTCCCTCTCATTTTCTTGCTTCTTAATCGTTGGCTTGACTTACTCTACTTGTGATTAACTTTAGCCGAAGGCATGGCACCCATAAAATCCTTCTGACAGGCTCACATGTGTTCCTCTACTGCTCACATTTAGGAAAATACTTTTTTCTTTTTCTTTCATCAATCCGTGAGAGTGCACGTGTTTTCCAGGTCTCTGTCTCCTGTGCTGCTTCCCCCTTACAAACATCTGTCCCTCATATGGGATCCATATTGTTTCCTGTTATCCCCAGGTCACCCATTTCTCATCCCACGCCTCCGTGGCTTTTCCTGATCTTTGCTTCCTGAGTCTCAAGTGCCTTTGTTGCTCTCTTGCCACTGCCCACTTCCCATGTTTTCCCTACCTTCGAGCTGTCCCTTCTGCTCCTCCATTGTTCCCTCACCCCTGGAATACCTTTGTTGTATTTATTTTATTTTATTATTTTCTAAATTTAAGTTTAAGTTTTCGAAGTGTCTGGCAGCTATCACTTGCTACTGGGCTACTCCGCATGCCAATACGCACTTTCGCCAATTTAACGTAAATTGACTGTTTTTATTCACCGATTGAAATGGAGTCTGACATCTTCAATCGGTAAACAAAAAAAATCAAAAGAAAATGGCATTCTCATCATTCCCCAGGCATGAGCATGCATGGTGACAGGTGCACGCCAAAAGTAATCTCAAGTGCAATGACATGCTGCATCTTTTTTTCTTTTTTTTTTCTCATGATGCTTCACATCGTCAGCAATTTTGATTTTTGTTGATGGTGCACGGCATCTGCAAACGTGTTGGGAAAGTCAATAGACCACAAGGTAAGGCATACGCTTTGCCAATACATGTTTGCAGGAGTTTGCAGGATGGGTTCTACGGTGGCTCAAGCAAAAGCCCCCCAAAGCTGCGTGCCTCTTGCCTGAAATCTTCACTCACCTCTGCTACTGCTTCTGAATGTCCTTTACTTCCGAAGTTATAGCCATTACATGCATTTTTCGTGGCTTCCAGTGCAAGAAGTCACTAGAAGTCAAAAAATCTGCTTAGCAGCTACAGAAGGGTGGTTGCCTTGTGTGTTCCAACTAAAGACAATTGTTGCTTTTTTGCACACTTGGCTTTACTGTGAAACGGATAAATCTAAAATAGAGGTTCATCTGTTGACTTTACATCAAATTATAGCATTTAGGGCAACTTGTTCTCAAGCAAGAGAGTGTTTTACATAACAATTCCTGTTGGTGGAGCCAATCCTATTATAAACGCTAATTCATAAATAAAGAGCTAATTTCATTTATGTATGGTGATGCATAAAGGAATGGGTTTCAGCCAATAATGTCAGAGTGAATAGCAGGTTATCGTTAGGGATCTGCTAAAGTAGCATTTTATTTTTTTAAATAGACAATATTTTTCTTGTTCGTTGAAATGCACTTCGCTGGTATCTTGGACAAACATGTTCCCTGATAAAGAACTTCGCACAGCAATGTCATGCCATATACTAGCAGGATACTAGTTCAAGGAGCAAATGCTTCGTTTAAAGAAAGAGTATCTATCAGTAAGGCATTTTTTGTACTTTGATCAATCCCCTGGGGAGAAAATCATGCGAAATCTTGCATTAGGAGAAATAGCACAAATTCGTATATTTCATGTACAACGAATTTTAGGAATTATCTAAGATTATGCCTGAATATAAAAAAGAAAATCTCAGTCATCATTCTATTTCATTCTCAGGGGCACATTGTTTTACATGTATTAGCCCACATCCCTATCCAACCACCAACTTTGCTTTGCATCATTGTTACACTCCAACAGGACAAACACTGAGAGGGAAGTCTACCATAACTACTGTGTGTCACCATCTGTATGTATTCCTTTCTTTATACACACTTCTTACAACACTTACCTTGTACTCTATTCACCCCATCTACACTAATAGCTCACATAGAGTGTGGTGTGTAAAAGAAGACACTTCCTTAAGTTCAAAAAGCTTAGTGGCATATTTATACTCTGCCTGCGCCGAATTTGCGTCAACAATTTTAACGCAAATTCGGCGCAAACCCTACACCATATTTATACTTTGAGGCCCGACCCGGTGAATGCCAAAATTCTGCTGTGTGCGTAATTTTCTGGATGCGTGAAACTGCCTTGCATTAATGACATGCAAGGTAGATGTTCCCGTACTAAACATGACTTAAACACCCGTGCATCATATTTATCGTACCGTGCAAAAATCCTGCACGGCTGGGAGTCGGAGTCGGAAAATGACGCACAGCCCGATTTACATAAAGAAAGAACGCCTGGGTCAAGGGAGACGTTAAAATGGGACAAGCACACCAGTACTTAGGGAAAACACACAGAAGCAACAGCAGAGCTCCAAAAGGAAGACATGGAGGTGCTATTCATCCAGCATGCATGAAGACACAGAGCACAGGACCAATGCCAGCAGCTTCCACCTCACTAGCAGGGTCCCCAAAGGCAACGCAGAAGGCAGGAGAGGATAGTCGCACCAGGACAAACCTTCTGGGACTCAGGCAACAAGACATCATCCAGAGGTACAGACTCAACTGGCAAGCCATTCAGCAGCTGCTGCGCCACATTTAGCCACAGTTGGCACCCAGTTTGCAGACACCCCACATCATTCCACCAGAGACCCAGCTGCTAGCTGTCCTCCACATGTTGGCAAGTGGCTTGTTTCAAACCACTGGTGCCCTGGTTACCGAGATCTCACAGCCCTCATTCTCTGCCTTCCTACCCAAGGTATTGGTTGCCATCATCTCCCTCACACCCCGCCACATCAGCTTTCCCAACACACATCAGAAGCAGCAGGAGACCAAACAGGGCTTTTACCAAATCAACGGCTTCCCACATGTGCTTGGTGCCATTGACTGCACACATGTACGGATTTTGCCACCTGCTGCAACCGAGCATCTATACCACAACAGGAAGCACACACACTCCATCAATGTGCAGGCCATTGTCGATCACCGGGGTTTCATCACCAACATCATGGCAAAGTATCCTGGGAGTGTACATGATTCATTCATCTTCCACTACTGCACCATCAATCAACACTTCCAGGATGGACGATATGGCATGGCCTACTTGTTGGTAAGTACAGAAACCTACTTATATACACACAGCACAGCTACCCTGTAGGACAAACAACACATACGCCACTACATTGACATGTGGCCAGGAAGACACCGATGTTGTGACACTGCTAGTCATGTTTGATATCCTGACCCAATGGGATACACACCTAGGGACAAATGACAGATGCAAATAACAACAGATACCAGTCCCCAGACACAAGGGGACAATTTAAAACCACACAGTGACAATGACATGCCCTTAACTGCCAGTACAACTTGGAAGATTAATCTTACAATATCACATCTATTACACTCAATCACACACCCTTCCAAACAATATGTACAGTGTAGGGGGTATGCAATGTGTTTCGCTGCAGGTATAACACCATGAGACACATCGCATGATGATGATGACTCTAATGAATGGGATATGGAATCATTGAGGCTGTACCAACATCCCACATCACTCCTGGGCTGGCATTGCCCACGAACCAATAAGCAAGTGGACTGTGCTAAGAAAACATATTGATGTGACAATATTGAAAAGTGCACATTCCTATATACATGGTTTGAGACAGTTACACATATACACAACAGATGTACAGGCATATGGACCTTCTGACACTTAAACCGTCAACCCCACAACCAAGTTAGCTAGCTGAACTGGACCAGGTTTAGTAGTGTACGTACACATTTGAACATGAGTTAACTCAGTAAGGGCAGATAAATAGGTCTGCAGAGAACTTGTCACACATGGGATATTTGTGCATTGTCAGTTGTCAACACGTCAGTGCTGCCAACTTATGGAGATGCGTTGTACATTGTCACCGAGCCAAATCAAAGGGTCTCACTGATGTTTAACAAATTCTATTTCATATGATAAATTCGATGGGCTGTCCAGGCCATATAGATGCAACCGTGTTACCACCACTGTGGAATTGATTCTGTGATGGAAGTATCATGTCACCCCCAGTTAAGACACATGGACACCTCTTTCACATGATATAATGCATGGGAGTACACAATGTAATGCAAGTCTACAAAAATATTGCTGACATCCGGTCAATCAGCCAAAAACCAGTTCAGAGAATGAAACATCCCAATGCCGATGGTATATCCTAGAAGCCTAGGATTCCACACAATAACACAAGCACAGATGAGCCACAGACAACACAAGAGAACAACTGCCATGCAAAGTGATAATCATGGTGCAATCTCTATCAGACTTTTCCACTCATTTTCTCTTTCAGCTGATCAGGGGTATGGGATCCAGCCAGGGATCATGACCCCATTTGCAAACCCAAGCACAGCATCAGAGCGTGCCTATAATGATGCACATTGGAGAACATGCATCATAGTAGAGAGGACCTTTGGCATCCTGATGTCAAGATTCAGGTGCCACAACATCACCAGAAGCAGCCTCCTATACTCACCTGAAATGGTCTGCAAGATCATTTTGAACTGTGCCATCCTGCACAACATTTGTGTAAGTAGAACCATTCGCTTCTATGAACCAGACCCACAAATGCCTGAAGAGGAGGAAGAGGAGGATGTTGTCCATCAACATGAGGGGGACCATCCAAACACTGCAGCAGGATTGCGTCGGAGACAACACATTGTACAAAATCTCTTTTAACTCTACTCACCATCACCACTGTCTTACCATATGTCATTAAACACCTATTCTAATCACTAAATCATGGTCTGGATAATTATTTATGCATCACGTTATCCCTAGGATTCACAATCAGAGTTTAGCCTCATGGAGCATTGCAGATATACAGATCAGGATACTGAAAAATCCACATCACATTGGATGGGTATAATGTACAGCCAACTTCACACACAGTGTGAATGGCATATATCCTGTCCATTTCACATTTGAAGGTCAATATCAGAGGACCACAGCTATGGTACACATACATGTTGGCAACTTGGTTCATTGCAGCATATGGCACACAACTAAGACACCATCATTCATAAGGTAAAAAAACTGCTTCATACACGAGGAAGTGGATGTGCTATTGCATAGGTAACAGGAATGTATGACCAGACCCTTGACAGCAGTAAGTGTGACATCAGCTATCTCTGCAAGGAGTATGTGTGACAAGAAGTCCATGTAAGCTGCAAATGGATAGCACGAGTTCCCCAGGTATGACAAGTATTGCTCACAAGACATGCCCTGCGCAGTCCATTCCAGGTCATAAATCTTGTCACTGCCATGTTTTCAGTCTCTTCCCACCCTTCTCTAGGGGGCCCTGGAAATGGACTATTTGTACCCAGATAATCCTTCATCTACACACGCCAGACTCACATTCTGACTCCAGTGTGCTTCCCTCTTTAGTATGGCATGCCATGGTCATAGTTCATCTGTCTGCAAGGACTTCAGGTCAGATAATGCACTGCCTGGTAGTTTGTAGGACCTGTAATGACCTTTCCATTGCTTCCCTTGTGAAAGGTATTGTTGGCCCTTTAAACTTGATTCTCACCTACAGGACTTGTGAGAGACTGAAGCTGCACAAACCTGTGAGCACTTCCATGCAGACCAGCCATTTGAACCTGCACTGCCCTTGCTGCTGCCTGGAACGGCTTAGAAGCTGCTATTATGTGTATATCCTGGTTATGCATTGCCGTATAAATCGCTTGTGTAACACAGGCTTGGGGTGATTGTGTAATATTGCAGCCCACAGAACAAATACAGTTTTCATTTTCCACAGTGTTGTTCCAGCTTTTCCCAGTCTCAGTCTGCTCACTGTGTATTTGCCTTGTTCATGTTAGTTCCTGACAGAGCCTCCATCCTGTTAGCCTGATTGGTTCCTGTCTTTCTGTTACCATAAAGGTCCCCTGTGGCTACATTTGTCTCATAGTTGTTTTCCATGCCCTCACTTTCCTCCTGGGGTATTGTGTCTGATAGGTCTACGATGAATCCTCAAATAGATTGTATAGCATAATCAGTTTACTTATTGCATCATGGTGTGGGGCATGTCTTCAAATAGCCTAAACCACAGCCCATCCCTTATCGGGGTTTCATGTATGCATGAGTGACAAACAGTGACAGTGTACCATGGCTATATGCATGGATTGGGTATGGTGCCTACAGCACAACAAACAACGTTTGCTAATGTGCATGAAAGGACAAAACATGTTTGTGCCCTGACGGTCCACACACAGATTCACATCGGCCCCAACCTATTGATGGGGCTTGCGTGGTGAATAGCTGTGAGATTAATCAGCACAGAGGCACTGATGTTGCCGGTTGCAGTGGGAATTTTTGAGGCCACCCTGTGTACAAATGTAGTGATGAAACCTGCTGGTTTAAAATTATTGATTCATTCTCTTTGTGAGCACACCAAGGTTGCCCTCTTGTCAGTCTCATAAAACTTCTGCAGTGCCATAGCTGGACTATCCCCATGTGTGTTTTCAATTCCTCTTTGGCTTTTGTTCAATTCTGCTTTGAAGGATACTCTGTTAATGCAGGGAATGGCTCCACAGACTCATGACTAGACCTGCACATAACTGTGACAACACAGACCCCAATAATGGCACACGGTACACATGGCCACACACATCAACTGGACACTTTGGCGGTCATTCTGACCGCGGCGGTCGGCGGTCGCCGCCCGCCAAGCTGTTCCCGCCGAAAGACCGCACCGCGGTCAAAATACCGCGGCGGCCATTCCGGCTTTCCCGCGCGGCCCGCGGGCGACCGCCAGAAGACCGCCGCCCGGCCCAGCGGGACAGCCCCTTCAACAATGAAGCCGGCTCGGAATGGAGCCGGCGGAGTTGAAGGGGTGCGACGGGTGCAGTGGCACCCGTCGCGATTATCACTGTCTGCTAAGCAGACAGTGAAAATCTTAGTGGGGCCCTGTTAGGGGGCCCCTGCACTGCCCATGCCAGTGGCATGGGCAGTGCAGGGGCCCCCAGGGGCCCCACAGCACCCGTTCCCGCCATCCTGGTTCTGGCGGTGGACACCATTTGAAACAGGCTGGCAGGAAGGCGGTCGGAATCCCAATGGCGGTGCTGCAAGCAGCGCCGCCATGGCGGGTTCCCTGGGCCAGCGGGAAACCGCCGGCTTCCCTTTTCCGACCGCGGCTTTACCGCCGCGGTCAGAATCGCCCAGGAAGCACCGCCAGCCTGTTGGCGGTGCTTCCGCCGCACTCCGCCATGGCGGTCATGGACCGCCAAGGTCAGAATGACCCCCTTTGTGTAATTAACCACTGGAAATATGTGAACACATGCTGCTTGGTCTGCTGGTCCTCCACTGCCACAAGAGAAACATAGGTCATTTATATGACTCAAACTGTGGAGTGACATTACATTTTTGGATTGGTTTTGGGACTCTGTGTCACAACACTGTACATACATAGGGCCATATTTATACTTTTTGACGCAAAACTGCGCTAACGCAGTTTTGCGTCAAAAAAATTAGCGCCGGCTAACGCCATTCTGAAGCGCCATGCGGGTGCCGTATTTAATCAATGACGTTAGCCGGCGTTAGCCGCCGGCGCTGCCTGGTGTGCGTGGAAAAAAACGACGTACACCAGGCAGCGCCGGCATAGGGGGATATGGGGCTTGGGCGTCAAGAAATGGGGCAAGTCAGGTTGAGGCAATTTTTTCGCCTCAACCCGATTTGCGCCATTTTTTTCGACTCCCAACCCCCATAGAAATGACTCCTGTCTTAGCAAAGACAGGAGTCATGCCCCCTTGCCCAATGGCCATGCCCAGGGGACTACTGTCCCCTGGGCATGGTCATTGGGCATAGTGGCATGTAGGGGGGCACAAATCAGGCCCCCCTATGCCACAAAAAAAAAAAAAAAAAACACTTACCTGAACTTACCTTAATGTCCCTGGGATGGGTCCCTCCAGCCTCGGGTGTCCTCCTGGGGTGGGCAAGGGTGACAGGGGGTGTCCCTGGGGGCATGGGAGGGCACCTCTGGGCTCCTTCAGAGCCCACAGGTCCCTTAACGCCTGCCTTTTGCAGGCGTTAAAAAACGGCGCAAAAGCAGCCGTAAGTAATTTTTTTTGACCCACCCACTCCCGGGCGTGAATTTTGCCCGGGAGTATAAATACGACGCACATGCCTCGGAGTTGATTTTTTAGACGTGAACGCCTACCTTGCATCTCATTAACGCAAAGTAGGTGTCCACGCTAAAAAATGACGCAAACTCCATGGACTTTGGCGCTAGACGCGTCTAACGCCAAAGTATAAATATGGAGTTAGTTTTGCGTCGGAATTGCGTAAAAAAAACGACACAATTCCGGCGCAAACGGAGTATAAATATACCCCATAGCATTTTCAAATGCCTGACTCATGGGTAGTATACAAACAAGTGACCAGGAAGTGGTCTCCAACATTCCAGTACATGTGATGGCTTAGTCTTGCAACATTGCCATTATCACCCATCCTCTATCTATCCTGTGCCTAGTTTGTCATGGGAGATGCTTTTGTCCCAAACGTCAGGGAAGTTCACACAGCACTTGTTGCTACGTGTATGACAAACACATTTCCTGACTCATTTCCACACTGAATAGCATCTGATGGTTATCCACATTTACAACACATGCATACAAGCACATTTATGAAAACACGTCTTGTGATGTTCACACAGAGGGCCAACTAAAATTGAAATAGCCAATTCACAGACATTAACACACAGGCAATGAGTTAATGTATTAAGTTGTGTAGCCTTGTTATCCTCTATTGACCCACAACCTGCTCAAACTGGGTAATACCAATTTGTATTCCAAAGGTTTGGGTATCTATTGTGTCAGTGAAGAGTGCTAATCTGGTACAACAGTTAGAGGATCATAGTCCACAGTAGTGTGATCTGCCACATGTGCCCAAGCACTGGAATGCACAATGTAGCTTAAACAGAGCTAATGCATTTCCCATCTGTGTCACTCTATAGCCATGCACTTCTCATAAGTTATGGGGTCATCATGGAATACCTGACATCGGGGAATGCATGCTCACAATGTATTACGTGCATGATGTCGTGCAAGGGAACCGTGACCAATTCCATCATACATATAAAGTTCCTTAATACTTTGCTAGTTTCTTTTGGTACACCCCTGCTGATCTAGTGCATCATATGTACAATAACTAACTTCACAGTATGGAGGCTATCACAGACATGGGCATATGCTAAGATCAGAAGACCAGCATTCCTGTGACTGCGGCCATTCCGAAGGTACATACAAATTGAAACCTACATCATCATGATTGGCACAGTGGTACATTTGCCAAACCATGTTTTAATAATGTGACAGTGTCAGCTTGCTGTATACCCGTTGATCGTCCAACTTGGCAAATGAGGCGAGCGCCTCCTTTGATGTAGTAAGTGCTTCAGCACTTGCTGTACAGCGGACCTCCAGCTACACTACAGATAAGCCTGAATGCCTGATTGTGTGCACTTTTTAATCTTGTGTGTTTGAGCACATGTGGATTACCTTATTAGTTTTTATTACTAGTGGCAGTTAAATTCTACTTTCATTGGATTTGACAAACTCTGGTCAATTTCAACAGTCAGTATGTGCTAGGCTCTTCACAGTAGGCACCTCCACAGCCCCCAACTAGCAACGAGGGCTGGGCACATCATGCTTTCTCCACCATTATTAATGGACACCTACTGAGTCTCACAGTATATTTTTAAATCTCATGACAAATGTCGTCTATGTCTCTATTCCTTTTCTTTTCCCCGCCCTCCCCCCTAAAGTGTGACTATAAGGGGACACTCCCCCTCATTAGGGTAAGGTTAATTGTTTCTTTACAGAACTGTGTTTTCACTGTGTGCTCTGCATGACTTTGGCTTGCTGTGGCACTATTCTATATGTATATTTATATTTAATTCTCGTATATAGTGTGTTTTGCAGTGTTGTGTTGATGAATTCACATTCTCTATCCCTTCAGGCCTCCGCGAGGTAGTTCCTTGCCACAGGTAGGCCCACTCTATCAATATATTACATTCCCCCCCCCTTTTTCGAGGGGAGGCTCATCTATCTGCACCTTGCATGATGGTTAGG
This sequence comes from Pleurodeles waltl, assembly GCF_031143425.1. Taxonomy (NCBI): domain Eukaryota; kingdom Metazoa; phylum Chordata; class Amphibia; order Caudata; family Salamandridae; genus Pleurodeles; species Pleurodeles waltl. The sequence continues at coordinate 1,421,987,179 of NC_090440.1, read as the reverse complement.
GATCCTAGGCCCTGAAGAATGCCCCGAGACCTTCCAGTTTTAGAGGGCAGAAACATGTCGGCCAACGTTTAGTGAGGTGACCCAGTAAGTCCTTTGTCTCACCGTGGTGTCTCGCCCCGTTTTTAGTTGCACCAGCAGTTACCACTATTAAAAGTGTAGACTACACACAGGTGACTGCCTATGTGCCTTTATATCCCCGTAGCTTAGCTGGATCCCAGTATCTCCAGATAAAATATATTTACGCACTCCCTCCCGTTCTTTTAACAGTGAGGTTGAATCCACCCAGGTGGTACTATCCTACCTGGGTGGGGCTAGGTGGTCAAATGATGAAGCATGACAGTACATAGTGTGTGAGGCCACCTAGTCCGTAAAAGGAAATCCCCCCTCCCCCACCCGACACAGCACCCACACCGCGCATTTTCTGATCCCAGCGTGGTCCAGGAGCCCACAGACAATCTCTCGTGAACTGAGCTCTACATCATCGGTGAACCCCATACTTTCTTGTGGTAACTAGTTTTTGAAAAGGGAGATAGTATGGGACGTTTCCCACCAAATATATGTTTCTAATCTCCCTCACAACTCTCCGGTGGTGTGATTATAGTTTGGGCAGTTATTAGTGGCATCAAATGATGTTGACAAGTGTCTGCAATTACAAACATAAATGTAGATGGGATTGTCCAAGATTTGTGTCTATCCTAGTTTGACACCCTCCTTACCTGTGGTGGACTGCCTAAACCCATGTACAGCTGTCCAGAGCTTCCTGGGTGTCCTTCATGTTTGAAAGTATGTGTTGCTTGTCCATCCCCCCCTGAGGCACAAGCTTAGGGTTATGATATGTGTACCTAGGTGTGAAGATCCAAGTTTAGTACACAGACATGTAAATCTGTAAATCACTTGTCCAAACCTAGGATACCCACTCTTGATTAACAACTGCATACCATCCTGGCAATTCCATTTACAAATCACAGATCTTGTGGCACTTGATTGTCATCCAGAAGACAGTCATTAGTTGGCCTGTCACATGTGGAGGACTTGCAGCATTTTTTACGTGACTAATGGCTGAACAATTATGCATAGGTCATTTAAGTTGGTACACATCTTTTAGAGTATTGCTGTGCTGTTAGATAGGACATGTGTAGGCTGCGTTGGCATGTACTTCCTCAGGAAGAATCTGTGATCTTTATGGTGATATAGTCTGTTTCAGCTACATTAGATGTATTGTCTGATTCTCATAAGTAGCTATATCACACAATGAAGTACCTAATGTTTGGCTTTTAACAGCAGCCAATATAGATGCAAGTCAGATCTGTGAATTTCAGCAGCGGGCGATGCGTTACCGCCACATTCTGGATATGGAGTCTGGGTTCCACCACATGGCACGGCTTTATCGCCATGAAAGATCCTCATGGGTGTGGAAGGCATTTGCCCAAGGGGGCCCTTCGATGTCTACAACAGCCGCCACCACCAGCACCACCACTACGACCCAGGTGGCACCAAGGATGACGCCCACCACTGCAGGACCATCAACTTCCTCAGCTCCAGGACCACTGACAGCAGCACCTGCACCTCCCCCTCCAAGCATGGCACCACCAACCGGACAACCCTCAACAACTGGCACTCAGACGACCCCTGCTGCAGTCATTAACCCTAGTGATTTTCGAGCTATGCAACGTGACATACAATGGATGTTGCGCAGACTGGACAGGCTGTAGCAAGAGGTGTCACAAATAAATAAGAGGGTGCGTGCCGTTGAGAAGACCCTGCAGAGGTCAAACTTGTGAATCTGATACCCTCACCCATGATTCCCTCCCCTCTTTCCTCTTTCTTGGTTCTTTTAATTAGTGGGTTTAGCGGACTCAGTATTAGGTTAGAATAGGCGTATAGTTTAGTTAGTAGTAGTGGGTTGGGGGAGGGGGTATAATATTTTTACATGTTTTTTTATGTGTGTGGGTGGGTGGGTGTAGGATGATGGGGTTTTTGTGTTAAAAAAAATATATAGATACATACATACATGTATATATATTATATATATATATATATATATATATATATACATATATATTTGTTTAGTATAATATAGTATATGTTTAGGTTAGTATATTGTGTCCTCCATGTCTCCCGTCATATAAAGGGGGGTGGGGGGGGGGTTGTTGTTTCGAGTGTTTAGTTAAATGTGATAAGTAAGTTTAGCTTAGGTTAGTTTGGGCCAGTTGTGGGTAATGTGTAGTTAGGATAGGTTAGTTTAGTTAAGGTTTTTCCCCTAGATTTAGTATCCTTTTTTTACTGTTAAATAAATATTTAGGTACTCATTTACAGTATGTGTCTCATGCTTGGGGATCAGGGCCTTGGCATGGGTGAACAGTGTCAATTTAGTATTTGCATTTGTGTTCCATCCTGCATCCAAATCCCAATTGAGCTGTCACATTAGCAGCTACACCAAAGCTACTTCTCTTTGCATCTATCATTCATTGCACCCACCATTCAAGGTTACTATGGATCCCAATGTGTTGTTAAGTTTGGATGTATGTTTTCAATCTGACATACTTTGAGACCAGATTTTGTATTGAGGACACTGTGTTACGTCTGCCTGCAGCCTGATGTTCATGTGAACCCTGATAAGGTGAGTGATGGTATAATTTCATGTAGTATAGTATACATAACTCACACCTATCATTTGTTACATTGTACAGCCAGGTTACTTACTTGTACGTACACTCATACACATCCATTCCTGCTGTATGGTGTGTGTGAGGAAAGATTTGTGTCAAATATCACATACTTGAAGATTGTCTGGAAGAAAAATTAGAAGACAATGGTCTGTATTTATACTTTTTGAGCTCCGCATTTGTGCCGCTTTTTGACGCAAAAGCAGCGCAAACTTACAAAATATAATTGTGTTTTGTAAGTTTGCGCCGCTTTTGCTTCAAAAAATGATGCAAATGCAGTGCTAAAAAAGTATAAATATGGGCCAATATATTTTTGCTTAGACATCCCTTGAAGAAGACTTATTCTGTCCAACACAGCATTATACTGTATAGTTTCTAGTTACCTCAGAATTAACCCTCAGGAAGGATAGAGGATGGTACAATCCAGACCACAGCGCATAGTTATCAGTCCACATTCTTGTATTGACATTCTATAGGTATTGACATGAGGCAAACATCACTAAGCTCCCTCACATTTGATGTGTCACATTGCACAGAGACAAAGTGGTTGGTTAAGTGCTATTTATTTTAAAGTGCTGTAGTGCTATTTTACATAGTCCAGGATTCAGAGTCCATCAGTGTGACACCTTCCATTGTGATCCTACACAACTGCAAATGGACATGTCATTGGACATGCTAGGCTGAAGTGTCATACAGTGCAGAGGGACATGAATTGCCAATGAGGTAGTGAAAGACAATCACAGGGCAGAGTGACAAGATAAACAGTGGGCTGGAGAACAGTGCTTGTGAGCAGCTGTTGCAAGACTGGCATGTTACTAAGCAGAGGACCTTGGTTATAAGTGGCCATGTGGCATGGACTTGTGCTACTGGGTACTCTTACGGGTTAAAGGTGTACTGTTCCACGTCTTCATCTTCTGATGCGTGTGTCGTCTCCTCTGCCCTTGGTGGTGGTGGGTTTAAAGGGGCAACACACACTTCAGTGCTTGAAGACGTGGAGTCAGAAATCCCGGTACCTGCCAACTGTGGGGCTATTAAGGGCAGTACTGCAGCAAGGAGGAGCTGCTGGTTCTTAAGGATAGCAGCTACATCACTGTGGTAGGCAGCCAGGTCGGCCCTGAGGGGGTCAATATTGCATTCGTGCACGCATTGAAAGGTTTGTTGTTGGAGGTGTTGTGTCAACTTCCTTACTGCTGTGCTTATTTCTTTCACACTTTGTTGCAGTTCTTGCAAGATAGATGTTCGCCTTTGCATTGCTGCTGCTTGTTCTGCAGTTGTCATCATGCACGAACGCACCCCCTCTAGACTGGCTTCCATATTTTGCATCCCCACCCGCACCTCCTTGGCCAGCTCCCGCTGTACTCCAATTACAGTTCTCTCAAAGCTGGTGCCAGTGTCGTCAGAGTCGTCAGCTGGGATGGAGCTGGCAGTTCGTACTATTGGGTTGGTGGGTGGGTCCTCTGTGATGGCTGCTGTATCTGTGCTCCTCCTTGCAACTGAAGGTGGGGACTGGAGGATTCCGAGGACATCTTGGAGGGTCTGCTGGCTGATGTTTGTCAGCTCGTCATCTATGTCATCAGGAAAGTCCAGGACAGGCATATCCCCAGGAGAGCCATAGTCCTCTGCAATGAGATATGGTACAATTAGTGTGTCTGTGTTGTGGCATTTGTAATGTGATGTGCCGGACTTCCTAATAGTTGCACATTGTGATATTGGTTCCCGTTCATTGTTCCTGTCATCAATATTAGCATTCTCCCAGGTCTATGCCCCACCTGCATGTCACATGTAGTCGGGCAGTTTGGGGCAATGTCAGCATCACATCCTCTAGGTGTAGGTTCTGCCCAAATTGTATGTGCCACCTTCTTGTCCTAATCAACCCTCCGTCTACTTCCATTCTCATGTTTTGCCTTGCACTGGCTGTGGGTGTTCTGATGGCACTTGCACCACACTTAACAGTGTGGAACTGCCCCAGACTCATATTTCACATCCAGCTATATGTTTCTGAGACCAAGCATATACTATGCATAGCATTGGCATGGCACACTACAGATGTCAGCATTGGTAGTGTGTAATGTTGATGTTGGGGAATGTGTGCTATATTGGATTGCACTGATGGTCCTAGTAGTGTTCCAGTTCCTCTTCTGACTGTGCGGGTGTATTTCGCTAGCCAGTTACATATGTCCTCCCCCTCAATCCTGTTGTCTGAGCAGCAGAACAGTTGGGATGTTGCATGGTGTCATTGCAGCTATTGTGACCGAGGCACAGGGTGGACCCTGACATATGCAGCATGGGTATGACATTACTGTTGTGTACCTCATAATGTTTATGACAATGGCTGATGTTCGTAGCGACTATGGACATTCACATTTGTCTGGTTTGGCACATTTTGATTGATTTCAGGGGATTGATAATGTTGTCATCCTGAACCCTCTAATTTGGGTGTGTTTGATCCATGGGCACGTAATTACCATTAGCTACTTGACCTGTGCACACAGCAGAGGGGGTAGTGGCAACTGTTGTCAATGTTAACTTCCACTTGCGGATATGGCCTGAGACTGTTAATTGAGCCCTAGTTCATGTAGCGACAATACCAGCAGTCATGTGGCAGCATGGCAGTTTTACGTTGTACCCTACCCTCCTGGACTGACTTTACCTTTCCATCACCCTTGGCATGGCAGCATACCCCAATTCTAAGGTTGTTGGTGTAGTGTAGTACTGTGCCCCAGGTTTCCTCTGAACAGCCCATGCCCCGTGCTGTGCCCCTTTGCCCATTCCACTCCCTGAATATCATGATTTCCAAGCATTGTGCAGTAGGTAGGTTCCCCCCGCTTGCAGTTTACAAATACCCATTTTTGTTCCCCATGCGACTTACCCTGCATCTGTGTTGTCTCCTGGTAGTAGCTTGTGCACTGCTGATATTAATATTAGAAAGTAAATCAAATACATGTATGCAACAGTATAATACATCTCCATCCTTCATAACAATGTAACAATTACAAACAGAGGAGAGGGAAAAGAGAAAGCAGGGTATTAGAATAATAAAATAAAACAACTAATATGTAGAGTCATAGAACACTGTAACAAGAAATACACTAGAAACAGTGAAAAAGAAAATGACAAATTAACCAGAAATAAATATTTGAATTTCTTATGTACAATAACCGCTCTCTTAGGACCACTGTCCAGGTTAACTTATTCTGTAATATAAAATAGGCATCACTTCTTTGACCTAATTGCATGGCGATGATCTCATCATCCCCTTCCTAAGAAACGACAACATTCTTCTTGTTATCACCCTCTGTTGTATCCTACAACATTTTTTGTTCACACACTGAATGGGATAACACATGCATCAGAGCTTAAGCTTTCAGAGGATACATAGAATCTGTAAAAGAGGAGAGTCCTGAACCAAAATCAACAACATCATCATTATGATTCTTACGCTAATTCACTTCAGAATTTATTTTGCTGCTCAATTAGGTAACCTGCTCAAGCTCCACAACGAACCATTGTTTATTTGTGCAGATAATTTTCCCACTTTGACAACTTTGAATACTTTAGAATTGTTGATTCACTTTCCTGATGTGATTTGGATGTTTAATTTTTATACAATTTCACACCTCCACAACAGTCTTTGTGTTAACCAAATTATTCTTGAAACCCTTCTCTACCTCTGCTTTTCTTTTAACCAAAATATTGTTCTTGGCCAAATAATGCTCTTCTATCTAAGATTTAAAATGGGTGATTCTCTTTTAATCTAAAATGGTACAAGTGAAGTTATAGTTCTAATTCCAGCATGGAAAATGGAGAAAATCATGTAGCTAGATTGGGAGTGGTGTGATGTGCCCAGATTTGTCCCCAAAAAACTCTTTAAAAGTAACTTTATTGGCAAATGCAACCTGCACTGCTTCTACCGCCAATTAAACCTCTCTACAAGGCCATTCATGTTGGGAGAATAGAGGGGAGTCTTCAAATGTAATATATCATGCAGTTTTGATGAAACTTTGAAACGTTATGAAAGTAAATTGCTTGCCATTGTCTGGAACAATACTGCTTGGCAATTCTTCTTTGTGGAAATACACCTGTAAGAATTGAATTATGCTGTCAGTGGTAGATTGTAAATCCCATTTAAACTCTGCCCATCTGGGAAAATAATCAATAGGAATGAAAGCACATACTTTCCCCCTTGTAAAATTCTCATAAGGTCCTAAGATGTCTAATGCAATTTTATCCCTTGGCCTAGATAGATATTTTCACCCATTGATACAAGTCTTTTTGGTGATTAAGGATTTGTCAGAATTCATGCAGGTAGAGCAGACAGAACATTTTTTGACACGGTCTGAAATGTCCAAACCCATTTAAGGCCCCCAGAAAACTTCCCTAACCCATTTTTTTCCCAAATGACCAGTATGGGCCAACTTAATAATAGTAGGATGAATATCTTTTGGCATATTTACATAGTCCTCCTTCAAAATAAGATCCCCAAAAACAGATATGGTGTCTGACTTTCCACAAAACTTGAAGTGCAGGACTTAACAATTATTCACAAGGCCATACCTTCTTTGTGAACTATTTGTTACTCTTAAGCTCCTCATCTGACTTAGAACTTTTCACCCATCTTTCTCTAGATAACTCACATCCAAACAAAGACAGCACTTCGTCACTTGATGCAACCACACATTATTCAACAAGATCTGATTCAATTGTTGAAGGGGGTCAGGTAATCTGTAAACAGTCAGCAACCATATTGACTGCTGCTCAGATGTGATCAGCAAGAATGTTATACTCATACAACTCTGATAAAATTCTAGCCAACCTTGTGAATGCTCTCCCCGTACCATTGCTGTTAAACAGAGATAGTAAGGGCTTATGGTCAGTTTTAATAGTAAATTCCTTGACCCAAAGATTTGTTTTAAAATGTACCACAACCCATGACAAGCTAATACTCCCCTTTCAATCATGGAATACTTGGCTTCAGCACTTGAAAGAGAATATGGAGCAAAAGCTACAGTACTCTCCACACCTTGACGTTTTTGATTAAACATAACTCCAGGTCCATTGGCACTAGCATCAACATACAAGAAACAACTTACTTTTTGATCAAAAGGTAAAAGAGACATTGCATAGACTATGGAACACTTCATTTTGTCAAAAGAATTCTGATTTATATTGATCCACACACATTTCACACTGTTTTAATTAACTCCCTTAAGTCTAAACTAATTTGGAAAACTTGCATACACACATGGAGTAAAACTCACACAACCACAAGTAAGATCTTAACTAATCTTTGTATATGGGAGTGGTTAATGCTTCAGTAGCTTAGATAAGACTAGAGTGGGGTGAAATTGAAATAATATGTCCCAGATACTCAGCCTCCTGGGTGAGAAACTTACACTTCACCATTTGTAACATCATACTTCTGTCTTGTAAAATATGTTGAACTTCTGAAAGTCATGAATTGTGAAAATCAGTAGAATCAGCAAAACCTAAAATATCATCTTGAAAGGCCATTACTCCTTGCATCCCCTTGAAAAGTGTAAACATGTTATTTTTGGAAGACAGATGTGGCAGACGCTAAACCAAAGGGCATGCAGACATATCTAAATGTGCCCTCAGGAATAATTACTGTTGTGAGGTGTTTACAACCCTCTTCCAGTTTAATTTGGTGAAATGCAAACTTGAGGTGTAATCGGGTGAAACATTTACTACCCTCTTGAGCTTAAAGTTCCTGGATTTTGGGAAGGGGATGACAATCCACAATAATCTGTTTATTGAGCAAGTCTGCACATGACCTCAATGTACCAGATTTTTCCCTTACTACCACAATAGGAGAAGTCCACTGAGACAAATCCACAGGTTCTATGACACCATCAGAGTGGAACTGGTGTAATTCAATACTAAGATCTTTTCTGACACTAAGTGGAACACACCCGAGTTTATGAGGAACAGGGTATGCTCCAGACTTAAGTTTGATTTTATGAGTAAATCCCCTTACCTTGCCTAACTCTTTCCTGAAAATACCCTTGTACTGAGATATAACCTCATCAATAATTTGGTGAATAGCCATACAGCAAACTGGAATGTCAGCAGATGGATGCAGAATCAATCCAAAGTTTCCCTGGTGCCACCATCCAAAGATATGTTGACCATTCTTAAGAAAATAGATTTTTCCAAGGGTGGTGTCAGATTGAAATGATATGGATGCAACAAAATGAACTAAAATGCTTGTCATAGAGTTCCCATAACCAAAGTATTTTATATGCTTTACTTCAAGGCTTCTGTTTCTCTAAAGTTCTTTGAAAAAGGCTTTAAAAAACAATGAAAACTGTGAACCTGAACCAACCAACATTGAGGACTTTAGACCAACAATAATGATCTCACAAATAGGAGTTTTACAAGCATCAGAGTCAACCGATGCAAATATTATTTCCTTTTCCTCTTCGTAATCCTTTCCTTCTACCATTAACACCATATTTGTCTTCTCCACAATATCGTGAGTAGTTTCTGCTTTATTCATATTGATGTTGAGTTGTGCCAAACACACTTAGGAAAAATGCCCCATTTATCCACATTTAGAGCAGTCCTTAGACAAAGCCGGACAAGATGTCTTATTCATGTGTGTATTAGAACAACAGCTGGTACGTTTAGGTTTGTTGGATGCAACTCTACTGGAGAGTCCTTTACTAAATCTGTTTTTCCACCAAGCACTAGGGCAATGTCAGAGTGATAATCTTCATGTATTACTTTGGAAAATGTCACTGATCTTTCCATTCTATTACCAATGAAAAGGGCAGGGAAAACTGCTTAAATCCTGTTGCTTCTCCTGGGTTCCTCCATGAGGAAGCTGGGTACAACACCACTCATTGCCAATATGTGTAGAGTAAAAAAAGACACTTGCTTGACGTTAAACAAGTTTATTGTGCAGTAAGTCCCCAGCAGTGGATAGGTGACTAAAAGCAAAGATCAACTGACACTGAGAGGGGCATAACATTCTAGAATTCAACAACACAGCAAGGCAGCAGCTCGGGCTCATGAGTACCTTGTGTGCTGCTGATACTGATCCTAGAAACTAAACCAAATACAAGTATATAACGCAATAATAAAGGGAAAACAAATGTCATAAAATACACTGAAAGAGCTCCTCCATTATTAAAGTGTATTTTGGTCACGCCAACAATGTTGATGTTGGTGTGAGGATGGACCCTATGATGAAACATGACATATGAGGGTGTGTGAAGGTTTCAATCCTGAACAAAGAAGTGTGTTAACATTACAGAGACAACCCCTTTTCCCTGTTGATTTGACATTCTCATCCCATGACTCAACGACTCATACTGTCTGCTCACCATTCCTGCTCTACTCCTTCCCATCCCATCCTATCATGATGTTGTCCCTCATTTAATACCCCTAAATAGAAATGTGTGCTTTTTGCTTCAAGCTTCTTACATCCATGTTGAGTTAAAACACAAGCTGGACATTATACTTGTCACTGTCAACCTTTGCTGCTGCTCCTGTCAATCATGATTCTTATCTGTGCATGTAACCCAGAACAATCACAATTGTTTATTCTATGCTGTGAACGACACTTGTTTCATACCCCTCTTCATCATCTGCAATTCATACAGGTTCCTTCTTCTGCCTCCAGGTTTGGTGCTGCCTTTGCAAGTTATCCATCTTCCTGTAGTTGCTGGCAACAGACGTCTCTACACGATCAATTTCAGTGATGTGTATTGCAGTTCTGCCTACACTCTCATCTCTATTACTCCTCCATAATTCAACCTATTTATTGTTGCAGTGATAACCCCCTCCCCCATTTTCATTCCACCAATTCAGAAACCAACACCCCCACATTTCAGATACTTTGTGTGTCTGTAATGCCCCAGTCTGCCAGGGATGCATGTGCCCCTTTGTCATCATTATTTTCCATTTAGACAGGTGGCTTGTACTCTGCTATGTACTCTATTTTGCATGCTCTGCTGAGTGTTTAATTTAAAGGGAATGCCATGCACTTTAGTTTGTGTGCGCTCTAAACAAGTCTGTTTAATGAAGTACAAGCCTCTGGTATTTTTGTTAAAATAACATGCACTGCAGAGAAACCAATTAAAGGCCTCAATTTTATTACTGTTCTTGTTTTCTGCAGGAATGCCTGGAATGTTGTTTTTGTTTCTAGGACAGCTGCTAACTAATTATACACTCCATAGTAATTAAAGACCTCAATTTCCTGATGTCCTCATTTCCTACCAAAGTGTCTGGCGTTTCATTTTAGTTTTACAATGACTGCTAATTGAGGGCCTCTGCCTGCTTCCTGCCTCTTTTCCCCGCTGGAGACTGTCTTCTGAATGGCAGGCAGTACTTTCAATGTCATGACAGGCTCTTGTTTTTTGTTTTTTCTTCTCCTCTGGAACACCCTTATGGTTTGAATATAATTGAGGAAGTTTAGCAGGAGAAAAAGAAAAAGGACAAATTGTGTGTGAGTTAGGCAAACTAACACAATGTAAAAAAACTGTTAACATGATCTGTATCACCAGTGTAAATACGTGCATAGGATTTAGTGTAGGGGTCAGTATTCAAAGGAATCCAGAGTGGACTCTGTTTCTTTCATAAATTCTTGTTTGATGTCTTTTCACACAATCTCACCCAAAAAAAACCTCTCAATTAACCCTTTTTAAAAAATAGCAATTTTTCCCAAAGTCTACTTTTACCTTAAGGTAAGTACAAGGGTAAACTCGATGGTGGTCTTCACAAGTGGGTTTAGGAATTGTGACGGTAATGCACAAATAACTGAAAGGGGGTAAGAAAAGCATTCTCAGGCTAATTGAAAATCAATCATGCTTGACTACATAAAATGTTTGTGTTGTTTTGTCAAAGAGTACCTATTCCTGGCAGAAAAGTACACCTCAGCATTAGAGGGTCCTGCTCAAAAGGTTTAATATACACCTGCGATACTTTCAACTTTCACATAGGTATTGCATAGGCTGAAATTGTGTTGTGTAGGTAAGGGGTGCTTGTACTATTGCTGTCAAAACCATACCTGTCCTCTGCAAGCGAAGAAAGTTGCATTGCTGTTTTAGAAGTTCTATCTGTTTTGTGCATGGGGGAGGGAATCTTGTACTGATCCTTATGTTGATTCCTCCTATTCTTTATAAGCTTTTAGAATTAGAGGTGCTTGCATTGCTGCAGCTGATGCTGCTCTTGTGTGTTAGTGACTGCTGGTAAAATCGTTTCACTATAAAAAAGACAAGAAACATTTGTTCAGTCAATGCTTGTTTCCCTAAATTTAACATAGTTTGAAGGCAACTGCAATTTATATCAGCATACAACCTACTCTAATGAGCCATACTTATATGAGGGTTAATGATATTATTGAAGCAGGTTATTCACAGTTGAGCTGTGGTGGAACAGTAAACTGCTTTAGGCACAAGGGAGGTGTGTTGCCTAAATGCACGAACAGTGCTTGTTGATGCCTATGCTTGCAATTGCAGTTCAACAGGCTGTTGCCTCATCCCAGATGGCAGAGGCTATTATTTGGGGCAGTGGCCTAAAAGCTTCAGGTATAACAGAGAGTGAGCTATCACTATGACTCAGACAAATAGGCGGGAAGCTCCCTCCTTCTCTCAAATAATGAGGCAGAGGGCCAGCACCAGTTAACGGGGAACTGAGGCTGTTGGAGCAAAGAGATGTCTATTTTGTGGATGGGACTAAATACAAATGTTCCATGTTTCTGGATGAAAGGACACTTGTTTACTTTTATGTTGTGGTTTGTGAATCATTATTTTTATGTCACAAGTCTGTGACATGAGTCACCAGCTGACAGCCAAGCATGTGAGAGGCCTCTCTCTTACTACAATGGTATATGAGAGAAACCCCTTTCCATGAGCATCTGTGTTTCGGTTTGCAGTGCTAGGCCCCTTTTATGGTAGATAAATATGTTTCGGGTCATTGAGATGTCCCTAGAATATGGTCAGTGTATATGTTTGAATAGGTAGGTGAGCTTCTCTTACTGTCAAGAAGTTTGTTTTCCTGGTCATTTAGATGTGCCTCTAGCTTCATTGTGGTCTGTGATAGTCACCTTTCTTCCTGCATGGCGAGTGCACTTGTGTTGTGCTTCTGTGGTTAGTGAGAGGCCACTTTCTTGCTAGTAGTGCACTGCATGTGTTTCCATGTTCAATGAGTGTCAATTCTCTTGCTTTAATATCTTATCTCTGTGGCCAATAAGAGAAGGAGTGCATCTACCATTTGAGAAGCAGGTGAAGTGGCACTGGGGTCCATAACCCTGTGGGGTCCAGTGAACCCTGATAATTGCTGTATTTTACTACCCGAGCAGCAGTCAAATGGACCATTTCCCAGCTTGCACCAGGGCTCATGGCATCCTCGCTACAGTACTGAATAATAGGCTGCTCTCTTACTGCCTCTGTACATGCTTCTATAGACGGTGCCATTCAAAGTTTCATGCATGTTTTTCATTCTGGCACTGCATTTTAAATAACACAGAAAGGGCCTCTGTTACTCCATTACAACCTCCAGTTCAGTGGCATTTGTAAAGTTCCTTGACTGACTGTTATGCAACCCACCCTGTTTCAAATCAGACTCCTTACACCATCATCTGAATGGGGAGTCATCTTGGAATCTCACATCGTCATACACAGGTTAGCATGCCCTCTAACATAGTGTTGGGTCTGATGTACCCCCTCACAGCCTTAGGACCGACCCCTGGTAAAGCTGCCTATGTGGTCTGCGTGCTTCCCCTCCTAAGACGTTAGTGGGACATTCTTGCAAATTCCTTCCCACACCAGCAGTGGTCAGTGTTTAATTTGAGCTAGTGGTTGCAGGTGGGCCCACCAGCATTTGTTTTCGGGGATTAGTACTTATTTTTTTCTCAACAGACTTTCATTCAGAGCAAGAGAGAAAACTACAACAAAAGGGGAAATAAATAGAGAAAGGTGGAAGATCAGTGACAAGGAGAGAAAGCAGGGGTGAAAAAGGTGCTGCAAGAATGAGATAAAGAGGCAGGGAGCATCTGGTGGTGGATTAAAGAGACATGAGATGGAAACAAGAATATTCAACCCTTGTATTCAAAACCCTGACGTTTGAAAGTGCTTGCTGCGGGCTTCTGAACAAACGTTGGTGCCTGGCACTTATTCTTATTCAAATTAAGCACTGGCAACGGAGAACTGACTATAAACTTATTTCCCCTGATTACAAGTATAGGTGCTATTTATGGCACTTAATAAATAATGACTCTACTGTGTTCAATATTTATTGGCTGCAATAAATAGCACCCACTGCGATTTTTCAGGGGTAATAACATGCACATTTTGGTGTTTTACGCATCAAAATCCCCATGGTGTGGTAAATATTGTATGCTTTTTCCCAGTTAAATTTTGGCAATTTTGACTTGCTACAGTTTAATGAAGAATTAGTTATTTAACGTGCCTAATAATTACCGGATGTGTTGAATACCTAACAACTTGTAATTCCAGCCCATGCATCAACATGGGTTGATACATGGGACGGAATTTAACAGGCAACTCGTAATCAGGCCCATTATGACTGACAGATAATTCAACTGTATATAAGATGCTGGGACTAGTCCCAGGTTTTATTTAGCCAGTCTTCTGGAGGCTTATGGCTGGCCCAATGTAGGTGCAAATTTGTTGTACGTAGTAGATGGAATACGGACTCTAATTGGGGTTCTCTGTGTATTCTTTGTATTTCTTGGGTATGTTTTTGGATAAGATGGTTACTACATATTAAGGTCCTTTATTATCTTCTTTCTTTCCCCTCTAGGTTGTTTCCTTGCTCCTCTGGAGTCACTTCCTGCTTGGACCGGCGTGCCTCGCGAGGAAGAAAGGAAGGAAAAAAAAACAGGTCTCAGGTAGGTGGTTTAATGTGTTATAGGACAGGTTCACAAGGAAGGTAGTGAGTGTGGGGTGAGGAGGGCTCACACAGGTGTCACACATGTCGGGCATGCTTATGACAAAGCGTTTCTCTTTTCCCTTCTAACTCACCTCTTCTCTATAGGGATAGTTCCCCTGGCCATCCCCTCACCCCCTCTCCTTCCCCCTTCACCCCAATGGAAGATCCTGTAAGAAAATCGTACCTTGTGCAGGCACGTCCCTCCAGGAACGTGGTGGGGCTCTTTGGTGTCAGGCTCCTCTCTTCCTGGACCCGATATAACTCTCTGCTTCTCTCCATCGCACCTGCTCTCTCTGTGCTCCTCCTTTCTTGCCTAGCCTCTTCCCTCCTGCACCTGTTTCTCGGTGTCGCCTTCTTCCCTTGCGTTGCCTTTCTCCGCCTGCTCCTGCCTCTCTGCATCTCCTTGCGCCTCCATGTTGTCTTCTTTGCTCGTGTTGCCGTTCTCCTCCGGCTGCAGCCTCCCCGCATCTCCTCACTCTCCTCCTTCGTCTCCATCGCTAACGCTGTTTGTTTTCTGCTTCGGACCTCCCACGTTATCTTGACCCCGGAAGTACTCCGAGGTTGCCGGGTCTTCTCGTTGGAAAGTTTCTGTGCCGTCGTCGGAGGGTGCACCGGCAGCAATTCTGTAACGCCATTCCCGTTACCCCATGCTGATGTAGGACCTTTCCCTGCGCAGGCTCTGCCCTTCTAGTCACCTTGCAAACAAGTGATGTCCTTACAGAAGCACCTCCTCACAGCTCTCGCTCACAGTGTGCAGGGATCAGCTGGGGTTATTCTGCTGGGCTTCATTATGAATGCCTAGCCTGCTGCATGGCACACATGTACCAGACTTCTCAAGCCTTTCTCCCCATGAGTGTTGTGAGAAGCCTTCTGAATGATGACAATGCAAGTGCAGGAGGTAATGGAGCATCCACTTGCCCAGGGGTGAAGCCATCGTACAAGTTTATATACTGATGAGAATGTGTCATCACTATCTCAGAGGATCTTCATAATGACACAACTATTTTTTGTTTATTTATTTACCTATTTAGCATTTCAAATAGTGCAGGCATTACCCAGAAGGTCTGAGCACTTTTCAATGGAATGAAGAAAAATTACATGAGAACAATTTGGAGTAACATGGTAGTAGGTGACAGTGCGTATTAAATAATCAAACAAATCACATAATGAAAAGGATAAAACAATTAATCTTATATAAATATATATAAAACATATTTACAGAGTTGGACGAAAGGTCATAATAGCTCTCAAGGGTGTCATGCAACAGTCATCGTCATGCTTTATAATGTGAGGGCATATGCCTGGTGGGGCGCATTGACAAGGAGTGCCATTGAGAAACTTTTTTTTTTTTTAAAAGAGGTTTAAAATCTGTTTTGAAGATCTGAAAAGAGGTGGTGGTGCGAAGGTTTGGAGGTAGGGAATTCCAAATTCTAGTCCCGTTGCCTGAGAACTATTGTGCCAGGAGTCTTTCCTTCTTGACGATTGGGGGTGCGGGCAGCAGATTTTCAGCATTTTGTGACGGTGCAAAGCCACCTGCTATCTTGAGTTTTTTAGCAAGGAAGTCAGGGGTGGAAGTGTGGATGGCTTTATGGGTGATAAATGCAATCTTGAGTATAGTCATGGCTTCCATAGGAATCCACCAAAGAGTTAGCAGCATAGGTGTGATGTGGTCATTTCTTTTGGCATTACAGATGAAATGCACAGCCGAGTGGAGGATAGATTTTGAAGGAGATAGATTTGTCATGGGTAGAACTGCAAGGAGAGATTTAGAGTAGTTCAGTCGGTAGAGTACCAAGGGTTGGACAAGAGTTTTTACTTCTTGTTCAGGAATGTAATGTCGGATTCCCTAGATGAGGTGCAGTTGGAAGTGTGCATTCTTGATCATGGTGCTGATTTGGGATTGGAGGTTAAGTCTTTTGTCCAGGATGACAACTAGGGAATTACCATTATCAGAGATGGTAGGTTTTCTTTTGCGAATGTTTAGATTATCCATCCATGATTGAACATGTGGTGGGGCATTAGAGGAAGATAAACGAAGGAATTCAACTTTAGAGAGATTCAGTTTTAGGTGATGAGACATCATCCATTCATGGATACAGTTGAGGGTTGGCGGAGAGTGAGATGTCATGTGCAGAGGACACCTTGATGTAGAATTTGGTGTCATCAGCATGGAGGTGATAAAGGATCCCAGCCTTTTTTAATAGGGCTCCTAGTTGTTAGAACTAGCATCCTTGGCATGGTTTCCCCTAACCTTTTGCCTCTACTTCCCAGGTTGCTGCTGTGTGATGGACTCTTTTTTTGCAGTTTTTTGTTACTCTGGGCACTTTACCACAGCTGACCAGTGCTGAAGTGCAAGTGCTCCCTGAAAATTGTATGTGTAATTGCCATTTCTGTGATTGGCATATTTGATTTACTAGTAAATCCCTAGTAGAGTGCCCTAGAGGTGCCTGGGGCCTTTGAATCAAATGCTACTAGTGGGCCTGCAGCACTGATTGTGCCGCCCACATGAGTAGCCCTGTGAACATGGCACAGACCTGCCACTGCAGTGTCTGTGTGTACAGTTTTAAACTGCCAGTTCGACTTGGCAATTATACCCACTTGCTAGGCCCAAACCTTCTCTTCTTATAAATGTAAGGTACCCCTAAGGTAGGCCCTAGGTAGCTCCATGGGCAGGGTGCAGCGCATGCTAAAGGTAGGACGTGTAGTGATTTTCTTTTACATGTCCTAACAGTGAAATACAACCAAATTCGGTTTTCACTGCTGCAAGGCCTATCTCTCTCATAGGTTACCATGGGGGCTGCCTTTAAATATTCTTAAAGTGCAATTTCCCTTTGAGAGCAGATAACGATGTGGAGTGTGGGGTCCCTGAGCCCACAATTTAAAATACATCTTTTGGTGAAGTTGTTTTTTAGATTGTTAGTTTGAAAATGCCAGTTTTAGAAAGTAGGCATTTTCTTGCTCAAACCAGTCTGTGATTCTGCCTGTTTGTGGATTCCCTCTCTGGGTCGGACTGACATTTGGGCTGTTTGTGAATCTCCTCTAGTCAGTGACACAAAGGGAGCTGGGGTGTAGCCTGCATACTCTGATGAGCAAGAAGTTAATTGCCCATTACCTAATGCAATTAAACTTAAACCAAGCATGGTCTCCAATATTTTCCTCTTTTTAAAATGGTTTGTATTTTTTTTTAAAACATGTTTCTGAGAGCTCTGCTTGTGAGAGGAGGAGAGAGAAATGAGGAAGCGCCAAACCCAAAGGCAGAACACGAGAAAGAGTATGCTATGGAGGGGCTGGCTATGCCAGAAGGCCCACCTCTTGTGTAGTCAGTGTAGGCCTCCTTAGTCAGCATTCCCACCATGCTGTTCCACTTTAGACAGCAGCCATGTAATCAGTGGTGAAAGGAAACTTGAAGGTGCCCCCATGTAAAATACATGGAGTGCCCCCCTACACTCCGGATTATGGCCCTCATTATGACATTGGCAGTAAATCCCACTTACCGCCATGCTGACTGCCGTCAACTGACCGCCACGGCGGCGGATGTCCTTTCACCATATTATGACACACACACACCAATCCATCAGTATTCAGCCACATACACAAATCTGCCAGCCAAAAGTCAGTGATAAACTGGTGGTATCAAAACCCACACCTTTACGCCAACAGAACTACGCCCATCACATTATGATCCACGAATCACCACAGCAGACATTCAACGGCGGTAAACCATTGGCGGTACATACCGCCGCGCTCAAAATGGATGCACACAAAAAAAACAACACCACATTGGATAATTCAAACAACACACACCTGACACCCATACACACACCACACCCACACACCCACATCCCTATAAAACACACACCCACAGTACCCACAACCCTTTACCATTCCAAATCATTGCCTGCAGAGAGACATCAAGACCACAGACACAACTAGAACCACACACTATTCACACCTATTCACCACTCACACACCCCACATCACACACCCTAACAAATTACCGAACACACCCTCACGTACACACCTCACACAACACCCATGGGACCACAAAGACACCCCCGTTTCACAGAGGAGGAGCTAAGAGTCATGGTGGAGGAAATTTTCAGGGTAGAGCCACAGTTATTTGGAGCACAGGAGTAGCAGATATCGATAGCAATGAAGATGGAGCTATGGTGGAGAATCATGGACAGGGTCAATGCCGTGGGACAGCACCCAAGAACTAGGGATGACATCAGGAAGAGGTGGAACGACCTACAGGGGAAGGTGCGTTCCATTGCAGCAAGACACCAACTCGCTGTACAGAGGACTGGCGGTGGACCCCCATGTCCTCACCCACAACTAACAGCATGGAAGGAGCAAGTCTTGACAATCCTGTATCCTTAGGGCCTGGCTGGGGTAGGAGGAGGACTGGACTCTGGTAAGTCAACTCTCTACTACTACTACTACCCCTTACCTGCATGCCATCACACACCCCCACCCTCACCCTCACTCCCATCACACCACCACTTCCCACACACCATCATCACATTTCACTCATCTCAATGCCAAGCCCTGCATGCTCTACCAATGCATGGACACCACTCACAGCTCTGCGTGGGCACTCATCACTAAAGCGTGCACACTATAGAGAACTAACCATCCCACGTTACACCAACATACCAAGTGAAAACTGCCAGGGCAAATACAACCAAAGAGGGCAAGCCACAGATGCACAATATGTCAGACACAGAAACCATAACACAACATTTAGATCCTCACAGGTAACCCAGCCAATGTCAGCGGAGAGGAGGTGCCAGCAATATCCAGTCCCCCAACAGAAAAGGCCCACAGTGATGACAGCAACTCTGATCTTCAGGATCTGAATGGCCTACCTGGCCCATCAGGGACCTCTGGACAGCTGGTTACCCAGGCCCAGTCACACACCACCACAGAGCCTCCCCCATCTGGAAACACCACTACAGCACCTACCCAGCGTACCCACCTCTCTGTCCCCAGGACACATCGATCAGCAGTGTGTCCACCTCTACAGGGACCCCAGGGCACACCTCATACCCAAGACCATTAGGGACCTGGGGTCAGTGGCAGTTGGCACTCGGTTGAGGGGACAGAGGCACAGGCCAACAGGGAAACTGGGAGGGCTGATGTGCGCCAGTGGGAGGACAGGCCCAGGGAACCAACTCTCCAGGAGGCACTTGCAGAGATCCTGGGAGCCTATCATCATTCCTAGGACACGATGGGCCCGATCCTGGACAATGTGCAGTAGAACAGGTGGCTGCAGGAGGGACAGTACCAGGGGATCAGAGAGGACTTGCAGGCCATCACAAACACCATGATCTCCATAGCAGGGGTTCTGGCAGGCATGGCCAATATTTTGAGGGAGGCAGTCTCACAACAGCGGGCCCCTGCCACTAGCCAGGCATCTAAACAAACAGCTTTCCACCTCCACTACCCCTCATGGCCAGGAGGCCCCACCACAGGACTCACATGCCAGCAGCACCCTTCCCCCTGCAGAAGGTGAACCACCCCGCAAATGTTCCCTGTGATCCAGACAGAAGCCAGAAACACTTGCCAAGACCACTACCAGGAAATGAGACTCTCCTGATTGTCACCCTTGTGTCCCACTCAGTCTCCCTGTCCACCTTGTACTGCCATTGCTCCCCTTCCTATGTCCCTTTGGACAATGCACCTGTGCTACAAACAGACTGGAACAATACCATGGACTTTCCTCCATTATCACCCTATCCCATTGTACTTGCCCCTCTATATTTTAACACTTCAATAAACACCCTTGGAAAAAAAGAAGTTTGGAGTATGTCATGTATATCAATTATGTATTCATTGAAACAGGTACAAACATTGCAATTCAACTGCACAGAACATGAGCATAGATTAATGACCTGTATCTGGCTGCAGTAATCACACCAGGAGTATATGTGAGATCACCAAATCTGCAAAATGAATTGGCAGAGGGAACAGTAAGTGGGCATAGAAGTGGGAAATATCAGCATCCAAGTGCCACAGAAATTCAAACAAATGTCATTGAAATGTGAAGTAACACTGTCCTACCTGTGTGTCATTGGAATTATTGTCTGATCACAGATGTTCTGTTGTCCTCATCCTCATCCTCATCCTCTGCCTCCTCATCCTCATTGTCCACAGGGTCCACTGTTGGCACACAGGCATCTCCAGCCTCCTCCTCCTACAGGAATGGGACACAGCGTCTGAGGGCCATTTTATGCAACATGCAGCATGCCACCACTATCTGGCAGACCTTCTTGGGTGAGTAGCACAGGGCTCCACCTGTCAGATGGAGGCACAGGAACCTGGCCTTCAGGAGGCCAAAGGTCCTTTCAATTATCCTTTTGGTTCACTCATGGGCCTCATTATAAACTTTTTCTGTCCTTGTCTGGGCATTCTTCACAGGGGTCAGCAGTCATGATAGGTTGGGGTAACCATAGCCACCTGAAATATTGAGGGACAACATTTAGCCACACACTATCCTATATGGTCCACACCATACCCATACACCAACATATACTGGGTGGGAACCAGGGCTCACCTATTAGCCACACCCTGTGCCTCTGTAGTTGGGCCATCACATTTGGGATGGTGCTATTCCTCATGACAAAGGTATCATGCACCGACCCTGGATACTTAGCATTGACATGGGAGATGTACTGGTCCGCAAGGCACACCATCTGTACATTCATAGAGTGAAAACTCTTCCTATTTCTGAATACCTGTTCATTCTGGCGGGGGGACACAAATGCAATACATGTTCCATCAGTCGCCCCAATTATGTTGGGGATATGTCCCATTGCATAGAACTCGGCCTTCACTGTGGCCAAATCTTTGACCTGGGGGAAAACAATGTAGCTGCACATGTGTGTAATCAGGGCAGACAAGACTCTTGCCAGCACGACTGAGAACATTGGCTGTGACATTCCTGCTGCCAAGCCCACTGTCACTTGGAAAGAACCAGTTGCCAGGAAATGGAGCACTGATAGCACTTGCACATGAGGGGGGATCCCAGAGGGGTGACGGATAGCAATATCAGGTCAGGCTCCAATTGGGCACACAGCTCTGTGATTGTAGCCCTGTCAAGTCTATAGGTGAGGATAATGTGTTACGAAGTCCACCATGGGTCTGTACACAGGGGTATGTCTCCATCTCCTATTCATCCGCAGCGGTAGGAATCTAAGAGACAAAAGAGTGAGGAGCCGGTCACAAACTGAACAATGGAACTACAACAGAACTTTGCATTCTGTTAACTTGTAATGGTTCAGTGTGATTTGTCCAGTATGTCCTAATATCAGCAGTGATGCAACAATTTTCAGGGACCTGCCCCCCCCAAAATGCCGTCCGCCTGTCCTGTGTGGAGGGACAGGTGGAAGTGAGGCAATTCTGCTCACAATGTGCGCAGTTGCGGGAGGCGGTCGGGAACTCTTAGGTTACAGAGGCCAATGGTGATCTACGCCGGCGGTGACAGTATGCACCGCTGCGGACATGACCGCCATTTTCTACCTGATTCCTCACTTGCTACCTGACCTCCTACAGGTGAGGACCTACACTGCATGTGCTGCTGTGACCTGTGTCTGGAACCTACTATGGCCTATGAGACCAAGGAAAGGGCCTCAGCCTTCACATTGGAGGAGTTGGAGAGGCTAGTGGATGGGGTCCAACCCCAGTTCGCACTGCTGTATGGGACTCCAGACCAACAGGTGAGTACACTGTGGGCACAATGCATGTGTCATAAATGCATGGAGTGGTGTGTGTGAAGGCCTCGTGTAAGGGGGGTAGGTGGATGTCCTCTGGGTGGCGTACAGGTTGTGTGCTGGGCCATGTGTGTGTAAATGGTGATAGAAACGGGTATGGAGGGCCATATGTTTAACAGGCAGGACTGTTTCTCTAAATCTATTTTCCTGTGTGTTACCTCTGCAAGTCAGCGCCCATCAAAAGAAGGGTATATGATGTGCCATTGTCAAGGAGGTCGGACCCTGGGAGTCTATGGCAGGCGGAGCACCCACTGTTGCAAACAGTGGGAGGACCTGAGATGCTGAGCATGGAAGACGGCGGAGGCCCAGCTGGGTATGGCCTCCCAATGAGGAATGGGGTGTCCATTGAACCCTGACCCCCCTAATGGCCTGCATACTGGTAGTGGTTTATTCAGAGCTGGATGGGTGCTTGAAGGCCTCACAGCAGCCGCAAGGGGGTGAGTATAGAGCCCATAATTACAACTTATGCATGGTAGGGTGTTATCCGGGTGGGGGATGTGTGTCAATGGGTGGCCCTAGGCCAGGCCTGACATTGCAGCGTAGGTCCCCCGGTGGCTAGGGTTCAGAATGGAAAATCTTGCTACCTATCTTGTAGGCATCTACTACTGGTAAGGGCTGCGTGGGTCCCAGGAGTGTTGCATTTGGTGGTGTGTGGCCCTCCCTGTGCCTTGGCCGGTAACTATTTCTCTGGTAGTGCAATGGCATATTGGTAGGCCTTTTCTATGTGTGTGAGGGTGCTGCATAAGCAACAGTGGTGTGGGTGCAGCCGTTGACCAAGTGTATTCGTTGTCTCTTTCTCCTCCGTTTTTGTTTTGTCATCCTGTCCTTAAGTGCATTAGCATCATCTGGCGGAGGATCAGAGGCACTGGCGATGCAGGGAGCTGTATCCCACAGGACCCAGGAGGCAGAGTCCACCAACGCTGAGGGCACCAGTGGGACATAGTGGGAGGGGAGCACCATGGCATAGACTGGAGGGGACAGATCTGACACAGATACCTCCTCCGATGGAAGCTCCCTGGTTGTGACGGACACTTCTGTGATCACCCCAGCTACAGATACATCCACCACCCCCATACCAGCACCGCCCTCCCAGCAGCCTCTCAGCGATTTGCCCGTGCCCACTTTCCCGGAAGGGTGGGCATCTCCTTCGCCCCAGGCACCTCAGGCCCTGCTCCAGTTAGCCCTGCTGCCCTAAGTGAGGAGACTATTGACCTCCTGAGATCCATCTCTGTAGGGCAGTCAACCATTGTGAATGCCATCCAGAGGCTGGCAGCCCAGATGCAACAATCTAATGCATTCCTGGAGGGCATTCACGCTGGATTGGCTGCCCAACAGAGATCGATTCAGGCTCTGGCCTCCTCTCTAATGGCAGCCACTGTCCCTGTTTCTACCCTCCCCCCTCAAACTTCCACTGTTTAGTCCCATTCTCCTCAAACCCAACCCATCCCAAGCTTACAGGTAGATGGGCATGCACACAAGACAACACCCAAGAGTGCCACAGGCAAACACAAGCCCCACACTTCATCCCGCAGGCACTCCCTCAAATACCATCCAGTTGCAGACACACGAACATCCACTATTTCCACTGTCTCCCCTCCTCCTTCTCCTCCTCCACTTCCCACCCAGTTCCATCCACACTCACATCTGCATGCACTATCTCATCATCCATTACCAGCATCACCACACCAAGCAGAACACACACCTCACTGGCAGACACCTCCACAACAACCATGCACACGTCCCCTGTGTCCTCTCCCACTATGTCTCTCCCCCATCCTAAAGTACACAAACACACGCACTCAGACACCCAACAGCCATCCACCTCACAACAGCAAACAGCCCATGTACCTGCACCCAAAAGCAGCAGACAGACACCTCCAACAACCACTGCCTCATCCTCCATTCCCATTCCTTCTCCCTCTTCCCACCCCAATGTTCCTAAAAAACTGTTCCTATCCACCACTGACCTCTTCCCTCTCCCTCCCCCCATCCTGCACATATGGGCAGGGTAGGAAGAACTCAGCTAAGCACAGCAGCCACACAGTCCACGGGCCCAGTTGTCACCACAACCACTTGTGGTGGAAAGGGATCCAGGCCACATGTCATGAAGGTGAAGGAGCCTGCACCAGGCAGCCTCAAGGGAAAGAAGCCTGCCCCAGCAGGAAGGAAGACCAAGGAGCCTGCACCGGCAGGCAAGAAGGGAAAGGAGCCTGCCCAAGCTGCCAGGAAGACCAAGGAGCCTGCATCAGCAGACAAGAAGGGAAAGGAGCCTGCCCGAGCTGCCAGGAAGACCAAGGGGCCTGGGGCAGAAACTGTGATGGAGAGCCCACTACCAACCATGGTTGTCCAGCCGTCTGAGGTTGCAGGGGATGAGCAGGAGCCCCTTCCCACCAGCAGCAGCACCACCACTGTGCAGCCATCTGAGGTTGCACGGGATGGGCAGGAGCCTCCCCCCACCAGCAACACCACCACTGTGCAGCAGTCACCGCCAGCGGACAGTATGTAATCCTGCCTCCATGGACTGCTGTGCGGCCTGCCCCCTCCAAAGCCAGTGAGTATGACACCCACCTGAGAGACTGTGGCCTTGAACTCCCCAGGATAAAGCACAGGGCATGTTGCCCCATCCAGAACCAGTGGCTATGACACCCACCTAAGAGACTGTAGCCCTTCACTTCCCAGGATCAAGCACAGGGCATGTTGCCCCCTCCAGAACCAGTGGGTATGACACCCACATGCCTATCACTCCCCAGGATCAAGCACAGGGCACGTTGCCCCCTCCAAAACCAGTGGGTATGACACCCACCTGAGAGACTGTGGTCCATCACCCCCTAGGATCAAGCACAGGGCATGTTGCCCACTCCAGAACCAGTGGGGAAGACACTCACTTGAGAGACTGTGGCCTTGCACTCCCCAGGATTAAGCACAGGGCATGTTGCCCCCTCCAGAACCAGTTTCTTGTAACATCTCCCAGCTGAGGTGCTCCCCCATCCCCCTGAGGTGCCTGCCTATTTACCAACTGATGCCCCTGCAGTGTTCTCTTCATGTTGAAGCAGGTGACATGTTTGGCCTTGGACCTTGGCCTGTGGCCATGTGGCCTACGAACATTGTGGACTGGGCTGTGCCCCTTTTCCTGGACATATGCATATATCTATTGTCTTGCCTAACTTATTTTTCATACTGTGTTGATCTCATTACATTCACTTTTGCGAAATCATTTAGTCTTGCATTATTCAGCCGAGTGATGGAGTAAAATAGTTTTTATAATACATCTGGTTGTGTGTATAGTGTGTGTGTGTGGGGTGTGTGTTGTGAATGTGTGTGTCACTCCCCACTTCCCTTCTGTGCTAGGCGGATGTACTTGTTGTGGCTGCTTAAGAATGTTGGGCACAGTCTAGAATCTCTGCCATTCAGATTCTGGATGAGTGGTCTTGAGGTCAGAATCTAGCAGAGAGATACTGGACGGTTGAAGGGATGGGAGCTTACGCTGCTGTCGGGTTGGTGGTTTCTGAATAAAGCTCTTTTTACTACATTACCGTGTCAGAGCTTAACACTGGCGACGAGGTGACCACCAACCCAGAACCCACGGACTTTCTTACTCTGCTCTCCTTTCGTTACGCCATCTCCTATGGGGTTGCTGCGCTTTTCCTACCTGCTCGGGTGAAGGTGCCTGCTTTCCTGGTTGCAAGGATGGTCTTCTCTGTGTCGACGGCAGCGTGAGCGTCTTCGGCGGCCTCCACCAAGTCTTCTCTGTGTTGATGGCAGCGTGAGCATTTTCGGCGGCCTCCACTTGGTGGATGTGAGCACGCAGTTCAGGAACCTTTTCCTATCTGTTCTGGAACAGTTGATTTGTTTTTTTTGTTCCCCTTTTTTTCCGATTTCTAGCCGGCTGCAGTTTTAATACCGGCGCGTGGTGTTAGGCCTCTAACGGACCTTGCGCGCTCAAGGGTGCATGCGCGTTTCATGTGGCGTCGCTACAGGAGCCTAGCAACGCGGCCCTGGCAATGGGAAGCATACAAGAGGCCTAATAACGCGAGCCTGCATTGCATGCGCAGCCAAAGCAACGCTGCCTAGCAACGCGCTCGCGTTTCAATCGTCCAAGCCAGATATTGTTGAGCACCAATTCAATTGGTTAATAATTGTCTAAAGAGACTTTCTTCTACATTGGAGTATAATAAGACTTACAATTGCTAGTTTTACTATTCTAGTTCTTGAACAAATCCTCATTACCTTATTGTATACACGTTATGGCTACTCCTACAATGTCTCAGCCTCCTCCTTTCCTAACGGATAAAGGTGACCCGATTCTTCCGTGGAAACGTTGGAAGAATCTTTTTGATTCCTATTTAATAGCGATAGGAGGGGAAAAGTTCTCTCCTGCCAGGAAACAAGCAGTCTTGTTGCAAAATTTAGGAATTGAAGGCAGGAATATCTATGATAGTCTTGAGACCTTGTCTATTGGAGGGGCAGAAGGCGAACCCAGACACTGCTATGAAATGTCTGTGGCCATTTTAACGAAAAACCCTGACTTAAGAGAGGCCATTGCAATTGTTGAAGGGATGGAGAGCGCCAATAGTTGGATTAAGGAGATGAATGGCCATGGAGAGAACGATTTGTGCATGGTTCAAGCACCGCATCTTCGGAAGGAAGTCTTGAGGGGTAGCAGTGACAGTGACAGTAAAACCCCAGGAATTACCCAAGAGAGGAAGAAGGAGCCTAGACTTCAACGTTATTTCCGTTGTGGCAATACAGGGCACACTGCCAACAGTCCTAATTGTTTCACGCGGAATTCTCAGTGCAGAAAGTGTGGGAAAAAGGGGCACTATGTTAGAGTCTGCAAAAGTGACAAGAGCAATATAGATGCTGTCACTGAGAATGTTAACAAGATGATCCTATGCATTGATTCAGATACCAATAACATTGTGAATGATTCTGGAATGGTAGATGTAGGACCTGTAACCATGCCTGAGTGTGCTATTAAGCTTCATGGAAAAATTGTGACAGTATTGGCTGACTCAGGTTCTCCTTATACCATGGTGGGTGGCAAGAATTACCAGGCAATTTTTGGGGAGGATTTCCATTCGTTAACAGTACCCGATATCAACACTGTCAGTTATGGGGGATCTAAAATAGAAGTCATTGGTTATAAGATCATGCGCATTCAATTCCAAAGTAAGGCCACTGTAGGAAAGGTTTATGTAGCAAAACGAGGGAACAATGTACTAGGTTGGCGTCACCAACGTGATATGGGGATTAAATTGGACCCTAATGCCAAGAGTCAGGTTATGGTAGTGAATGATAGCAACATGGATCTTAATATTCTGAAGGAGTTCCCTACTGTGTTCAGAGAAGAAGTAGGTTGTCTGTCCAATTTTGAACGCAGAATTATTCTGAA
The DNA here is from genome assembly GCF_031143425.1 of Pleurodeles waltl. Lineage (NCBI taxonomy): Eukaryota > Metazoa > Chordata > Amphibia > Caudata > Salamandridae > Pleurodeles > Pleurodeles waltl. The sequence continues at coordinate 1,421,959,433 of NC_090440.1, read as the reverse complement.
GAAGAATGCCATTCCTTCTGTGCATAAAGTGAGGAGAGTTCCAAAATTAATGTTAGAACCTCTCAAGGTGGAACTTAACAAGCTTTTGGATGCTGGTGTGATTGAGGAGATGGAGTCCTCTGAATGGTTGGCTCCCATTGTTCTAGCGCCAAAGGACAATGGGAGACGAATTTGCATGTGTGTGGACCTCAGAAACCTTAATAAGCATATTTGGGTTGATCGCCAACCCCTGCCCAATATTTCTGAGGAGTTGTCAGGACTGGGTGGTTCAAAAGTATTTAGTGTACTAGATTTGTCGTCAGCATATCACCAAGTTGTTTTACACCCAGATTCTAGACACCTCACGTCATTTGTGACACCGCTAGGGGCCTATCAATTTCGTAGAATGCCTTTCGGGTTGGACCCGCTGCTGCCTGTTTCCAACGCATTATGGGAAAGTTTTGGAGGGGGTCTTGGGAGTCCTATTCTTTCAAGACGACATTTTGGTTCATGGCAAAACTTTAGAGGAGCATGACAAAATCCTTAGAGAAGTATTGTGTAGACTGGCTGGTTCTGGCCTCACGGTAAAGAAGGAAAAGTGCAAGTTTAGAGTTTCTTCTGAAACTTATCTTGGTCATACTATTACCAGTGAAGGGATTAAACCCAAGTTTGAGTTGGTTGATTCTATTGTCAGCGCCCCTGAACCCAAAGACAAGGAGGGTGTGAGATCCTTTTTAGGGCTGGCAGAGTATTATTCTAAATTTGTTGCCAACTTTTTGAGCGTGACCCAACCCTTGCGATCCGTGTTGAAAAAGGGAAACAAATTTGCCTGGACTAGTGACTGTGCAGCTGCTTTCACCTTTGTTAAAGACTGCATTGGGAAGATGCCCACCTTAGGCCATTTTGACACACACGCTAAAACCTTTTTGTACGCTGATGCCAGTGTAACTGGACTGGGCGCGGTGTTAATCCAAAGAGTGAGTCAAGAGGAGAAAGTCATTGCCTTTGCTTCCCGTTCCCTGAAGGGGTCTGAACAACAGTATTCCGTTATTGAGAGGGAGGCTCTTGCGTGCTCATGGGCAGTCAAGCATTTCAGGTTCTATCTATGGGGATTACCCTTTGTTGTGAGAACTGATCACAGACCCCTCGTACAAATTTTCTCTTCAAAGAAAAGTGAAGGATTGACACCCAGAATAAAGAGATGGGTTGAAGGATTAATGGAGTATACTTTTTCTGTCGAGTATGTACCCGGGCCGAAGAATACAGTAGCAGATTTCTTGTCTGGGAGTTCAATTGATAGTAATGACGAAAGCGAGGATGAGAGTGTCATTAGCTGGGTGAATGAGTTGGCTATAAATGAAGATGAGTGGAAGTCTGCTGTGGATCAAGATTCCATTAGACATGAGCTTGCTGGTTTCATTGTAAGAGGGTGGCCTGACTATAAGGACATTTCTGAATCTTTGAAGAGTTACTGGAATATTAGGGATTAACTGTCTTTAAGTGGTTGTGAGGTATTAAAGGGTAATAAATGTATACCTCCCGTTGGTTTAAGAAGTAAAATCATCAATTTGGCTCATGAGGGTCATTTGGGCAGGAATCTGACCAAATCAAGGTTGAGATTGATATATTGGTGGCCAGGGTTGGATCGTGAAGTCGAAGCGGTGGTTAAAGATTGTGTGACATGTGCACGAAATGACAAGAGTAAAGTGGTATCGAAACCAACACTTTCCCCAGTTGCCGTGCCTGAGAGGCCCTGGGTGAAGCTAGGTCTAGATTTTATGGGCCCTTTCCATCTTCTCCCTGCTAGTGAACGGTACGTCATACTCATGGTGGACTATACTTCAAGGTGGGTAGTGACCAAGTGCGTTAACTCCATAGATACCAGGACGGTGATTGAGTTTTTAATGGAAGAATTCTCACGAGAGGGTGTACCCAGCCATTTGGTTACAGATAACGGGGTACAGTTGACATCTGTGGAGATGAAGTCCTTCTTGGACTCTTTAGCTATTGTGCATTTGAGAACTGCCTAGTACTTACCCCAGGCGAATGGTTTTGCAGAACGTATGAGCAGGATGGTGAAGTACTGTGTCCAGGAACCAGTTGAGACTCGGGTTCCTCTTGGGAATCTCCTGAGAGACCAATAGTGGGCATATCGTAGTACTCCCAATAGCGTTGCTGGAATCGCCACTTTTGAGTACATGAGGGGAAGGTTGGGCTGCAGCAAGATGTTCCCAGCGTGGTTCCGAGATAAATTGGGATCATGTGTTTTGGTGCGGGAGAAACTTGACCAGGAGAAACTTGGTAAAGCGTCCATGCGTAGGAGCAATTATCAACAAAAGTACAAAGTGCAGTATGATTCCAAATCTTGTGTGTCCGATATTGCATGGAAGGTTGATGACTTGGTATTGCTGAAAAACCCTAATTACAAAACAAAAGGGAAGTCAAGTTTCAAAGGTCCTTTCCGTATCAAAGAGGTGAGGAAAAATGTGGTTGTGCTGGACAATGGTGGTGTGTGGAGTATGTCTAGAATTGCAAAATGGAACAACCCCAGGATTTATTCCGATAATCTGTCTAACCGTGGAGCAAACCACACCACAAGGGATGAGTCCAAGGTAACACCATACAAGAAAACTCCTTTCAGACTCCGTTCTAAACCATTGTGGTGGAAGGACTATGTTTCTTGAATTCTGACGCTTCCTTTTCTGCATGCTTCTGTGCAATATTAATTTCTGTTATTACCATGTTAATTTCTGCCATGATATTGTCATACTGTTGCTTATTTGTTTTTTATCCACACACACATATATATATATATATATATATATATATATATATATATATATATATATATATATATATATTTTCTCTTTTCTTGTTTTGGGGGGGTTTTCTCCTTTTCTCCTTATGTATTCCTTCTTTAGTGTAATAAGGGGGATGTGTTGTGGCTGCTTAAGAATGTTGGGCACAGTCTAGAATCTCTGCCATTCAGATTCTGGATGAGTGGTGTGAGGTCAGAATCTAGTAGAGAGATACTGGATGGTTGAAGGGATGGGAGCTTACGCTGCTATCGGGTTGGTGGTTTCTGAATAAAGCTCTTTTTACTACATTACTGTGTCAGAGCTTAACAGTACTACTCACCGTCGTCATCTTCACTGGCGTTGGTGTTCGTGGTGGAGCTGAATGTAGAAGATCATGGGGAAGACATGCAGTTCAGGTTCCATGGCGGCGTGGTTTTTCCCTGTGTCTCCAATGGTTAGTCCTTTCCCTTCCGAGGTCTGTTTCCGCTAGGCTTTTGATGTCGTTGGTACCTCCCCGGAAAAGGTGGGGGATTGTGTAGTTGTTATATGGTGGGCGGAACTTTGCCTTCCGCTTGGCTGTAGGCAGCTACCGCCATGGTGATTGTTGTTTCCGCCCTGGCGATCGGTGTGGTACATTGGCTGTCTTTCAGAGATCTTTCTGCCATGGTCATAATTTGGCGGTAGTTACTGCCAGCCTGTTGGCAGTATTACCGCCACTTTATCACCGACCACCAGGGTCGTAATGAGGGCCTAAATCAGGAGATCTCAAACAGGGGCCTGCCTCCCATTCATAGTGCCGGAGGGTGCATCCTAGAGCTCGACTCCCCACAACAAGGGGCTTTAGGGCCATTGTTATACCACTGCATATAACCACAAATAAAAATGTAAGCATCAAGGACAGTACTTACATTCGCAGAACTAAAGACGTCAGAACCTTGGACAGCATTTGAATTCACACAAAGATGTTGTGTCACAAATTGTCCTCACATTCACAGAGATGTAGATGTCATCTTTTTGGACAGTACTTACATACTCAGTTATATAGATTATAGAGCCATGTGCAACACTCACATTCAAATAGAAAAAGATGTCAGAACAGTGGACATCATTCAGATTCACATAAGGATATTTGAGTAACAAATAGCATTCTCTTTAGCTAAAAAAAACAGACATAAATTGAACTCACATTCACATAAATAAAAGCACGATGTACAATGCTTACAACCACACAAAGGGAATAGCATCACGTACAGTAGTCGTTTTCACATAGCTAAAGATACCAGAATCGTGGATAGCAATCAGATTCACAGACATACTTATCAGCACTGTGAACAATATCAGAAACCTGGACAAGTCCACCCTGAAAAACACCATAATTTTCACGCGAGTCTGAAGGAAGTATATATAACAGAGGTTAATAATGGTCTATGTCTTTCAGAACTTCTAAAGGAAAATAGTGAAGTGCATTATTACAAGTCAACAAGAAGTTAGTGAGCAAACATAAAGCCCATATGTTCATCTTCAATGGAAAATTAGACTATATTGACCATTTAAAACATCAGTGTACCAACTTTAAAATGGGAATCATGCAGGGCCGGACTGGCCGTAGCGGGCATCAGGTGTTTCCCTGGTAGGCTGGAAAGGTGGGGGCTGGTTTTAAGGTGGTGGGGCTGGTTTTGTTATTAGGGGCTGGGTTTTGCCGCAGTGCTGCAATATCGGCCTCCATTAACAAAAGCAGCAGTACTTCACACTTGCAGCTCCCCCATCCAAGGCTGGTCCAACAAAATTGCCAGGGCTGTTTTAGGTTCCCAGTCCGGCTCTGATATCATGTTTTATTTCAGCAAAAGACCTGCTGATAATATTCATAATCCTTTACTACAGTACTTATTTCATCACTTTAAAGAGCCCAAAAGCCCAAAGTGCTTTATTACACAAAAACAACTTAGGTTTCACATCCACCCAAGCATCCTGTAAAGTTCTGAAAAATTTAAAAAATGATGAAAGTCTACTGACATTAAAGGGCCGCGAATGGAGGAAGCACCGCCAGCAGGCTGGCGGTGCTTCCCTGCCCATTCTGACCGCGGCGGTAAAGCCGCGGTCAGAAAACCGGGTCCGGCGGTTTCCCGCCGGATTTCCCCCGGCTGGGCAAATCCGCCAGGGCAGCGCTGCAAGCAGCGCTGCCCAGGGGATTCTGACCCCCTTCCCGCCAGCCTGTTTCTGGCGGTTTACACCGCCAGGAAGAGGCTGGCGGGAACGGGTGTCCTGGGGCCCCTGGGGGCCCCTGCAATGCCCATGAGCCTGCTTTTCACTGTCTGCCTAGCAGACAGTGAAAAGCGTGACGGGTGCAACTGCACCCGTCGCACACCTGCAACACCGCCGGCTCCATTCGGAGCCGGCTTCAGTGTTGCAGGCCCCCTTCCCGCTGGGCCTGCGGGCGCTAACATTGTTAGCGCCGGCCGGCCCAGTGGGAAGGTCGGAATGGCACCAGCGGTCTTTTGACCGCGATGCGGCCAAATGGCGGCGCCGGGGTCAGAATGACCCCCTAAATTGTGTTAATTATGTATACATATTTTTAAATATTGAGGTACCCATGCCCATACTTCCTAATGCTCTATGCCAGAGGTGCATTACTTTTATAACACAACCCCGACAGACAGAAAGAGTTATACTGACATTTACGATAGACAGAAAGATTTATTGTATTATAATTGTAATAATATTTATATGGCGCTTACTACCCCTGATGAGGCGAGAAAGCACTTATCGGCGAGTAGCACGCTACTCCGGAACCCAAATGGAATCAGGGGTGGATTAGTATAGGGAAATATGAGTGCAGTTTTAGTACATTTACTAACCAATGCAAATCAGGATCTGTGTTGGATAGTTTCCCATGGTAAAACAAAGCTGAGGTCTGCACTGCTTTGCATTAAGAGGGTGTTCCATGGATGCTACATGGTGCGATCCCATGCAACTGCCCATGGGTCTTGACACAAATCCCTATCTACCTACATTCATACACAGCCAAAATCCTATGCCTCCTCAAGATAGGTGTAACATGTAGAAATGTTTAAATTTTTCCTACTTTGGATATGTGCTGCATTGCACAGCACATATACATAGCAGATGGAGTGTGAAAGCATAGTTCTTGTACTGGAATGGCCCCCTTTTGATGTTTTGTTGATAGTTTTTGTACTGGAAAGTAGACTAGTTGCTGCACTGAGTTGCATGAATTTTTTATAAATCTGGACCTCCCTTCAAAGGATTATCCCAGCACCATTGGCTCCTTACTAATTATCTGCTCAGGTGACAACATGAATAAATGATTTTCACGAACTATTTCTTTTCAGATCAGCAAACTCTTGAATTAAATGCACGAGGCTACCAAAACCCTAGATGATGCATGAGAGATGGGAACGATGATAGGGTGCCAGCCGGATCCACTGTGAGGTTGAAGTGCCAGCCAGTTCAACCATGAGGGCTGGATGCCAACTTTCTCTCCAATTGGCCCCCAACTGTGTCTTCCTCACCGGGTACCAAATTGCTCCTTTTTAAAGACTGGGTGATAACCATCTCTGCCCAGAACTAGAGCCAACTTGCTCCACCTCGAGATTGCAAATCAACCAGTTGACCCTTGAATATCAGGAGTCAGCTGACTGTTTCATGCTCCGCAAATTAAAGCAATAGGCACATTTGATTTCACCCAAAGTACACAGCAGAACAGCAGATGATTGTTAGACTCAGCAGCATTATTAAGCAGTTCTCTAAACTGTGTGCACACAGTTTAAAGAAGTAGGTGATTTACGGCTCCTTTGGTGCTCCTGTGTGTTATTCAAAGTCTCTTGAGCATCACAAGGATACCTTCGCACACAAAAGGGGTGTGCAAACAGCACAGAGCTCGTGCTCTGGCATCTGGATCCCCTCGCAGGTGATAAGCCACGCTCTACAAATCTCCAATACATAACATGACACAACACAACTATTAGACCTGACAGCCTTAGGGTGGTCACCCCTAACTTTTTGCCTGCCTCCCTCCACTTTTTGGACACTGTTTTTGCTGGGTTTAGGACTCCGAGCACTTTACCACTGCTAACCAGTGCTAAAGTGCATATGCTGTCTCCCTTAAAACATGGTGTCATTGGCTCATACCCAATTGGCTTATTTAATCTACTTGTAAGACCCCAGTAAAGTGCACTACATGTGCACAGGGTCTGTAGGTTAAACGCTACTAGTGGGCCTGTAGCACTGATTGTGCCACCCACATAAGTAGCCTGTTAACCATGTCTCAGACCTGCCATTGCAAGGCCTGTGTGCGCAGTTTCACTGCCACTTCGACTTGCCATTTAAAAGTACTTGTCATGCCTTAAACTCCCCTTCTTCTACATATAAGTCACCCCTAAGGTACGCCCTAGGTAACCCATAGGGCAGGTTGCTATGTAGATAAACGGCAGGACATGTACCTGTGCAGTTTATATGTCCTGGTAGTGTAAAACTCCTAAATTCGTTTTTACACTGCTGTGAGGCCTGCTCCTTTCATAGGCTAACATTAGGGCTACCCTCATATACTGTTTTAGTGGTAGATTCTGATCTGAAAGGAGTAACAAGGTCCTATTTAGTATACCATAACAGAATGCATACCATAATCATAACAGAACATAACCATAAACATAAACAGAAACAGAGACATAACATAAACCTAACTATAACCATAAGCATACACATAATCATAAACCTATCCATACATATAAGCATAAACACAACCATAAACCTAACGTAGCCAAGCATCCTCCAGAGTCAGTCATATCACTAATCACAAGATTTTTGGAAGTACCACCCACATTCCTCTGTACACAGGGAATAAAGATGGAGGTGATGACAGATATGACTGTGTGCAGGATACTACTACTACTGGGGATTCCAGAAATAGGATAACTTCTGTGCATAGAGGAAATCTTTCTTTTTTAAATGTGTATTTTTATTTGATACTACCATTTTATTTTTAGAAGTATTTCAAATGTGAGTAGAATTATTGCCTAAAATGTATACTTAATGGTTGCATGATATCGATAGAGTCTCATATAAATAGTGCCTTTTGTTCTTTCTTTATTCTGGAAGTTGTTCTTGGAGTCAAGAGAGAAAATACCAGTGGAGAGGGGAAATGTTTGGGTTGTGAACCATCACACAGTCCACCATGCCAGAAGGTGGCCCCCACTTTGAAATATGCTGAACTCATCTCATTGTAATTTTCAAATACTGGGACACCTGCGAGTTGTCTGCTCTTCTGAGCAGCTACCTGCATGCAAGGAGGGACTTTTCATATTTTAAACTCCAGCTGGAATCATAACAAATGTATAATTTAAGGTGGCCATCAGGCCTCCTTTTGTTCGAGTATCCTGTCTGGGAGCTATCTGGAGCCTAACATCTTCATGTAAATGTAGTGGGAGGGTAACAAAAGCACACAGTTTGTTAGCACTCCACACTTACTTTGTTCAGTCCATGTTTATAAGACATATGCATGCACTATAAGAATGTCAGATGTGTTGCTCTGTCTCAGTATTTAGACAAAATAACAATTTATATATGACTATATTTTATTTCTTTGTAGCGCTATTCATCTCAATGCAGTGTATCAGAGCGCTTTACATCACACATACACATTACATTGACCACATCTCAAACAAGTTTGTACATCAATGTGCAGGATATGTTACATAAGTCAGTGAGGGTTACAGGTTATAGGAGTCACATATGATTGTTCATAGCTCACTGTATTATATTGGAAGTTTTACAATGCAATTGCAACTAACAAAAGTATCTGTTTTAATAGAAGTAACCTACTTGCCTATCTACATTAAATAAAAATCTGCCATCTCCATTTTACTTTGTGTGCTTTGAGGAGATGCATTAACTCTCTACTCTACTTTGAGTCAGACAGACAGACAAGGTAATTTTGTTCAGTCTCACTTGAAACCAAAAAGTGCACAGAAATAATTTCAATCATCAATCATTGTAAACGTGACAAATAATCTTAAAATCTTAAAACAGTTAAAATAAAAAAAAGGCTACAAAACATGTACAAAAGGGCAAGAAATATATTTGTTTATATTAATTCTTAATCCGATACATACAATAAAAATCCTTAAGAAAGAATCGACACATTAAAAAATATTTTTCAGCTCTATTCATATGAGCACATGTTACGTCTAATTAAATAGCGGCTATGTAAAGTAAGAAACATCCAAGTCACTTTCAACAATTTCTTTGATCAAATTATACAAAATAACATCCCTAAACCGTTAAATTCACACAATCAGTTCACTATAAAACATATCTCAATTTAATTCTGTTAAAGTGCATTTTCTGTGGGATTGAATAATAACACAAATGTGAAAATCAGTCTGCCTTAAAAATTCATGGACCGTACCATAGACTTTCTTTTGATTTTAGGACGCAATAATGAAACTCACAACCGCAAAACATATTTTAGGAGATTCAGTAGATTGCAGGTATCTTAGACCATTTTTATGTGATGGTGGTTGCAAATATTTACAAACGAGGCAAAGGAAGCGAGTCCGATAAACAGAATATAATTCACAAAAAGCATAGAGTGCAACGTAGATTGAAAAGAGATGTTATCACATGGACAACAAGAATGTATGGAGATTCCAGTCCCTGCTACTGGAAAAGCTACCAGGTAGTGAATCAAATTTAGCTGCAGCCTTGTTATATAATACCTATGCTGTGGATTAGGCAGCCATGACAAGTATATATTCACCCCTGAGATGTTTTCAAGCTGCATAAAGTTTGTCACTGATGCCATGGTAGGGCTCTCACGATACGCCCTTCTTCCCTGTACGCCAGGTACTGTTTTTTAACCTGGTCTTTAGTTTGTATGCAAATAGCCTCAGGATGATCAAGAAAAGCCTGTGGGCCATGGTCATAAAAAATTCTTTTGAAATATGCCAGCCAAGGGATCCCTTGCCATTTGGCCAATTTTAAACAATCTGCTAACACTAACTAAGAAAATACTGAATTTGGTGTAGCCCACATTTTTGATCCATAGTAACAGGGGAGCTAGGCCTATAAGGTCATCAGTATAATCTACCCCTAATTCAAGATGAAGGATCAACTTGCTTTACTTTGGGGTAGTGCCAATAGGCGGGTTACAAATCTATTCTCTGCGACTTGTAGTGTGGAGTTACCCCATACACCAGCACCATAAACCCTGATTGAAATGCATGTGCTTCTATATAATTGTATCAATTCCTTAATGGGTTTACCACCTAACTTCTTTGCAAATCTAAATAATGTGTCTGATGCTGCTCCTAATTTAAGTGCTCTTTGTGCGATCAATCTCTCCCAAGACCCACGTGTATCAAACAAAATACCCAGATAGCTAAAAGAAGCACTTTTGTCAACTGGGTCCCTCCTATATAAAAAATCTTGTTTTGATGGTTTTAGGGCCAGAGGTCAAATGATTTTTGGAGGTTTACCTTAAGCTTACGTATAGACATAAAGTTGTAGAATCCATTCAGCAAATGTTGAAGGCCACTTGCCATTAGTGCCAGTAGGTCTGCATCATCTGCATAGAGAATGACCTGGACTGCTCGAGAGCCTAGTCCTGGAATATCCAAACTATAGGGTTCTAAAAAGGTACCAAGTGAGTTAATATACAATAGAAATAAAAAAAGGCGCAAGGATACACCCTTGTCTCACACCACTGGTCACCCTAATAGGACTTGTGCAATCCCCTAGCAATGTGTAACGCACCTTTATGGTTGTATCTGTGTGTAATCTTTGCACCAAGTCTACCAGAGCATGATCAATTCCAGCTTGATCCATTAGATCTCACAGAATTGACCGATCAACTAAGTCAAAGGCACAGGAGAGGTCCACAAAAGCCAAATGAAGTACGCCTCTATTAGCTTTGACATACTTACCCCATATAAAGGTTAAATTTAGGGCCTGCCCTACTGTCCCTACATTGGGTCCAAAGCCATACTGAATAGGTGAAAAGAAGGCTGAATCCTCTGCCTAAGTTTCCAATTTATCTAGAATGACCCAACCAAGAATCTTTACTGTAGAATTTAGAAAGGAGATGGGACGATAGCATTTGTGGAGACTTCGATCTCCTTTTTTAAAAATCTGAACAATAATTGCGTCTTTCCACAAGTCTCTAAAATTGCCTTTAATAGGGGTTCTAAGGACATTAGTCACTAGAGGGCCCATAAATTAATATTGTGTTTATACAAGTCGATTGGAATCCCCTCTGGACCTGGAGCCTTGTTGTTTGCTGCACTTTGAATAGCATTAACTACAGAAGGTAAATTAATAAGATCAGCTAACCATTCTTCCCCTGCTAAATTGCATGGCAGTGGTAGGGTTTCCCGCCGAATTAAAGTAGCCTCCTTAGATTTAAAAATATTTACAAAATGATCACGTCAATCCTGACTACTGATATGACACTCAGGCCCATATTTATACTTTTGGACACAAACCAGCGCCAGCGCTGGTTTGTGTCCAAAAATTTACCGCCGGCTAACGCCATTCCTACGCACCATGCGTGCGCCTTATTTAAGGATTGATGTTAGCCAGCGCCGTGGGCTGGTCAGAGTAAAAAAAATTACTCAAACCAGGCAGCGCCGGCGTAGGGGAAAATGGGGGTTGTGAGTCAAAAAATGGTGCAAGTCATCTTTGAGTCAAAAATCATGGCTCAAACCGGACTTGCGCCATTTTTTGATGCACAACCCCCAGGGAAATAACTCCTGTTTTAGCAGAGACAGTAGTCATGCCCCCTCGTCCAATGGCCATGCCCAGGGGACTTGTGTCCCCTGGGCATGGCCATTGGGCACAGTGGCATGTAGGGGGGCCCAGATTAGGCCCCCCGTGCCACTTTAAAAAAATAAAAAAAATAATACTTACCTCAACTTACCTGGGGTGGGTCCCCCCATCCATGGGTGTCCTCCAGGGGTGGGTGAGGGTGGCAGGAGGTGTCCCTGGGGGCAGGGAAGGGCACCTCTGGACTGTTTCCATGGTCAGAGACCATGGAAGTGAGTCCACAGGTCCCTTAACGCCTGCCCTGACCCAGGCGTTAAAAAACAGCGCACATCAGGCTGTGCGCCATTATTTAAGGCCCATCCCCTCCTGTGCGACAAAATGACGCTGGTGTATAAATAAGGAGCACAGGCCTTAAAGTCACTTTTTGGGCAGGAATGCCTACCTTGCATGTCATTAACGTAAGGCAGTTTCCTGCATCCAAAAAAAGACACACACAGAGTAATTTTTACGTCTGCGGGGTCGGGCGTCATAGTATAAATATGGTGCACGGTTAGCGCTGAATGTGCGTCAAGATTTTTGACGCACATTCGGTGCAAACTAAGTATAAATATGCCCCTCAATTCCTTGGGTCAGATCATTATTAAAAAATGGACAATTAACAATCTCCCAAAAAAGTTTGCCATCTTTTAAATTGGCTGCTTTATCCAGATCTTCCCATGCTTTGACCTCAGGTCCTGCTTCCTTTTTAGCAGTGCCTGCTTATAAGTCCTTCTGGAACTGGTTATGATCTCTTGATATTGGCAGTCGCCTTTTTAAGTGCTTTGAGTGCAATAGTGCACTTGTGATTAAACCAGGTTTTCATTGAACGCTCATTTAGCTTTTTTTTAAGTCAATTGACTAGCTACCGTGCCACTAATATTATTAAAACTAGTGAGAATATCTTCTGGGGACCTTTCGGGGTCAAACAACAATAAAAATCAGACTCCAAACTAGTAATTAAATTAGTACAAAAATTGTCCGGATTGACATTATTCCATTTTAAATGGACCCTGTTGTTTTTGAATAGCTAATAGAGGGACAGGTAGGATTAGTTCGTACTGCACAATTACCAAGTTTCAAGTTAATATGAATTGGGTTGTGATCACTAAATGGTAGTCGTGCACTTAGAAGTACCCCAATTTATATATCAAATCAGTAGATATCAACACAAAATCAATCGTACTACCTCTACCATGCCCTGTAAATGTAGGAGGCCTATCATCATTTGTATTCCCCACATATGAGATGTCAATCAAACTATAAGACAGAATCAATTTGTTTATTGCTTCTCCATATGTCAAAAATGACCGCTAAAATTCTCCTGTAGGTTGGAGAACCCACAGATGCGCTCCCCGCTAAAGCGGCATTTCACAATATAAAAATCACCTGCCCAAGTTATTGAGATAGTCCCACACTTTTGACTACCAAAGAAGTCTGCACACTTTTTCTCTATGTCCTCTATGACATCTGCAGTTTGAGAGGAAAATTCATTATAATAAAATTGTATTAATTTAGGTTTAAAACTGGATTTGTTGTAAATACACAATTTGAAAATTGGGAGAGGACGCCACCTCAGTGATAGTTAAATTATCTAAGGCGCAGGATAAAAAGGTAGCTACACCCCCATTTCCTCTTCTAGCTGCTGAAGCAATAGCGAGTGAGCCATAAGACTTGTACCCATTTAGTGATACAGAATTAATAGCCCATGTTTCCTGACAGCATATTATGTCATAATTGGCGATATAATCCAGCCAGTCTTCATTGAGGAGTTTGTCTCTTATCCATGCTACATTCCAGGACAAAAACTGCAATCCATTTAATGGTCTTAGACTGTTTGAACCGTCAACTATTACTAAAGGGACCTAAAAGGAACAAGACTCACATCGGATACATAGGTGGCCTTTCTGGCGACTTAATCGCAGCCCTAAAATCTATAAATGTTTTTGAAGAATGGTGTCAATCAATATCTGTAAGTTCTGATAGGGCCTCATTTCGATTGGGTTGAGCCCATCGATTTACAGAGTTAGTCTGATCAAGGATCCCATTACTCTTATGTAATCCTTTTGGGGCAGCCCCCCTAAACGCAGTCAATCTCGGAGGGTAAAAGAAACCCAACGGTCTTGCCACTATCCTTTGTGGTCTATATGTGTAATTTAACCTAGATAGCAAAAGATGCACCCATTTAGCGTTATTCAGACTAACTACAATGCAGTCCCCTTCAATAGTCTTATTTGCAGGTCCCACCCAACTTATTCTCTGGGCCATTATATTTTCATTAATTATTGAGTGGTGACATTTGCAATTTTTTTTACACTAGTCTGCTGCTCTGTATATCAAAGTTTGAGTGTCCTCCAATGAATCAATAGACCGTGGAGGAACCCCAGCTAACACTACGGTATAAGGGGTGCACTCAGGGAGCAAATGCAGACAATCAAGAGTCTCATTAGCCTGGGGGGCTGTCTGGCACATTGGATTTATCTCAAACAATCTGGTCGATTATTTCCCCTGTAAGGTGCGACAACAGCCAATATCTTCAAAGGCACATTTGTTGCTACACGGGCAGCATTAAGGATAGACGTATGGGCTGGCAATAAATAGGCATCCACCTGGGCCTCACAGTTCATATTATTAACACCCGTGCTAGCTCGGCCTATTGACGTAATAGGATCAGTCCTCAGGTCTCCCTTTGGATCAGTCAATGACCGTTCCAGACGGTTGTCTGTTCAGTTGTTTCTCCACCTGCTCTAAGCACTCCAATATCGGTTGTAATGATTCATTAAACAACTTCTTTATGCTCAAGAGAAACCCCTCCTGTGAAAACAACTGGCTTTCAATGTGCTCATTAGTCGGCTGGTCAGACCCTGGGTTCTTCCCCTCTCTCTGACTCATTATGGTCTTCTGGATAACAGTTTTCTGCCTTTTTGATCTTGACATGCCCTCCGCTCTTTTCCTTTTAGTGCTAATGAGTTTTTGATTTATTTGGGGTATTGGTTCTCCCATTAAATTGTTAGGATCAGTTTTGTTCAGCAAAGAATCAGAATTTACATTTGTGACAGGTATAACAGGTGACGAAACACCCTGCAGTGATTGTTGAGATTCTCCCTCCTGATTATAGATCTGGGCTAAATTTTAGTTATTTAATCTATCTGAGGGTAATGAGGCTAGTGACAGTCTTCTTTCTGTCATTTCAATCTCCCTACTAAGAGCACCCACTGCTCTTTGCAGAAACCGATCTAATGTAGAATTTGCTGTGGCAGAAGCCAAAGGTATCTTACACCTCCCCATATTACATAAAATCACATACGAGGAACATGAGCCACACACAAGTTTTCCCTAATGCATGTCAAAATAGGAGATTCACATAACAACAAGGTAAAGAATCCATAACTTATACCTTAGTCCTTGCTAAAACTTGAGAACAGTGCACTGGGGTGTGGATCAAGAGGAGTGGCCCAGACCAGCCTCGACCGGCCGCGGAGGGGCGCAGACAGACCCGCTCTTGGCCCGGTCTCTGCCCTCGAGCGTCCCGCACACGTTTTGTGCTGCGGCTTCTGATGGAGCTTAAAAGCACAAATTACTTGGGTCAGGGCCAGCAGCAAGGCAGTCTGGGGGAAGAAGTCCCATCCCAGACCGAGTGTGGCCCCCAGGGAAAGTTTGACAACAGCGCGTTCCACGCTGCGTGTTCTGATGGCACTTAAAAGCACAAATCACGTGGGTCAGGGCCAGCAGCAAGGCAGTCTGGGGGATTAAGTCCCGCCCCAGTCTGAGTGTGGCCCCCAGGAAACGTTCAACAGCACGTCCCATAATAAATGCATATTTTAAGGTGGCCATTAGGCCTCCTTTTGTTCGAATATCCTCCCTGGGAGCTATCTGGAGCCTAAATCTTCAAGGAAACATAGTGGGAGGGGAACAAAAGCACAAAGTTTGTTAGCACCTCACACTTACTTTGGTCAGTCCCTGTTTATAAGACATATGTATGCACTTTAAGAATGTCAGATGTGTTGCTCTGTCTCAGTATTTAGACAAAATAACAATTTAACTATGACTATATTTTATTTCTTTGTAGCACTATTCATCCCAATGCAGTGTATCAGAGCGCTTTACATCACACATACACATTACATTGACCACAACTCAAACAAGTTTGTACATTAGTGTGCAGGATATGTTACATAAGTCAGTGATGGTTACAGGTTGTAGGAGTCACATATAATTGTTCATAGCTCACTGTGCTATATTGGAAGTTTTACAATGCAATTGCAACTAACAAAAGTATCTGTTTTAATAGAAGTAACCCACTTACCTATCTACATTAAATACAAATCTGCCATCTTCATTTCACATGATGTGCTTTGAGGAGATGCATTAATGCTCTACCCTACTTTGAGTAAAAACAGGGACTAGGCAAAACACAGATCTTTCCAGCAAATGAATCATTCCCTAGACTTATCTTACCACTATTATTATTCCCTTAGATTTACTGGGAACACTTAGATCTCTGCAGCAGGTGCCTTAACCCCATAAGATATTTTAACATTTAGCATTTGCAACCAACTGCGCAGAAAAGCAGAGCCCAGCACCTCTTTTGAAGTGCCTGCAAGGCGTAAACACAGTACACTCCTCCCCACATTTCTCTGAATTAGAGCTTTGTTTTCATACAACACAGCTTGGAAGCTGTGATCCAGGTTTTCCCTTTTCTGTTTCTGAGCTCTGCTGTCTTAAATAATACACTAACTGGGAAAAATATCGGCTTAAAAGAATTGACTTTACCACTGCAGGTGCAAAGAAACAGACACTCTGCGCCAAAGGGAGCTCATCATAATATGGTCGGTGTTTTTTTGAAAAATGTATATGCCATGAATACAGTAACTCATGCAGCATCTGGTTTAGACCGTAATGAACTACGCTGAATACCCGCACTCATCTACAAAGCAGAACACTATTAGCATTACAGTTCGAGCTGTCGGGCTAATGGCACCCGGACCCATTCTATAGTGTATTAACTCAAAGCGACGTGGGCGCCCCGCAGAATGTGACGAGGGGCCCCAGAGACTTGCATTTGACAGATGTTAATAGGCCTTACGCACCCCTGAAGGGTGGGTGGAGGGGGCTGCCGGGGCTTGTGTTATGACTCATCATTAGACGGTGTCGACAATCAGTAAAACCTCCAAAAACATCAGTAAATGCCATAGTTTCAGTACTGCTCTTCATTACATACATATTATCATTCTCCAGATTGCAGAAGACACTAGAAGCATGTGATAAGTGATGGAAGTCTCCACTGTTTTCCAAATAATGACAGGACTCCACAGGGATCAGTGTCTTTCTACATGCTGCACGTCTTCTATGTTTTTGATTGTTCATGTTATATTTATTTTTATTTGACTCGTTTCTTCTTATCTTCATCACCCACTTTTATATGTTGTCTTGAATCTTTGCAGGGCTTCATCTGCAAGGCATCCGTTGTCAAAAGCTCCCATTACCAAGACGCAACTCAGAGCTGCACGAAAAGAAAAGGTCACCGGCTCTTCTGGAAAGAAGGGACAAAGAGCAGGGACAAAGGGCACTCAGGGGACAGGAGGCAAAATAGGAACACAAGAAAAGGGTAAAATGCGAGCGAGGTAGTGACATTTGGAAACTGGATGAAACACGATTATAAGAGACACATAAGGCAACGAAGGAGCATGCCTAGAGAGCCTGGTAGAGACCTCGGTCTTCCACAATAAAGCGTGACCTTTCAACAGCCAGCTCTTTGTAAGTCTGCAAATTGCAAACACTGGCGTATGTTACCGCACTTTAAATGCAATATTTAGCATTTTTTTTTCATAAAACTCTGAGGCCAATCAAGAGGTCATTACGTCACTCACACACGTGTCCATAAACTACATAAAAACCCATACGTCAGTCGACTTAACTTGTCACATTGGGTGCTCGGTAGTGTCAGGATTCGGAACATACTGAACGGTACACTCACGTTATATTATGTGTAGCATTTTGCATGAAAATAATAAAACAGCGGACTCATCGGCCTAACTGCTGCATCAAGGTAAGTAAGTGGATGTGGAGGTAGCAATAACAATCATATGCTTACCATAACTATGTATTCACAGCCAATATAATGGATGCAACATTATTGTTGATCATTGTAATCAATGTGTTGCTTGTTGGTGCTTATTCATTGAAAAAGACCTCCCTTCCCGATCTACATCTGCGATGCCACACTACGTTCCCACTGCACTTTTGTCACGCCTTTTGCTCATTTCCTGTGACAGTCCACTGTTACCAATCAGTATTTTGGTCAGTGTCATCTACTGCAGATATCTCAGGTAGGTGGTGTAAAACTGTATTTTTGTAAACGTATTTGAAAAAATCAGCAAAACTACGAAAAATCACATGAATGGCTTAAAAGACCAGCATGAGGCTGGTCCAAGAAGAAAATGTCTGTCTATGAGACATTTTCTCTTCAAACCACTCTTCCACTAGCAAACAAATACATTAAATTATGTGATTTTTTAAATTAGTTTCTTGAAGTTTGAGGAAACAAAATAGTCAGTTTTGCATGCTGCACCAAATTGGCACATTCTGTAATTGAGATTTTGTTCATCCCTACACACTGTACTGGGTACTAATATTTGCGGCTCTATTGTAGCAAAGGCTGCATTTAGGGGTTTGCTCTATCAAGGTTAAACAGTCAAGGCGGCTCACTTTGGAAGGTGGGTTTTAGGAACACTGCGAGTCAGTGACGTCGCAAACCCCCACTTTAGCAGCTAAAATGGGAGGTACCCAGTGCTTAATTTGTAAAAATAAAGGTGCTGGTGCTCTAAGTCGTCCTCTTAAACACGCGGCTAATGCATGTAAACGTGCAAGCACGGAATGCTGAGACAGCGTTATGCTGAAGGCACCTTGGGCCTCTTCAATGCAATTACAGCCACTCCCTTCCCCCTAAGCTCACTCTTGCAGCTTTCTTCTTTCCCCCTTTGTGACGCTTTTTCGTTTCTCTCTTCATCCGACCTTCCCATATGTGTGTTTTGCTCGCAGCAAATGCTTGAGACAGAAAAATAAGTGATGGCCCTCAAAAATAAGTGCCGGTACTCCGCACCGGAGACAACAAGCACAAATTAAGCACTGGAGGTACCACTGTAACCGATCACCTGATAAAATGAGTGGCACTAAAAATGTGTAAGGTTTATATTGTCCTCTATTCTGCAGGCAAAATGCTCATAAACATACCCTAAGGGGAAAGTGAGGTCAGGTCTAAGGAGTGGCGATCTAGAGCTGTTAAGTTATTTAGGGCCAGATGTACGAAAGGACTTTACCCATTCTGTGTCTATGGGAAAAAGCTTTTCAAAAAGCACGAAATGGAGAGAAAAATGTAGGAAAGAAAAAATAAAGTGAAGAAAGAAAAAATTATGCGTAGGCAAGAACTGGAAAGGAGGAATATGGATGTGAAGATAGGCAGCACGAATGAAAGGAAGGAGTAATGAAATAAAGAAATCTGAAACGAAACAACACAACAAGTTTGGATGGCTATAATGGTGATATGATGGTTGAAGGGTGAAAGACTCAGCTGGGAAAAAAATGGGAGGAACAGGTGGGTGATGGATGAATGGAAGGATAGACGCGTAAATACAAAGGGGAAAGGGTGAATGGATGAACGAGTGAAAGGATAACCAGTGGATGGTTGGATCAGTGTGTGAAACACATTGTCATTAGACTACTGGACTGCTGAAAAAAGTGGATGGAAGTATTAAGGATGAAAAGGTGGATGACGATTCCCCAATCGTCATCCACCTTTTCATCCTTAATACTTCCATCCAACAGGTGCCTGATGGAATAGTCTTTAGATGGATAGAATGATAAGAGAATGGCTGGTAGGATGAAAATACGACAGATGAAATGATAGAATGTGGAAATGTGAAGGTGGATGGGAGGATGTATTAATAGGTGAATGTAAAGTTCAAGACAAATCAAATCAAATCAAATCAAATCATTTATAAAGCGCGCTACTCACCTGTGAGGGTCTCAAGGCGCTAGGGGCGGGGGTTATTGCTGCTCGAGGAGCCAGGTCTTGAGTTGCCTCCGGAATGCGAGGTGGTCCTGGGTGGTCCTGAGGTTGGTGGTGAGGGAATTCCATGTCTTGTCCACCAGGTAGGAGAAGGATTTCCCACCTGCCGTGGTGCGGCGGATGCGAGGGACAGCGGCGAGTGCGAGGTTGGCGGAGCGAAGTTGACGGGTGGGTGTGTAGAAACTGAGGCGACGGTTGAGGTATTCAGGACCCTTGTTGTGGAGGGCTTTGTGTGCGTGGGTGAGGAGCCGGAAGGTGATCCTTTTGTTGACGGGAAGCCAGTGCGGGTGTCTCAGGTGGGCGGAGATGTGGCTGTTGCGGGGTATGTCGAGGACGAGGCGGGCGGAGGCGTTTTGTATTCGCTGCAGTCGTTTCTGGAGTTTAGCGGTGGTTCCTGCGTATAGGGTGTTACCGTAGTCCAGGTGGCTTGTGACGAGGGGGTGGGTCACAGCCTTTCTGGTGTTGGCGGGGATCCAACGGAAGATCTTTCGGAGCATGCGGAGGGTGAGGAAGCAGGAAGATGATATGGCGTTGACTTGTTTGGTCATGGTGAGAAGTGGGTCCAGAATGAATCCGACGTTGCGTGCGTGGTCTGAGGGGGTTGGTGCGGTTCCAAGGGCTGTGGGACACCAGGAGTCGTCCCAGGCGGACAGGGTGTTTCCGAGGATGAGGACTTCCGTTTTGTCTGAGTTCAGTTTCAGACGGCTGAGTTTCATCCATTCTGCGACGTCTTTCATTCCATCTTGCAGGTTGGTCTTGGCGCTGGTGGGGTCCTTGGTGAGGGAAAGTATCAGCTGAGTGTCGTCGGCGTAGGAGGTGATGTTGATGTTGTGTTTGCGTACGATGTCGGCGAGGGGGCTCATGTAGACAAACATTTAGGTAAGAGCTTGGCATACTTGCTTCCCTCACTCAGTGTCATTAGAGGTATGGTTGAAAGTGGTGATTATTTTTATTTTTGGGATATTTTCTCGCTGTGAAGTAACATATAGTCAATGTCAATGCTCACACAGATCTATATTTTTAAAAAAGTTTTAGGTTATTAGATGAACATAGCAGTAAAAACTTGTTTTTTGCTCTTTCTGTGTGTGCTGCATTTTGCAGCACATATCTAAAGAGCAAATCACCATTTAAGATTGTTTTTGTGCAGGAAGGTGTTCCTTCCTGCACAAAAACAATCTTCCCCTCAACGCTGAAATCGTTTCACAATGGTGGAAGGGTGACTGCGTTGGCACACAGCAACAAATTTAGCACTGGCGGGGGGAACACAGGGGTGCGCCATATTCTAGTAAATATGATGCATCCCTGCGTTTTGAAAATGATGGTGCACGACGCTGCCAAATTTGGTGCAGTGTTGCACACTATGATTTTCTATTAAATCTGGCCCGTGGGGCTTATTTATAAGTCCCTTGCACCACCTTAACATCACTTTTACCGAAGCCCTGGTGGCACAATGCCCCGCATCATATTTACAAGCTGGCATTAAACCACTTTTTGTGGCTGAACACCACCTTGTAAATACGTCCCCTTTACACACATCACTTAGTATGAAAGTGGCGTGCAATGGGTGTTGCTGTGGGGGTTTCACCTCAACAACCATTCTATTTTGCTGCTGCCCCATATTTACGAGAAATCGTAAACTTGAGACAGCACCAAAAACTAACACCACCCCGGGGTGGTGTTAGCATGGCACAATGGGAAGAAATACTTTGATTTCTCCTCGTTTTTGCTTTTTCTATGTGTGCTTCATACTGCAGCAACCATAGATTGAGCAAAATGCCATTAATGGTTGTTTATCTGCAGGAAGGGGCACCTTCTACACATAAACCATCTTTCCATGCAAAGCAGGCACCCTTGCACTATGGTGCATGGGTGCCTGCGTTGGCGCTAGTCAGCTAATTTTAGCACCAGTGCAAGGTGAAACACAGGGTGCGCCGTATTTTCATAAGTATGCCGCAGCCCTGCGGTTCTGAAGTGACACAATGCGGCACTGCTAATTTTGGCGCAGCGCCACGATGCACCACTTTTTTGTAAATGAGGCCCCAAGTTCACCAAAGGAAGCGCTAAGCTGCTAGCATCTTCTGGAGTAGAAATATGCCCTCCACATATAAATATAGTGCATATCTAAGAGTTTCTGATGTCAGAACATTGAGCGCTATGGCCAGTCTTAAGTGTAAGGAAATTATGCTCATGTTTAGAATTCTCCCTACAGTGTTTTAAAGGTACGGGAAGGCACACAGGTTTATTTTGGAAACAGTCTAACAACCAGCATTCATGTGCAACATAGATTCATTTCTCCCTATTTTTTCTAAGCACATGTACTTAGAGTGTTACACTATAGCATTAGATCTCTTTGGTCAGCAATCATGGTTTCAAATGTAATTATGTACAAGTTTCTCTGTCTTCCCAGCAGGAAGTAAGTAGCTCAGCCTCCAAAATCATTGGAGTGAATCCCAGTGTTTGGAAATTTCCCAATTGTGTCAACAAACCCAACACCCAAATGAATCGTGGGGCAATTGTGCTAAGGACATTGGGAAGCTACTGGGATTTAGGTCCAAAAGTGCTATCTGGAAAGATCTTGTCCGCCCAGATCTCATTAAACGAAACCTCTCCCGTTTTAAGGAAGCTTCCTGTTCCCATATGTTCTCTTCATCATAGCATAAAATAGATGTTGATTAATTACGTTTATTTGAAAATTTGAATACATTGATTTATGGCTAACAGCTTAAATATATATAAGCATATAATGATGAAAAATCGAATAAAAGGATAAAGAAATCACAATTACTTCATTCTCCTGATACCCATTGCTGGAGATCTTAAATCGCTAAACTGACACCGGATTCCAGATGCCTAAATTAATTGGTCACTTAAATCCATTTTGTAATGTAACTTTTTTCTAAAACTTAGATCAAGTTTTTTTTCTTCAGCTCTTGTCAGTGCTAAAAAAATTTAACATTTGAGGTCAGATTTAAGAAAAGTGGTGCTGCCCCCAGTGCAGTGGCACTGCTCATGAACCCCTTAGCACCCCCTAACGCCACCAGTTGTGCGCCGTATCTAAGATATGATGCACCATTGAGGTAGTTAGGGAACTAGCATCATAATTTTTGATGCTAGTTTGGAGCTGTGCTTGACAAGAGTTGTTAGAAATGATGTCTCTAGTTGGCAGAGGTATGCTCCCTTGTCCAAGTAGGGACCACAGTCCTAGTCAGGGTAAGTCACACACAATCCAAATGATCCTGTGCCCACCCTCTGGTAGCTTGGCACTGAGCAGTCAGGCTTAACTTAGAAGGCAATGTGATAGGTATTTGTGCAATAAATCATACAGTAACACAATGGTAACATCACAAAAACACACCACACAGTTTTAGAAAAATATATAATATTTATCTGAATAAAATAAGGTTAAAACGACAATGATCCAATATGCACAAGTTTAAATATCACTTTTAAAAGGTTTAAAAAGAGCCTTAATCCTTAGAAATAAACAGTTGTCTCCTTGTTACACACAGTACCTGGTATGTGTCAAAAATAACAATGCACGGAGACCGCAGAGGAGGAGATGCATAGAAAAATAAGGTGTTGCATTGAAGTTTCTGATGTGGCACAGACGATGCCTCATTTCTTTCCACACTGCAAGGGGTATGCATCATTTTTTGGCACACAGTCTTGGTTCCTCACTGCGATGCGGGGATACTTTGAAGCCCAGGGATGATGCGTGGAAAATCCTTGATGCGCTGGAAGAAGGCAAAGGCGCTGCGTCGATCTGGTAGGCAATACATCGAATTTCCTGTCGCAAGGCAGGAGCTGTGTCAAATTTCCAGTCAGGAAGTAGGGCTTTCTTGAAGAAATGAAGAGGCAGATTTATGGAAAGTGGCGCTGAAGCGAGTGGAGTGCCACATTTCCTGCGCACCTTAGCACCCACCTACCGCCACCATGTATGCGCTGCATTTAAAATACAGCGCACCATGGCGCTGGGTACGGGGCAATAGTTTCATTTTTAATTACGCTATTGATGTACTCTGCAGGAGTAGCGGAAAATTATTGGCGCTACGCCTGCAGAGTACATAGAGGTCGTTTCCAAAAAATAGAAGACCTCTTGAGCAGGTGTTCAAAGTGCCATAGTAAATGGCGTAAGGAAATCTCATAGATTTCCTTGCGCTTTTTTTCCAGCTCCTTAATGGGGGAGTGCCCCCTTTGCATAGATTATTCCTAGTGCAGGCATTATGTAGCACAAAGGGTTACAGAGTGGTGCAATGCATGCATTGCACCACTCTGTAAATATGGCATGGGATTTTGGCCTTGTTGGGCCACATAAACGTCAAAATAAATTACGTTAATGTTGCGCAAGGTGGCGCTAGGGGCCTGTAAATATGCTCCAAAGTCTTTGTTGGCCCTGAGACTTCAGAAAACAGGAGACATGCTCAATCAAAGCCTTTGGAGAACACTTTTGGGAAAGGCAGAATCAATCCCAGCTAAGTCAGAGGCCAGCAGGGAAGCAGGGCAACAACAGAGCAGCAGTCCTTCTCAGCAAAGCAGGCAAAGTGAATCCTTTGGGCAGCCAGGCAGCTCCTCCGATAGGGTGAAAGTGTAGGTCCAGAAGTGTCTGGTTTGGTTGGGGTCAGAGACCCAGTTTACATACCCAAAAATTTCTTTGAAGCGAGGGAGACTTCAAAGTGTGGAGTCAAAGTGCACAAGTTCCCCTTTCAGCTCAGTCCTGTCTGCCACGGTCCCAGTGGGGGGTTTAGCAGTCCATTGTGTGAGGGCAGGCCATTGGCCTTTGAAATGTATGTGTCAGTCCCTCCACCCTTCCAGCCCAGGAAGACCCATTCAATATGCTTGTATGAATGCAGTTCTGACTGAGTGTCCTGTGTGTGTGATTGTCTGGGTGAAATGCACAAGGGAGCTGAAATGCACATGGGAGCTGTCAACCAGCACAGAGCATAGGTTGATAGGAGACAGGCTGTAAGGCATAGATGGTTTTAAGTGTGGAGAAATGCTCACTTTCTAAAAGTGGCATTTCTAAAATAGTAATATAAAAACCAACCTCACCAATAAGCAGGATTTTCCGTTACCATTCTGACCATACTAAATATGACCTGGTTACCTGTCTAAGACCAGAATCTACCACACAAAAAGTATATGAAGGCAGTCCTAATGCTAGTCTATGAAAGGAGCAGTCCTCTCAAACTTGTACATTTTTTCACTACCAGGACATATAAAACACATATGTACATGTCCTGCCTTTTACCTACATAGCTCCCTGCTGCCCTATGGGTTACCTAGGGCGTACCTTAGGAATGACTCATATGTAGAAAAAAGGGGAGTTTAAGACTGGGCAAGTACTTTTAGATGCCAAATCGAGGTGGCAGTGAAACTGCAGACACAGGCCTTGCAATGGTCAGCCTGATACATGGTTAAGGGGCTACTTATGTGAGCGGCTTAATCAGTGCTGCAGGCCCACTAGTAGCATTTAATTTACAGGCCCTGGGCACATGTAGTACACTTTACTAGGGACCTAAAAGTGAATCACATATGCCAATTGGGGGTGAACCAATGTTTCCATGTTTAGGGGAGAGAGCATATGCACTTTAGCACTGGTTAGCAGTGGCAAAGTACGCTGAGTTCTAAAACTAGCAAAAACAGTGTCAGAAAAGTGGAGGGAGGCAGACAAAAAGTTGAGGGGTGACCACCCTAAGGCTGTCAGGTCTAACAAGCATCAACAATGTTGACGGTAATCCTGCAAAGCCCATTAAGGCCAATTGTAAACAATTGTGTGCCTCCTTCTAATGCCTGCTCTGAGCTGGCGTTGAAAGTTCTAAAAACAAAATGATGTGAAGAAATCTCTTAGATTTCTTTATTTCTTTGCACCATTTTTTCAGCCATCCCCCTCCCCGGCCCAGGCATAATGCAGCGCAAAGGGTTACAAAGTGGAGCACTGCATACATTCTGCCACTTTGTAAATATGGTGTGAGGAAAAGGCCACATTAGTGCCAACTTAGCATTGAAAAAATGATGCTTAGGTGGCACTAAATTGGCACTAGGGCCTCTTAAATCAGGGCCTTGGTTCTAGCACTTTAAACTTTGTTGATCCAAGTCCTATTTAGCCTTATTAAATCCAAAGCTCAGAAGAGAAGACCGGAAGAAACCTAACCAAAATCTTCTGCCATTGAAGGAGCATCTTGTGACGAACATTACGCACTTCGGTTTCTATTTAATCACATACGGACATCCCTTTATTAAAGGTGCATTTGGGCACTAGGAGGCCCGCAAAAATGGTGCAGTGAAATTTACAACATTTCACTGCACCACTTTTGATGTCATTTTTAACACCCGGCACAAACAGGTGTTAAAATGACAGACACATAGGGGGTCATTCTAACTCTGGCGGGCGGCGGAGGCCGCCCGCCAGAGTTCCCCCCTCCAGAATACCGCACCGCGGTCAGGAGACCGCTGCGGTTATTCTGTGTTTCCCGCTGGGCTGGCGGGCGACTGCCAGAAGGGCGCCCGCCAGCCCAGCGGGAAACCCCCTTCCCACGAGGAAGCCGGCTCCGAATGGAGCCGGCGGAGTGGGAAGGTGCGACGGGTGCAGTTGCACCCGTCGCGTATTTCAGTGTCTGCTGAGCAGACACTGAAATACTTTGTGGGGCCCTCTTACGGGGGCCCCTGCAGTGCCCATGCCATTGGCATGGGCACTGCAGGGGCCCCCAGGAGCCCAACGACACCCCATACAGCCATCCTGTTCCTGGCGGGCGAACCGCCAGGAACAGGATGGCGGTATGGGGTGTCTGAATCCCCATGGCGGCGCAGCAAGCTGCGCCGCCATGGAGGATTCAGCAGGGCAGCGGAAAACCGGCGGTAGACCGCCGGTTTTCCTGTTCTGACCGCGGCCAAACCGCCGCGGTCAGAATGCCCTGCGGGGCACCGCCAGCCTGTTGGCGGTGCTCCCGCCGACCCTGGCTGACCCCCATAGTAACCTATGGACCTCCTAGCGCTTTGCCGCACTAGCGCAAACATTTTTGACACTAATGCAGCAAAGCCCCACAATAGCGTCAAAAATTCTGATGCTATTTTCTTAATGACCACCATGTTGCACTGTATTGTAAATATGCCACACCCATGGTGTTGTTAGGTGGGGCAGGGGCGACGCAAGAAAACTGATGCATCAGTGTTGATGCACCAGGTTTTTGTAAATATGCCCCTAAGTTTCATGCCGATCCTGTTCCTGGGGTACCGCATCTTCATAAACTGCAACAACTAGTAAAGTCTAATCAAGCCTAGCAACAAAGATTTGGTCCTCTTTATGGTGTTTCTTGACCTCTCTTTGGAAATCACAGGCAATTCAAGTTCAGGAAGATTCAATGATGAAATTTTCTCCACTAGTCAGCAGGTAGGACAATTTCACTGGTTAATCCAGTGACAGTGCCAATAACCTACAGTGACCAAGGGCCAGATGTATCATTCTTTACAATAGCGACTAGCAAATTGCGTTTTTTTGCGAACCACACTTTAATAATCACTATTGGAATGTATGAAACTCTAGGAGTTTCATATAGCGATTCGCAATGGCTCGCAAATGGACCTACCTTATTAATATTCATGAGGTAGGTCGCAAATTGTGAATGGCTACAATCACAGGGATGGTGGCCTGCTGGGCTCTGCAGACCACCATGTCTGTGATTGCTTTTCAATAATGCAGTCTTTTTTTTTTTTTAAATGCAGCCCATTTTCTTTAAAGGAAAATGGGATGCATTTAAAAAAGAAAAATGAAAAGTTTTCTTTTTATTTTTTAAGAGTGGGCAGTGGTCCGCGGGACCACTGCCTGCTCCTAAAAAATGTTTTTGCATGCATTCAGAAAGGGGAAGGGGTCCCTTGAGGACCCCTTCCTCTTTGCGAATGGGTTACCACCAATTTGTAATTGGTAGTAGCTGCGATTGTTTTGCGACTGCATTCAAGGTCACGATACAATGATACATACCTTTGCGATTTGGTATTAGGAAGGGATTCCCTTGACACCGCCCTTCCTAATTCCGAATCAGTATGTAGTCGCAAATTCAATTTGCGATTAAGTAACTGATTCTCAAATTGGACTTGTTACATACCAAAATGCTTTTTTGGAATTGCAAACGGCCCGTTGGGCTGTTTGCGATCGCAAAAATGTTTGATACATCTGACCCCAAATGTGTTACACCACATAGCATATCGTACTGCTTTATTGGAGACTTGGGTGATAGAGGGAACCTACTCTTGGGGAGGAAAGAAAGGGTCACTTTGCACCAATGCAGTGTCTCCAAAAGTGATGCAAATCGATGCAATGTGTTGACTTAGGATTTACTTGCCAGGGCAAAATTGTTTTTCAGGCAAGGCTCCTGATAATGGGCTGAGGAACCCCCGCTCTCAGTAGCGGCTGCTGTCAGTAAGGGGTGGGAGCGGTTGGGGGCAGCGCACAGAGTGGGGAGTTGAGGGAAACCAATAATAAAAAAAAACATACAAGACTCCTGCCGCCTCAATTCTTGTCTTCTTCTTCGCCTCCCCACTCAATCCTGATGCTTCTCTCATGCTGCTACTAGCATGAGAGAAGTGACGGGATTGGCCTGAGTGGGTAGAAATGTCACTCACGGAGGGAGTTGGAACCAGCACTTTGTCTCCACCCAGCTATACAACACAGCCCGGTGGGCAGTTCTAAGGCCGCATGTCAGTTTTGCTGGCCTCAGACAGATGGCCAATCTGACATGTGCACTTAGAAGTGACCATACCACTCCTCCTCCCTGGTGATTTGGGGATGGCTCATCCTTCCCTCACTAAGCGGAAAACATTTTCTGCTTTCAGCACCAAGGAGACGCTCCTCCGCCATAGCGGAGGGGCCGCCCCTGCCTGCTCTTCCAATTTTGTAAAGCCATTTTAATGGTAATTACAAGAAGAAATGACACTTCACACTTGCTCAATAAGAGTACCTTTGCCTGCCTGAAGCTATGCTTGCTTAGCAAGTCATCACATCAGGCAGGCAGTCACACAGTTTTCCAAAGTCACATGGGCTATAACAGATGTGCAAGTTATGGCAATTTGTAAGCAAGTATGCGAGCTGACATGGTGCCAGCCCTGGATTGCAGTACTTAGGGGTCCTCATGAATCACCCACTGATGACAAGAAGCAAAGTCAGATTCTGAAGCAGCCTCAGGTGTGTGCAGTGTCATCCCTGTACTCCATGGGCTGCTTCTCGATTATTTCTAAAGTTGCCACTATCCCACCTTTTCCCAAGTCATCACAGGGTGCGGTGTGGTCAGGAAGCATATCTGAGACCACCCTACCCTGTGGGGAGTTGGAACAGGAAGTGTTAGAGGAGGCTGCCTCTACATAGGGCATGACAGTCATGAGAGACCTGGAGGCAGAGAAGCATGACTCTGTAATGTGAGTCACTGTTAGAAACTGGGGGGCATATTTATACTCCGTTTGCGCCGGAATTGCATCGTTTTTTTTAACGCAATTTCGACGCAAAACTAACTCCATATTTATACTTTGGCGTTAGACGCGTCTAGCGCCAAAGTCCATGGAGTTAGCGTCATTTTTTAGCGTGGACACCTACTTTGCATTAATTATATGCAAGGTAGGCGTTCCCGTCTAAAAAATCGACTCCGAGGCATGTGCGTCGGATTTATACTCCCGGGCAAAATTCACACCCGGGAGTGGGCGGGTCAAAAAAATGATGTACGGCCACTTTTGCGCCGTTTTTTAGCACCTGCAAAAGGCAGGCGTTAAGGGACCTGTGGGCTCTGAAGGAGCCCAGAGGTGCCCTGCCATGCCCCCAGGGACACCCCCTGTCACCCTTGCCCACCCCAGGAGGACACCCAAGGCTGGAGGGACCCGTCCCATGGACATTAAGGTAAGTTCAGGTAAGTTAAAAAAAAAAAAAAAATTGTGGCATAGGGGGGCCTGATTTGTGCCCCCCTACATGCCACTATGCCCAATGACCATGCCCAGGGGACAGAAGTCCCCTGGGCATGGCCATTGGGCAAGGGGGCATGACTCCTGTCTTTGCTAAGACAGGAGTCATTTCTATGGGGGTTGGGAGTGAAACAAAATGGCGCAAATCGGGTTGAGGCGAAAAAATTGCCTCAACCTGACTTGCCCCATTTCTTGACCCCCAAGCCCCATATCCCCCTATGCCGGCGGATGACGTTAGCCGGCGTTAGCCGCCGGCGCCGTATGGTGTGCGTTAAAGAAAACGACGTACACCAGGCAGCGCCGCCGGCTAACGCCGGCTAACGTCATTCAATAAATACGGCGCCCGCATGGCGCTTCAGAATGGCGTTAGCCGGCGCTAATTTTTTTGACGCAAAACTGCGTTAGCGCAGTTTTGCGTCAAAAAGTATAAATATGGGCCCGGGTCTCTAGCTGGCTGAGATATGTACCCTGTCCAAGTAGGGACCACAATTCTAGTCAAGGTAACTCAGTTATACTTCCTAAATTGAACTGTGCTCACCCTCTGGTAGCTTGGCACAGAGCAGTCAGGCTTAATTTAAGAGGCAAAGGGCTATATTAACAAGATAGTGGCGCATCACTAGTGATACGCCACTTTTCTTGCGGCCCCCTTGTGTCCCCTAACACGACCAAGGTAGAGCCGTATTTACAATACATAGCACAATGGTGCATGTTAGGGGCAATAGCGCCTTTTTCTTGATACTATGGTAACGTTATACTGGATTTGCATTAAAAAAAATGAAGCAAGTCCATTGTAGTCTTAAGAGGCCCATTGAAATCACTGGGATCCTCATTTTAACACCAGCTGCTGCAGGTGTTAAAAATGATGTTAGAAGTGGCACAATGGATTCTTGTAGATTCCATGGTGCCATTTGTAGTGACCCTCTAACGAGGGAACGTCCCCTTTGCATACATCATGCATATTTTATGCATGATGTGGTGCAAAGGGTTTACAAGGTGGTGCAAACCTAGTTTGTGCCACCTTGTAAATATGACGCTATAGTAGGAGCCCGTTAGCATCACATTTGCGGCAATGTGACGCTAAAGGGTGCAAGGGTCCTGTAAATCTGGCCCAAAGTGTAGAGTATTTGTGCAACACTTATTGACAGCAATACAGTGGAAGAGACCACAAAAAGACTCAACCCTAGGATAGAAAAATAGATAAAATGTATCTGATCGAGGAAAGATCAAATGACAAAAATCCAATTAATGGTTCATGAGTCATACACTTTCAAAACTATCCGAATAGATACAGCATTTTAAATAATGCACATGGCTGGCGTTTGCACCAAGCCAGGGTAATGTGATCAAATTTCTTAGTGGATTTAGGAAAGAGCTCTATGTGTTAGGTTAACAAGGTGTGTGAATGATATGTGGGACTGGTGGCCGGGCCAGGCCAAAAGAAGCCAGTCAAGTAACATAGGGAATGCAAAAACAGTGCTCCATGTATCTGGTCACTCGCAGAGGAGTGCAGAAAGGCAGCAGTTACTTCAACAGACCTCGCTGAACAGAGTAACTTATGATGATGTTGATTGTCTGGGAGAAGGTTCAGAGGCACGGGAACAGTCCCAGGGATGCCTGCAGTCTCCATCAGGGTAGGAGGACATGGTGTAGAAAATGCGGGTGCAGGCAAACCACCAGACCTTAACCAGGGAATACAGGTTACCACAGCAATGCTGATGAGCCGCGCTGCAAGGGTTTCCCTCAGCGCTGTTGGAATAGAACTGAAGTGCCATCTGCGATCAGCTTTGGTGTTGTTTCTTGTTTCTTTCTGTGTGCGGGTCAGAAGGCGAAGTAATCGGCCTTTGTGAGGTCCCTTTATAATCAGAAAAAGAAGCAGTGATCTAGGTTGAAAGGCTCCCTGGTGACAAAATACAATAACATCAAAATGCATGAGGCCCATAGCTTGGCAAAGGAAAACTTAAAACTGAGATGCACTTTACACTCCGCTCAAAATGAAGACAACATTTGCCCTACAACAGGCAACGGGGCTGCTTTCTACTGGTCGGTGTCATTCCACCGACTCCAGCTCTGGTTCCAAGCCTCCCTCTTTTCATCATCCTCAGCAGCCCAGGAGCAGGGGGCTGAGGTAGGCCAAGAGCCAGGCCACTGGCAGTAGAGACCCTGGGCCCAAAGAGCATTCAGACACTCATCTTGATGACTCTTCTACGTGCACACAGGGCCAGTCACTGGGCCTGAACATTATATGCATATTAGGAGAATCTGTACTTGGAGAAAAGGAAACCTGCAGTCAGAGCTCCACGGATAAGAACCTGTCTCCCCAGAGTCCGTGAGAAAGGAAGTGGTGTTTTGGGGTACGGTGCTGAGGCCAGGAGGGAGAGCCGGAGACTGGGTGTGCATGAGCAGCTGAGTGGTAGTCCAGCATCCCCCGCCAGATAATGATGTGTGTGGCATGAGAGAGTGTGTTAGAGCCCAGTGGGAAGCAAGGCAAGGTACTTTGTGAAAATGGTAGACTGCTGCTTGTTTTCTGCTTGCTGAGTGTCTGATGCTGTGTGCAAGTACAAAAGAAGCAAGTGCAAGGCTGTTGCAAGATAGGGGGTGTGCTTAACCATCTGTAACAAGTTGGTTAAGGAGGGCAAGCTCAGCATGGATCCTGCTGCAAGCTCACCCCATGAGTTAGTCAGCGCTCTACTGCTCTAAAGAGCTTTGATTTAATCTCTCTTCTGTTTCTAAAACCTCAGCCTTGATGGGCAATGAGTCAAGCATGGAGCAGTGGATGGAGTGCCCTCACCGTTTGATTGCTCCTGTCCGGCTTGCTGGAATCACACAGTGACGTGTAAGCCGCAAGTTCTCAGCAGTTCTGTATTTGGCGCAAGAGGAGGACGGAGGTATGGTAAGGCTGAGACACCGTCTGTAATGAGGTCTGTGTGGTATTCCTCCACAAGCGGGACTCAGCGGAATTTCACAGAGTTTTTAGATAACTCTGTGAGCTCCACCCACCCTTAGTCGAAAGGGTAGTTTAAAACTATACAAACAGACTATACAGTGACAACCCTGAGACATATTTGAAGGCAACGGTAGTGGGTGGCACAATCAGTACTTTAGGCCCATTAGTAGCATAAATGTACAGGCCCTGGGCACACCTAGTACACTTTACTAGGGACTTACAAGTAAATTAAACATGCTGATTGTGGATCAACCAATGTTACCATATTATAGAGTACAGAACACATGCACTTTAACACTGGTCAGCAGTTGTAAATTGCACAGAATCATAAAAGCCAGCGAAAATGAGTCTGAAAAAGAGGAGGTTAGAGGGTAAAAAGTTTGGGGAAACCACGCCAAGAATGGCAGGTCTAACAGTCACATGCTGTAAACGTATACACTGAGCATGCTTCCACTGTGCCTCGTGTATCTGTTTAGAGCATTTCAGCTACAGCATGCTTTTAGCTCTTGAATTGGACTGGTGTACAGAACCTTCGTCTGGCTGCACCACCCACTGCAAGGACTGGGCTGCCCAAAACTGCACAGGACTGGATGAAAGAGAAGACTTTCCTAGCCTTATGCTAGCCTAGGAAAGTGCCATTTACTTTTAATTAAAAAATATAAAAACGGGTCCCTATTGAGCCATTTATTCATGTCCTTAACCTTAACCTTCATTACATTTTCAGAAATCGTGCACTGTTTTGCTAGTAACAGTATTGAACAATCAGTGTTAAATACTTTAAGGTAATCCTTAGTGTTTTAGTGCCCCTGAATTATTTTGCCCATGTTTATTTAATCTTGCATTCCCTAAGAGTTTTTATTTAAAAGATCTAGCATTTCTGTTAGTGCCGGATATTACTCTCAGATAGTGCACACGCTGAATTGAATAGTCTCTAGGAGTTCATAACGGGCCACAAATTAGAGCTCTTGAGTTGAGGCTGAAGGCTTCACAGTGCCTGCTAGTGGGACAAGAAGACGGTTAGAACACATCACCCAATGCTTGGCCTCTATGCCAGTGCTTAATTTGTGCTTGTTGTTTCTGTTGCTGAGCCCTGGCACTTATTTTTGAGGACCGGGGCTTATTCTTCTTCCTCAAGCATTTGCTGCGAGCAAAAGACACATATGGAAATGACGGAGGAAGAAAAAAACGAAAAAGCGTCACAAAGGGAGAAATTATAAAGCTGCAAGAGTGAGCTGAAGGGCAGGGAGTGGCATTATATGGATTGAAGAGGCCCGAGATGGCTTCAGGATTACGCCGCCTCTGTATTCCGTGTTCGCACATTTAATAGCAGCAGCCGCTTGTTTAAGAGGAAGGGGACCAGTACCTTTTAATTTTCAAATTAAGAACTGCTCTATGCAGAGCAATGGTGATGTATACTAGTTGCAGTAAGTGCAAACGTGTCTGAAGGGCGTTTCAAATATTGACAAGCCTATAGTAAAAGAAAATGCAATGCTTACAGGTGACTGGGTGCATTGGGTGTTTGAAGGGGGTATAGGTGATGTGAGAACATGCATTATAGAGATGTAGGGAAATGAGGAGAGTGGAAAGACATAGGCCCTCATTCCAACCCTGGCGGTCGGTGTTAAAGCGGCGGTCAAACCACCAACAGGCTGGCGGTAAAAAAAATGCAATTCCGACCCTGGCGGAAACCGCCAACAGAGACCGCCACTTTAACACACCGCCCGCCACGGCGGGACAAACAAACAGCGCGGCGGTCACCGCCAACAGACAGGCCGGAGACAATGTACCGCCCACCCTATCACAACCCACCAATCCACCACCTTTACCGGGGCGGTAGCCCCACCGATAAAAACACGGCGGAAACAGACATTTCAAACGGAAAACGCTCACCTCCATACACCCCACGAGGAATCTGGACAGCATGGAACCCGAACTACACATCCTACCAGCCATTGCCTTCCTGCTCCTCTACCAGGAGCATGAACGCCGGCGCAGAAGACCACGTTGAGTACTGCACCTACGAGACAGGGGAGGGGGAGGCAGAAAATTACGGGGACACACATATGCGACACACCCACCCTCACCTTCAACCACTACAACACACACATCAATGCATAGCAACACATCACAGTTACACCCCCAAACCCCCCGGAAGAATGCAAAGGCAAAAGGAAATGATTATAAATATAGAATTATATTGTAAGACTGAGTATAAAATATATCACACATCTATAACTTCATATACATAAATTGTCCAGTCCGATATGTCCATCAGCCATTGTTCGTGGGCCACTGGGCCAAAACACATGGGCAAAGCCCACACAGGATACCTGGCTACAACGGAGAGAACACTGCAGGGGCATCAGATAGGAAAACTACAGGCACCTCAGGGGGAAGGGAAGAGGGGGCACCTCAGCCTGATGAGTCCACGACGCCAGATCCACGAGGGGCCTCCATGGCCACTGTGCCATCCTGGGGAGTGCAAAGCCACAGTCTCTCAAGTCTCTACAGTGGGTGGCTTGCCCACTGCCATATCCTGGGGAGTGCAAAGCCACAGTCTCTCAAGTCTCTACAATGGGTGGCTTGCCCACTGCCATATCCTGGGGAGTGCAAAGCCACAGTCTCTCAAGTCTCTACAGTGGGTGGCTTGCCCACTGTGCCATCCTGGGGAGTGCAAAGCCACAGTCTCTCAAGTCTCTACAGTGGGTGGTTTGCCCACTGTTCAATCCTGGGGAGTGCAAAGCCACAGTCTCTCAAGTGGATAACAGTCTCCACTGGTACTGGAGGGGGACTAGTGCCCAGAGTGCTTCGTGCAGCCCTGCCCGACACAGATGCAGGCCTGCCCCTTCCGCCAATGGGCCAGCGGTGCTTGAGATGAAGGGCCCAGTTCAGCGGTGCTTGAGACGGCGGTGCCCAGTTCAGCGGTGCTTGAGACGGCGGTGCCCAGTTCAGCGGTGCTTGAGATGAAGGGCCCAGTTCAGCGGTGCTTGAGACGGCGGTGCCCAGCGGAGCGGTGCTTGAGATGAAGGGCCCAGTGCAGCGGTTCTTGAGACGGCGGTGCCCAGCGGAGCGGTGCTTGAGATGAAGGGCCCAGTTCAGCGGTGCTTGAGATGAAGGGCCCAGCGGAGCGGTGCTTGAGACGGCGGTGCCCAGCGGAGCGGTGCTTGAGATGAAGGGCCCAGTTCAGCGGTGCTTGAGATGAAGGGCCCAGTTCAGCGGTGCTTGAGATGAAGGGCCCAGTACAGCGGTGCTTGAGACGGCGGTGCCCTGCGGAGTGGTGCTTGAGATGAAGGGCCCAGCGGAGCGGTGCTTGAGATGAAGGGCCCAGTGCAGCGGTTCTTGAGACGGCGGTGCCCAGCGGAGCGGTGCTTGAGATGAAGGGCCCAGTTCAGCGGTGCTTGAGATGAAGGGCCCAGTTCAGTGGTGCTTGAGACGGTGGTGCCCAGTTCAGCGGTGCTTGAGGTGAAGGGCCCAGTTCAGCGGTGCTTGAGATGAAGGGCCCAGTTCAGCGGTGCTTGAGCCGGCGGTGCCCAGCGGAGCGGTGCTTGAGATGAAGGGCCCAGCGGAGCGGTGCTTGAGATGAAGGGCCCAGTTCAGCGGTTCTTGAGACGGCGGTGCCCAGCGGAGCGGTGCTTGAGATGAAGGGCCTAGTTCAGCGGTCCTTGCCCTGTTCAGCGGTGCTTGCCCTGTTCAGTGGTGCTTGCCTTGGCGGTTCTTGCCCTGTTCAGCGGTCCTTGCCCTGTTCAGCGGTCCTTGCCCTGTTCAGCGGTGCTTGCCTTGGCGGTCCTTGCCCTGTTCAGCGGTGCTTGCCTTGGCGGTCCTTGCTCTGTTCAGCGGTGCTTGCCTTGGCGGTCCTTACCCTGTTCAGCGGTGCTTGCCTTGGCAGTCCTTGCCATGTTCAGCGGTGCTTGAGTCGGCGGTCCTTCATTGCCCAGGTGGGCTGTGGCTGGCGGTCCATTGCCCAGCTGGGCTGTGGCTGGCGGGGCCCTCCTGGGCAGCTGGGCTGTGGCTGGCGGGGCCCTCCTGGCAGCTGGGCTGTGGCTGGCGGGGCCCTCCTGGGCAGCTGGGCTGTGGCTGGCGGGGCATTCCTGGGCTGCAGTACCGGGCCTGTGTGTGTCCTCCTGCACACCTGGGATGGGGCTGGTGGGGCCCTCCTGGCCAGCTGGCCTGCTGCCGGACTTGTCGGGCGTGCTGCCCTTCTCACACTTCCCTGCACGCTTGTGGCCCTTTCCCACCTTTGGCGGTGTGCCAGGTGGCACCTCACTTCCTGACGGTGCCAATTTAGGGATTTTGGTCCCTGGGGTCTTTGGTCGCTCGCGCCAGTCACTGGCAATCTTAGGATGCTTTCCCGGTGGTGTGCTGGCCGTGCCTTGGCTCCTAGCTGAACTCGATGCCCTTGAGGGTGGGGGACTCCACAGTCCATGGACAACAGTCTTCACTGGTCCCGGTTTTGTGGTGGCTGAGGTGCTGATTGGAGTCTTATGAGACGGACGGGGTGGGGGAGTTGTAGGAAAGAGGTCAAGTTTGGAAAGGAAAATCAATTTGGAAAGAGAGGGACGGTAGGTGTGGTGAGTATGGGAGTGGAGGAAGAGGATGTGGTTGTAGGAGTGTGAAGTCTGGTGTCTTTGGGTGCAGGTGCTTGGGCTGGAGGCTGTCGTGAGGTGGATGGCTGTTGGGTGGGTGGCTGCCTGCGTTTGTGTAGTTTGGAGGACGGGGTGACAGACACACTTGGAGAGGACACAGGGGATGTGCAAATGGTAGTGGGGGTGGTGACTGCACGTGTGCGGAGTGTTCTGGTAGGTGTGCTGGTGATGGACGTAGTGGCTGAAGATGTTGTGCATGCAAGTGTGAGTGGAGACGTCAGAGGGAGGGAGGAGGGAGACGACGAGGAGGGGGACACAGTGGAGGCAGTGGGTGTTGGTATGTCTGCATGTGGATGTTGCTTGTGTGAATGCTTGTGTGATGTGTGGTGCTTATGTCTGGATGAGCTTCCCTTGGGTGTTGAGGTGTGTGCAGGCTGGTCTGATGGTGTGTCTGGGATAGGCAGAGGTACAGGGGATTGGGTCTGGGTGGAGGAAGTTGGAGGGGGGAGGCTAGAGACAGGGACAATTGCTGCCATCAGTGCTGAGGCCAGAGCGTTGAACGATCGCTGATGGGCAGCCTGACCCGAATGAATGCCCTCCAGGTATGCATTACTCTGGTGCACCTCTCTTTGTACACCCTGGATGGCATTCAAAAGGGTAGACTGCCCAACAATGATGGTCCTTAGGAGGTCAATGACCTCCTGACTGAGGGCAGCAGGGGTGACAGGGGCAGGGCCTGAGGTGCCTGGGGCGAAGGAGATGCCCACCTTCCTGGGTGAGCGGGCAGGGGGCAAATGCTGAGGGGCTGCTGGGAGGGCGGTTCTGGTGCGCTGGGTGGCAGCTGTACCTGTTGTTGTGGGGGGCACGGATGTTGCTGCCACCACAAGGGAGCTCCCTTCAGAGGATGAGTCGCTGTCACTGACATCAGCACGAGTCCCCGCTGTGGAGCTCCCCTCGCCCTCCGTCTCACTGGTGAAATCCGAGTCAGTTGCATGGCCCGCCATGGCCATGTGAGATGCAGCTCCCTCGTGCTCCGATGCCACTTCTCCTCCGCCTGATGATGCTAATGCACACATGAACAGGAAGACCACAAAAAAGGGGGGGGAGGAGAAATAAAGACATGTTGAGTGCATGGATTACTGCTACCGTTGGCGGACTAGACAGGCACAGAAGCCCCCTGCACTACACCGCGCACTTGGGGTCCACTACGCAATCCGTGGGACATGGCCTAGAAGCCTATGGACGACAACTGCACACATAGATGACACAGGGCCATGGATACCTGTACTTGGCACCCTACAGTGGTGCGGGCGGGGGCACAGGGCCATGCCTTACGGAGGGGCCTAGCCTACAGAAATCGCCCTGGCCTAGGGATACCCACAGCCCTCCTCCCCCACCCAGACACCTCCACTGCGCGCAAAGTCAACAGAATGTATTTGTACTCACCCCCTTGTGTCTGCTGCGATGTCCTCACGCGCCCATCCAAATCGGGGTAGGCCACCGCCAGGATCCGGGACATCAGGGGGGTCAATTGACGACTGGCACCCCTCCTACGTTGGGAGGCCATCCCCAGCAGAGCCTCCGCCGTCTTCCTGCTCCCGCGTCAGATGTCCTCCCACCTCTTCCGGCAGTGGGTGCCCCGTCTGTTGTGGACCCCCAGGGTCCGGACGTCCTTGGCGATGGCACGCCAAATCGTGACTTTCTGGTGGGCTCTGACCTATGTGACATGTACAGGGAGAGAAAAATTGTCATCACCTTCTGCATGCTCGATGTGAGTGGCCCCCCATCCCCACCCTTGCCATGTGGCACATGCTCTCATCTGTCGTTTGATGCATGCCTCAATCGCTCCCCTCCCCACCATCTTTCATCCACCCGACTCAACCCAGGCATTGCCCACTAAGCATGGTCCCAGTGTACTTACCTGTTGGTCTGGAGGACCGTAGAGTTGTGCATACTGGGGGAGGACCCCATCCACAAGTTTCTCCAACTCCTAAGCAGTGAAGGCAGGGGCCCTTTCCCCAGTCGCATGAGCCATTGTCTCTTCCAGACCGAGGTCACAGCAGCACTTGCAGTGTAGGTCCTCTCCTGTCGAAGATCAGGTATCGAGTGATTAAGCAGATAGAAAATGGCGGTCACGCCCGCGGCGGTGCGTACCGCGGCAGTGCGTACCGCGACCGCCGGTGCACATCGTCATTTGCACCTGAAACCCATAGGGTTCTATGTTAACCAATGCGGCTTAGTGCCGCGGTCTTCGACCGCCTACCGCCGCGGTGTGCCACGCCAGCGCATTGACCTCACACCCCACTGTCGCACTTCACAGGTCAGGCAGCCGCCATTTCAAGGGCCCACATGGCCTATTTACCAACTGCGTCACACATACCTAGGCCATGCACCAACACACATACAAGCCATTCAATGCATTGGGAATCGTGCTATGTACAAGCTGTGGTTATGTACCTGTGGGTTGCTTGACTCTGTGCTCGCTGTTGTCCTTCATAGGCACCGTCCGCTGGGACATGCGAGGAGATGGAGGAATCTTCCCGTGTACAGACCGCTGGTGGACCTGTCGACAATGGAGGAATGACATGTCATACTGACATACAGGCTTGACCGAGCCACTATACAGGAACTGTGTGCCCAGCTGGAGCCAGACCTGATGTCACCCATCCGCCAACCCACAGGGATCACCCCTTTAGTGCAGGTGCTGTCAGTACTCCATTTCTTAGCAAGTGGGTCATTTCAAACAACAGTGGCCATATCATCAGGGATGTCCCAGCCTATGTTTTCCAAGGTGTTGTCCAGAGTGTTGTCTGCCCTGCTGAAACACATGCAGAGCTACATCGTTTTCCCTGAGGTGGGGGATTTGCCTACAGTGAAGGGTGACTTCTATGCTCTTGGACATATCCCCAACATCATAGGTGCCATTGATGGGACACATGTTGCTTTGGTCCCCCCCCAGCAGGAGTGAACAGGTGTACAGGAACCGGAAGAGTTATCATTCGATGAATGTACAGATGGTGTGTTTGGCTGACCAGTACATCTCCCATGTTAATGCCAAGTTCCCTGGGTCAGTGCATGACGCCTACATCCTGCGGAATAGCAGCATCCCGTATGTGATGGGTCAACTCCAGAGGCACCGGGTGTGGCTATTAGGGGACTCTGGTTACCCCAACCTGTCCTGGCTACTGACCCCAGTGAGGAATCCCAGGACAAGGGCAGAGGAACGGTACAATGAGGCCCATGGGCGGACTAGGAGGGTGATCAAGCGAACCTTTGGCCTCCTGAAGGCCAGGTTCAGGTGCCTCCATATGACAGGTGGATTCCTAATGTACTCACCAAAGAAGGTGTGCCAGATCATCGTGGCCTGCTGTATGCTTCACAACCTGGGTTTGAGCCGCGAGGTGCCTTTTCTGCAGGAGGATGGTCCAGATGGTGGTGTTGTAGCAGCTGTGGAGCCTGTGGAGAGTGAAGAGGAGGAAGCCGAAGAGGACGACATAGAGAACAGGAACACAGTAATACAGCAGTATTTTCAGTGACACACAGGTAAGAGTAGACACCGGCATATTACATTTACTTAATGACTCCTACCTCTCTACTGTCTGACTTTTTCCCCCAGTGTATGGTAACTGTGTTGTGACTTTCCCTTCCGTTTTCAGAGCTGTGGGCCCCACTGCGTGACATCTGCTTTGTTTCCCCATGTACTACAGCTGTGTGACAGCGGTTTGTTACCATCACAATGTGAATGAACATTTTGGCACGGTCATGTCTAATACATTTGTTCTAAATCACAGCCAGACTCCAGATTGTTTTGTGCAGTAAGTGTTTTTATTCAAGTGTTCTAAATTGGATGGGTGGTTGCAAATCGGTGAGGGGTGATGGTGGAGGATTGTCCATGGCAGAGTCCAGACTATCAGTTTCACAGGTGCATTGTCCAAATACCTGTGGGAAGTGGAGCAGGGGCAGTTTAAGGTTGGACAGGGTGACAATGTGGGACAGTGGGATGACAATCAGGGCGGTATCCTTTGCTGGCGGGGGTCTTGACATCTTACTCTGTCTTCTTCCTGGATCTCAGGGCCCGCTTGCGGGGTGGTTCTCCTTCTGCAGGGGGTGGGGTTCTGGTGGCCTGTTGGTCTTGTGTCGGGGCCTCCTGTCCACTAGCGCCGGCGGAGGTGGTAGGCAGTTCTTGGTGCATGCTAGTGTCAGGGGCCCTTTGAGGTGCCACAGTGTTCCGCAATGTCGTGACTACCTCATTCAGGGCCACTACAATGGTACCCATGGTGGAACTGATGTTTCTTAGTTCCTCCCTGAACCCCATATACTGTTCCTCCTGCAGAAGCTGGATCTCCTGAAACCTAGCCAGGACCATCGCCATCGTCTCCTGGGAGCGGTGGTATGCTCCCATGATGGAGGAGAGGGCCTCGTGGAAAGTGGGTTCCCTGGGCCTGTCCCCCCCCTGTCGCACAGCAGCCCTCCCAGTTCCCCTGTTTCCCTGGGCCTCTGTCCCCTGGACCGTGTGCCCCCTACCACTGCCCCCAGGTCCCTGTTGTTGTTGGGGTGGGTGGTTAGCCTGTGTTCCCTGTAGTGGTGGACACACCGCTGATTGACGTGTCCTGGGGACAGAGGTATGGGCCCGATGGGTGGGTGCTGTGCTGGTGTTCCCAGAGGGGGGAAGGTCTACCGTGGCCTGTGGCTGTGTGAGGGGAACCGACTGTCCCGAGGTCCCTGATGGACCGGGCTGGTCATCTAGATCCAGGGAGACAGAGCTGCTGTCCTCACTGTGGGCCTCTTCTGGGGGTGGAGGGGACATTTGTGGACCCTCCTGCGCGGTGACGTGGCGTTCGGGTCCTGCAGGGGTATAAAAGCATGGTTATTGCTTCTGTGTGTGTCATAGCGTGCAATGGGTGGGTGCCCGTGTACCCCAGTGCTGGCATTCCTTTGTGGGGGCTGTTGTGACGGTGGTTGGGGGGGGTTTGTATGTGTATGTGCAGTGGGCATGCTTAGGTGATGGGTGTCCATGCTTTGCGGATGCATGCAGGGCTAGGTGTTGGGATGGGTGGGTTGTGATGGTGAGAAAGTTGCAAGGAGTAGGATGGGATGGGGGTGAGGGTGAGGGTGGGGGTATGAGTTGGCATGCAGATGGGGTGGGGGGGGAGAAGTAGTTAAGATTTGCCTTACCAGAGTCCATTCCTCTGCCTACTCCTGCGAGGCCCTCAGGATGCAGGATGTTCAAGACTTGCTCCTCCCATGTTGTAAATTCTGTGGGAGGAGGTGGGGGTCCGCCGCCAGTCTTCTGCACCGCGATGTTGTGCCTGGAAACCATGGAACGCACCTTCCCCCATAGGTTGTTCCACCTCTTCCTGATGTCGTCCCGATTTCTTGGGTGCTGTCCCACAGCGTTGACCCTGTCCACTATTCTGCTCCATAGCTCCATCTTCCTGGCAATGGTGGTGTGCTGCACCTGTGCCCCGAACAGCTGTGGCTCTACTCGTACAATTTCCTCCACCATGACCCTGAGTTCATCATCAGAGAACCTGGGGTGTCTTTGCGGTGCCATGGGGTGGTGTGGGTGATGTGTGGGGTGGATTGTGTGCTGCTAAGTGTGGTGATGTGTATTGTTGTGTTGTGTGAAGTGCGTGCAAATATTGCTGGGTGACAATGAATTGGGCGTCTGGGTGCTCGGATGCCTTTTCTCGGTGCGTGTTCACGAATCTCTAGGAGTGGAGGTTTGTGGGTGATGTGGGTGTGTGTTTTATATTTAATTGGGTGTGTGGGAGTGGTGTGTGTATGTGTCTCAGGTGTGTGCATTTTGAATTGTCCAATGTGGTTGTATTTTGTAAGTGTGTGTGTATTTTGACCGCAGCGGTGTGTACCGCCAATGGAATACCGCGGTTGAAAGACCGCCGCGTGGATTCGTGTGTCGTGATAGTGTGGGCGTATTTCTGTTGGCGTGACGGTGGAGGTTTGGTCATCGCCAGTTTCCCGCTGGCCTTTGGTGTGGCGGACTTTTGTGGATGTCTGTATTTTGGCGGTTTGCATGTTGTGGGTCAGAATGACCGTGGCGGTTTACCGCGGCCGCGGCGGTGTTATGGTGGTCTTCTGAACGGCAGTAAGCGCCTTTTACCGCCGAGGTTGGAATGACCACCATAATGTGTAAGATATGCAGATGGGCAAAATGAAAAAGGGACTACATGTGTAACACAGGGTGAACATAATAGGTTTGACTAAAACACTCTGAAGATCAGTACGCCTTTCCCAGGCCTCAGCGCTATTTAATTCACAGCCTCACAAGATCAGAATTGTAACATTTTC
This sequence comes from Pleurodeles waltl, assembly GCF_031143425.1. Lineage (NCBI taxonomy): Eukaryota > Metazoa > Chordata > Amphibia > Caudata > Salamandridae > Pleurodeles > Pleurodeles waltl. Next base: position 1,421,916,002 of record NC_090440.1, on the reverse strand, counting down.
AACATTAATTATTTTTACCAAAATCATTATACTTATTCATGTATTGTCGACAACTAACAACCATTGACAAAAACAATAGTTCTGGCTGGTTTTATATATATGTCAGTTGTGTTATATATAGATGCAATGAGAGAAAGGTCAGAAGCAAAGTATGGGTCAAGTGGCACAATATGGACATTTGTAGTTTGTATGTTTAAGCCGTGCCCCTTTTTATCCCCAACCCAGACTTGTCTCATTCTATTTATAGCCCTGTCTGCACATATCTCTATATAACTGATTGCAGCCCACAGCTGTGAGTGCTTCCTCAAGCCTGTATAGAGCATTTATTTAATGTCAAGGCCACATGTAGTTCATGACACTGAGCAAGCACGCACTTTAAAGGGTCACACTGTACAATTTGCACATTGCAGTACATGTTGAACATATTTAGGGCCATATTTATACTTTTTGACGCAAAACTGCACCGACGCAGTTTTGCGTAAAAAATAATACCGCCGGGTAATGCCATTTTGGTGCGCTATGCGGGAGTCAAATTTATACTTTGACGCACGGCGACGCAAACCACAGGTGGGAGTCATTTATTTTGACGCACACCGCAGCGTCAAGTCGTAACGCAAAACGACGTTAACGCAGCGGAAATGACTGTGGGTTGATTTACGACCCCACAAACCGGATATGCAGTGTTTTTTGACGCAACTGCGATTTCAGCAGAGGAGAGCCAAAATGGAACCCAGATGCCACTACAGACCCCAGGAAGATGACAACAGACCAGGAACCAGCCAGGAGGACCCACACAAGAACCAGGACACTTTTAAGAAGAAAAGAAAGTGTTGCTTCAGTGCAGAGGAGCAGGAAATTCTGGTTAAAGAGGTGACGGAACACCAGCATCAACTGTTTGTCACCTCTAAATTGCCAATTAGTAGGAGAAAGGCTATATGGCAACAAATTGTTGACAAGATCAACAGTGTGGCAGAAGTACGCAGAACAGTCATCGAGTGCAAGAAACGCTGGCATGACTGCAAGAGAAGGACCAAGGAAAAGATGGCCAGGAACAGGAAGGCAGCACTGCAGACTGGAGGTGGGAGTCCAGCACACCAGGAGGCCCTGGACCACATGGAGGAGATGGTCGCAGCCGTCATCCCTGAGGAGATTGTCACAGGGATTCAAGGACAGGACAGCGCAGACTGCCAGGAGACAATGCACATGCAGGGTAAGTCGCATGGGGAATTAAAGTGCACTAATGTTAACTGCCAGCGGGAGGGGGAATACCTACTACACATTGCATGTAAGTCATCATATACATGGAGTGGCATCGTTAAAGGGGTATGGCATGGGGGCATGGCCTGCACAGACAGAAGCTGGGGCACACCATTACACTACACCAACAACAGTCCCATGGGGGCATGCTGCCATGCCAACGATGGAGCAAAGGGAAAGCCACGGCAGGAGGGAAGGGCACAAAATCAAACTGACATCCCGGCACACGTCAGCCGCCATACCCCCTATATTAACTAGGGCCCTATTAACACCCTCTAGCCATACTGACAACTGGAATGTAACTGCGACAACAGTTGCCACTACCACCTCCACTCTGTGTGCAGCTCAAGTAACCAATGGCAGTAACCTCCCCATCATACACACCTAAATTAGAGGGTTGAGGAAGACAACTTCAACAATCCCCTGAAAAAAGACAAAGGCCCCAGTACTGTCAAATGTCAATGCCCATAGTTGTTGCACATATCAGCCAATGTCAACAACAATAGGAGCTACACAGCATTAAGGACATACCCATGCTGCATATGTCAGGGTCCATCCTGTGCCTGGGTCACAATGTAACATCCCAAATGTCATACTGCCCAGACAACAGCATTGAGGGGGAGGACACATGTAACTGGTCACTGAAATACACCTGCACAGTCAGAGGAGGAAATAGGACACTGCTACGATTATCAGGGCAATCCAATGTACCACACATTCCCAACATCAGCTGTACACATTACCAATGCCAACATCCATATCGTGCCATAACATTGCTATGCATGGGATATGCTACATGTCAACTACATTTAAGTGGATGTGAAAGATCAGAGACTGGGGCAGGTCCAGATTGTCAAGTGTGCTGCCAGTGCCAGAACACCCACATCCAGTGAAAGGTCTCACCATGAGAATGGATGTAGACGGAGGGTTGAGTAGGACAAGAAGGTGGCAATTCACTATTTGGCATAAAACAAGACTAGAGGAGATGATGCAGAGAAGTCCAAGAACTTAATACTATACATGTGACATGCAGGTGGGCCATAGGCCTGGGAGAATGCCCATCTGAAAGACTGGAGCAATAAACACGAAACAAGATCACAATGTGAATTCATTACAAGGCAGGCATGTCACATCACTAATGCCACAATGCAGACACACTAATTGTACCCCGTTTCATTGCAGAGGACAATGGATCTCCTGCGGATATGCCTGCCCCAGAGTACCCTGATGACATGGATGACGAGCTGATAAACATTCCCAGGAGACCATCCAAGAGGTCCTTGAAACCCTCCAGACCCCACCTTCAGTCACAAGGAGGAGCATAGAACAAGCAGCCATCGCAGAGGATCCACCCACCACCCCAATTGTAAGACCTGCCAGCTCCAATACAGCTGAGGGCTCAGACGACACAGGCACCTGCTTTGAGAGAACTGTAGTTGGGGTACAGTGGGAGCTGGCCAAGGAGGTGCAGGTGGGCATGCAAACTATGGCAGCCAGCCTAGAGGGGGTGCGTTTGTGCATGATGTCATCTGCAGATCAGGCAGCAGCTTTGCAAGCCCTAACATCCATCCCACAAGGACTACAAGAAACTGTCAAGGAATTCAACACTGCAGTAAGGGAGTTGCTACAACACCTCGCACCCCAAACCTTCCACTGCATGCACAAATGCAATCATGATCCCCTCAGGGCCAACCTGGCTGCCTACCGTCGTGATGTGGCTGCTATTTTTAAGAATCAGCAGACCCTCCTTGCAGAAGTACTGCCCTTAAGACCTTCATAGGTAGCAGCGACCGGGATGTCTGACTCCACATCTTCTAACACTGAGGTGTGTGTTTCCCCTTCACAACCACCACCACCAAGAACAGAGGAGGCAACACACACATCAGAAGAAGAAGACATGGAACAGATCACTTTCACAAGGAAAAGTACCCGGAAGCACTAGTCCCTGCTACATAGCCAACTATTACCAAGGTCCTACGCTTTGTAACATGCCAGTCTTACAACAACTCTACTTAATGACTGTTCTGCTTACCACTGTATATCTTGTCAGCCTGCCCAGTGATTGTCTCTCTCTTACTCATTGGCAAATCCTGTCCCTCTGCACTGTCTGAAACATCACCCCAGCATGTCAAAAGCATTTCCTTAACCCCTTGTGTAGGATCACAATGTAAGATCTCACTTTAATGGACTCACAATCATGGACACTGTACATACAGCAGTACAGCACTTTTCAATAAAGAGCACTTACAAAACAAATCTGTCTCTGGGTAATGTGACATATCAACTGTGCAGTAGATAACTGAAATGTGCCTACTGTCAAATAACGTAGCTTGTCAATACAACTGTCCTGATATTATGTAGTCAGATAATTCTGCACAGTGCCCATGATTGCATCATACTCTGCCCATCCTGAGGGACATATCTGATGAAGTGAGAAACCATACACCATCATGCTGTGTTGGACAGAGTAATGCTTCCTCAAGGGATATCTAAGTCATCAAATAGTGGCCTAAAAATGTTGTCACCATGCAATATTAACACATATAACAGTGCACACAAATCTAAGCAAACACTACAAAAACTGCATGAATGAAACTGTCTGAGTTTACATACAAATAGATAATCATGCTGAACTGTGTCACAAATGACGTATGTGAGTCATGAAGACAAGAATACAAGAGTGCCTACGAGAACTCATCTTATAAGGGTGTCCTTGATCATCACACTGCAGTCAGACCTAAAACTGTTCTCCCAATACCAAGTCTGGAAGCACTGTTTGTGACTTAGAAAACATACTTATCGACAGAAACACATTGGGATCCATATTAACTGGGATTGGGGGTTGCAACGAATGGTGGAAACTTTGCAAGGTAGCTCTGGGGTCGCTGCCAATCTTACAGCTCAGTTGGGATTTGTTTGTAGCAGAGGACACAAATGTAATAGAACAACATTCATGTACACTAATTACAAGCCCATGATCAAGTAGCATTTAACACATACTGTTAAGGATTAACTATATATTTATTAAATGATAATCACAGAAGAGGAAACTGAGGGAAAAGTCTTACCTACCCTAATCTACCCTGACTACTCATTACCCACAACTGTCCCTAACTAACCTAAGCTAAACTTACTTATCACAAGTAACAAAATGTTCTAAACATCCACCCCCTACCCCCCTTATGAGACGGGACACATGGAGGACAACACATCCTAACCTAAACACATACTATCCTATACTAAACAAATATATATATTTTTTTGTTTTAGTTTTTTTTTATTTATTTTTTGGTTATTTTTTTATTTTTTATTAAACACACAAGAGCCCAACATAGCCCCCCACCTACCCACCCACATACGTAATAAGTAAAAATAGAAAGAATCAGGACCCCCCACCCACTAACACTAACTAAACTAACAGCCTATACTAACCTAACACTAAGCCCCCTAAGCCCACTAAGAATGAGAACAAGGAAAGAGGAGGGAGGGGAGGGAATCATGTCCATTGTCTACAAAGTCTAGAGGTTGGCCCTCCGGAGGGTCCTCTTTATGGACTTCACACATCTGTTAATGTGGCGAACATCCCAGCTCAGATGGCTTAACTTTCGCAACACACTGTCCATCTTCCATTCCATGTTGTGGAATGCTGCAGGGTCAACAGATGGAGCTGGGGCAGTCTGGGTACCGGTGGAGGAGGTCTGTGTGTGTGTGGAGCCAAGGCCAGTGGGCTGTCCTGCAACTGTGGCAATGCTGGGGCTTGGAAGTCCGGCAGATGCAGGGACAACAGTCCCAGCTGTGGGTGGGGCCACCTAGCTTGAAGTGGTGGTTGTGCTGGTGGTGGCTGTGGTGGGCAAAGTAGGGCCACCCTGTGGGAAGGCCCTCCATGCCCCAGAGGCCAGGTCATGGCGGTATCGATGGGCCATCCTCCTGAACCCCGACTCCACCGGCAGGATGTGCTGGTATCTCATGGCCCGCCGCTGGAACTCACGGACCTGGTCTGGAGTCATGTTTGCAGCTGTGAAGACAAATGCAAATAATCTACATTAGGAACTGCACTGTGTGAAATGGAACAAGAAGTCAATCAGACAATACATCTACAGTACTTGTAACAGCTCATATCACAATACAGATCATTGAATGTCCCTGAGTAAGTACATGGCAGGCCAGCCTAAAAAGGTCACATCACACATAGCACATCCAAAACCTGCAAGATGGGTAACAACTGGCATTGACTTGCCATCTGAGTTCTGACAGTTATCAGCTAACAATCATGCTGCATATCCTCTGCCAATACCTGGGCTACAAATGTCAGTGTACGGAATGCAAAACTAAAGCCACATGGTTTGCAAGTTGTAACAGGACTTGCCATTATAGTACCCATGTGCCAAACCTGAGTGTGTATACTATGTTCCGACCAAACAGTCACTTATTCACATGTATGTGTAACATACTGGTAGCATCAGTCCTAGGTACCCTATTCACAAACCCATGCCTGTATTTGAGGGTGGGGTGTGGAGAAACAACTAACAATTCCAAACAACATGGACACCGAGGAGTGTATAGAAAACTCCACACGTGTTTGGCTCTACACACACACCACAGGTAAGGTCTATCAACAATTAGGAGTCTGCAAACCCTAGACCAATCATAGCGCCACACATGTCAGGAAATGCACAACTTGGTACACAACATATACTTCCAGTAAGGCATGACTTACATCAGACACAGAGTTGCAAGAACACCCATGACCATGATTAGCATGCACACCTGGGGCATTGCACTCAAGATCCACATACCTGTAGCACTACATATGGAAGTACATGCTGCTAGGAAGTTCTACCTACAGTTTAATAAGTACCTTGGTAAATAGGGAAGCAGAAGTCTGTTGGAAAGCAATTTGCTGTACCAATCTTGGAGAATGTGGGTCTGACAGGCTGACTAAAGCTGAGCTGACTTCCAGTGCACCTCTTTTTGATACAAGTGTCATCCACATGACTCACCCCATGACTCACTGTGGTGCCTACAGGAATGGCCTACAATCCCTAGATAATACAATAGGATACGCATTGGCCAACTCAAAACATTTGAGAAACTGAATTCCCACTCATGGAACAAGACAAATGATTGCCCAACGCATCACACCTTGCTATGCGTTCAACACACACGAGTCCATCACACATCACCAGCAAACACAACACATAACAGACATATCAACACTTCCTGTAGTGGTCGGGGTCCTCAAATGTAGCCACATCTCCCACAATGTAGGGTTCCGGTCCACCTGTAAGGCATGGAAGGAAGAAATGTGCTCAAAATCTGTGCACTGACCAACAATTTCAAAGACATATACAATGTGTATGCTGAATAAGGAAATGGCAGCCATTCAGACATGATGATACTGCATCTGATATATCACGGCCAACTTGTACATAGCATGGGTCTCCTGTGACAGTTACACACATATCTGCACACATGCAGTGGCCCTAACTATCATGTGGTAGCAAACATGCCCCGTCATTAGTGACCAGAAACAAATATGGAGTGTAATCGTCTCATCATGTGGATCAAAGAGAGACATCCAAAGCCTGGTTACTTGAGGACTGCATTACCAGTCAAACAGCCTATGTGGCTATGACACATTTATTACACATAGGTACAATATACAGAGGGACAGGGACTTTTGTAAGCCCTCATGTTGTTACAGTTTCTTCATTTGATGTGGCCCAGCTATGGTGATTTGAACCAACCATGGAGATGTGAAGCCATGTGCATACCTTTGGACTGCCATCCCTAATTGGAATGTGGCACAACTAACTTCAAAAACCATTCTAAGATGTTAGCTGAGGGAACCATACACCATTTCACGATGTTTTCAAATCCAAATCTGACATGTATCCAAAAAGATAAAGGACCACCATAATCCTTAACATTCATAGAATGCTTTCCTTCCACACTCACCAGACTCGCACAAGACATATGTCTGGGCCACTTTGCTATCATCAATTGACGTGAAGCCAGCACTCATTTTCTGCATCATGTAGTGATCCTAAAGTAAGTCTAGCTATTGCGTCAACAAAGTTAGCCAATATGTTAGTACATCTTTACTTCTCTGGCAAATGTGGCCTATATAAACATGATTGGCTCCTATTTTGTTTGGTTGTCTGACACAAAGGCAGCACCAATTTACTTAACGGAAAAGTATCCTGTAAGTTTGCTGAGCACGTGCTACCTGACAGCTAGCAATTGTGATCCTTCCCATAGTGCATCAATTACCCAGTATGTTTCCCCAGCATTACACACAGTCAGCAAGTTAGCTGGCAGATATTGTTCAAATCATCTGATGTCACCACAGAGCATTTAATCGTGCACATTTACATGATCAGTACTCACCAACAGGGCCACCAATCACGATTCCCAGGTGGTCCAAGAGATCCTGCTCCCTGGTGATGGGGTCAGCCCACCGGTGCTTCAGCTGGTGGTCACTCCTCTGGCTGGCATGCACACGCTGCAGGTGATGCAGCACCTTTCCCCACCGAGATTCTGCGTGCCTCAGTGTGATACCCCTGTATCACCCTACCCCCTGCCTCGATCATCAGTGGCAAGAAATGGCACACAAGCCATATGAAGCCCCCCAACTCCTCTTCAGCCATCCTGCCAAGACGTTGCCTACCAGACATTGTACAAATGAGAAAAGGAATAGGGGTTAAAGAAATAGAAAGGGGAAAAGGGGGAAAGTAGGGGTACAAATACAGAAGAAAAGTAAACTTAACCACTAAAAGAGCCAAACTATCCCCAAACTAGCACTACCCACAACAGACTCCCACAAACAACAAAAACACTAGAAAACTGGACAAATGTACACAAAACACAGTAGGACAGTATACACCAACAATATTTATTTCACAAATTGACAATAGAGACAGCACACAGGACACAAAAGCACAAAATCAATGGACACCAATCTCAACACAGCCACACAGTCTAGAAGAATCACAGACTGCAAAGTGAAAGTGAAAGTACACCCACTGTACATGATCTATAAACAGGATATCCTTTTACATCACTTCCTGAATAAAATGTCCGCCTTTTTTCGCGTTATACGTCATATTTGTTTCACGCATACAGTTTGTGCATCATAATTTTAGACGCACAGGAGTGAAAATTAGCCTGCATCCAAATAATAGTAAATAGCCTGTACAATTATCTGGATGCTGCCTAATTTGTACTCATGTGCGTAAAAAAAAAAATGAACCAAATTCTGTATTGGTGTACAAAAAAATGACGCATAATGCTAGCAACGTCAAAATTTCAATGGATGAACTGGTTTTGGGCATTTTTTATGTTTTTATGTTATGTTACATTTGGGACGCATCAGAGATAGGCTGATGGCACCCACTATGGTGTTGATGGTGTATGTTCACATGTGTGACATCATACTGCAGCGGACCATGATCCGCTACTTCCTTCACAGTACTTTGACGGTTGGCTGACGCACTAGATGGCCATATGTGTGGCCTACATATATGTATTGCACAAATTGGGCATGTTTGGCATCAGGAGAGGATAGCAATGTGACGCACATATGTACAATACCTAAATGCCTTTGGCTCAATGTGTGTGCTGTGGCAACTAATGTATTTGTTGACCAAGTGTGTGTGCATCACATGATGCATTATTGCACATAAGATTGTATGAATGTGAAGTCCATGTGTCCAAACCTTAGATGCAAGTAAGTGTGGAAATGAGAGAGGACATGTGTTAATCATACATGTAGCAACATCCGTTATGTGCACTTCCAAGATTTAGGGTAACATAGACACCACATATGACAAAGCATGCACCAGCTAGATGGCAGATGCTTTTTCATGTCAATGGTCCACATTTTCAACATCCTATGTCCTAGATTTTTGGTAACAGCTTCCTAGGCACTTGTTGGTGAATCCCACAGTGAGTCATACACATGCATTGAGGAAGTGGGTACCATGTTGTTTGCCCAGACAGACAAAGGTGAACCACAAATGTATGATGACACCACAGTTGACGTCATATAACTGAGCCACAACTCTCAAGTGGCTGTGGTGGACCAGCAGACGAGGCAGCACGTGTCCACATTTTTCCAGTGATCAATTGCACATAGGTGTCTTGTTCATGTGTGTGGTCCAATCTTGAACCTGTATATTTTTTGGGGTGTAATTTGTCACAGTTAGGTCCAGGACTCATCATGAGTCAGTGGCAGCTATTCCTGTATCTACTGAGTATCCTTTGTTGATCAATGTGTGTAAAGTGGATGTGGACATAAGAACCTACATGGGGATGGTCCCACCCTGTCACTAAAGACGTGTAATGAGACAGTCAACAGGGCAACCTTGGTGTGCTGAGTGAGATAATGTCTCAGGTGTCATGTTCCGGCAGGTGTCAATACAACATTTGTACACAGGTTAGCCTCTGCAATTCCCACTGCATCTGGGAACGTCATAGCCTCTGTGCTGATTATTCTGGCAGATATTCACCACACACAGCCCATCAATATGTTGTGAGCAATGTAATTCTGTGTGTGAACTGTCAGGGTCCTGGCGGGAAACATCCTTTTTTACGACTTTTTTATTACGAAAGTCGTGGTTAACGAAAGCGTAGCAACGCTTTTTTTAACCACGACTTCGTATTTTTGTGGTGGGGTTGGGGGGGTTGGGGCATTTTTGGTTTTGGGGAGTGGGTGGGGGGTCAGTGGGTTTTAGGTTTTAGGGTGGGGTTGGGGGGTGGGGCGTTTTTGGTTTTGGGGAGTGGGTGGGTGGTCAGGGGGTTTTAGGTTTTAGTGTGGGGTTGGGGGGTGGGGCGTTTTTGGTTTTGGGGAGTGGTTGGGGGTCAGCGGGTTTTAGGTTTTGGGATGGGGTTGGGGGGGTGGGGTGAGGGATGTAGGGTGAATGGTGCCTATTGCTAATGATTTTATCAGGAATGCCTTTACAACGAAATATCGTTGTTAAGGCATTCGTGGTAAAATCATTAGTAGTAAGGACGAGGTCGGTGTTCCGACCTCGTTGTTAAGGTTAGTAGTTGTTTTTAATTCGGTGTTCCGTCATATAATCGGTCCTGGCAGGTGTGGATTTTTCATGGACATTATCAGAGGTTGCTGGTTCTGCTGAAGGCCCCGTACCCAATCCCTGCAGACGGCCCTGGGACCCTGTCACACTTTGTCATTCATGCATAAATAAAACCCAGACAAGGGATGGGCCATGAATTTTGGTTTTCACAGAGGATTTAACTCATATGGTACAGTTAAAAGGCAGATTATGCTATACAATGTATTTGGGTATGCATTGAAGAAGCACATGCCCAAATACCCTCTCATGAATGAGAGGTTTGCTAATGCAAGTGTGGTACATATGTAGACACAGGGATACTTTAGTGTGATGCACAGACAGATGCCAGTCAGGCTGACAGAATGCAGGGTGAATCAGGATCCAGCAATTTGACAAGTTACATAATCAGTGGTCTGACTAAGACTGTTTAGAGGACGAACTAGACAGTTGACATGTCAAACTGTGTATGTCCTGTGTTTTTGAAGGTGACAAATGAACCCAAGGGCTGTGTTACACGGCTTAATTAGTATCAATGCTTAACAGTGTATTTGACAAAATGGCAACTCCTATGCTGTTCCAGGCATCAGCAGGGGCAGTGCTTGTTGAAATGGGTGGTGTGCATGGAGGTGATCACAGGTGTGGGCTGCATCTGTTTCTCACAAGTCCTGTAGGTGAGATTTGCAGTCTAATGGCCAACATACATTTTCACACGGGAGGCAATCTACAGGTGCTAACAGGGCTTGTAAACTAGAAGCCAGTGTATTAATTGACCTGACGTCCACGCAGTCAGATGTTCTATGACAATGGTATTCCATAGGAAAGGGTGTAGCACACTGGATTGCTATTGACAGGCTGTGTGTGTAGAGGAGGGAATATCAGGGTACACATCTTACTATTCCAGGGACCTTTTCAGACAGGTGGGTTGTGACCAGGTGCATGGGTGTGTCAGGAGTTAGGAAATGGGCTGACATGTACATGGAATGTCATGTGCGCAATGCTTGTCATATGTGTGGCACTTGTGCTGTCTATGTACTGCTTCTATGGAACTCTGGTCACAGATAGTCCTTCCAAATATTGAATGCAGTTGGACTTACTGCTGTCAAGGGTATGGTCAGACATTCCTGTTACTGATGCAAAAGCACATCAACTGCCTCATGTATGAGGCTTGTTTTCCCCTTATTGAGTGATGGTGTCTTAGTTGTGTGCCATATGGTGCGATGAACCATGATTTCAACATGTATGTGTGAAATAGGTGTGGTCCTCTGCTATTGCCCTTCAAAATGAAATGTACAGGATATATGTCATTTACAGTGTGTGTGTATGTGACCATTGTATGATACGCATCACATTTGCTCTGGGATTTTCAGTGTCCTAATCGGTATATCAGCAATGCTTCATGAGGCAACACTCTTATTCTGATAGTTAGAGATGAAGGTGTGCAAAAATGAATAGCCAAACAATGATATGGTGATTATTATAGGTGTTTATTTAAATTAGTTCATAAAGTGGTGATGGTGATTATATTTAAAAGAAATTGTTCACGATATGTTGCCACCTGCGTAAACCAGCGGGAGTGTTCTGTTGTTCCCCCTCATGTTGCAGGCCACCATCCTCCTCTTCCTCCTCTTCAGGCATGTGTGGCTCGGGTTCCAGGAGGGAAATGTTCCTTTTTATGCAAATGTTGTGCAGAGTAGCACATGTTAGGATGATCTTACAGACCATCTCCAGGGAATATAGGAGGCTACCACCAGTGATGTCGAGGCACCGGAACCTTGACTTGAGGATGCCGAAGGTCCTCTCGACTATGGTGCGTGTCCTCCTATGTGCGTCATTGTAGGCACGCTCTGCTGCAGTACTCGGGTTGCCAATAGGTGTCATTATCCATGACTGGATGCCATACCTCTGATCAGCTGCAAGAGAAAATGAATGGGATCATGTTGATGTAGCTAGCCCTATTGAAATCACCTTTCATGGCAGTAGTTGTCTTGTGTTGTCTGTGACTCTTTTGTTTTATTATGTCGCATCCTAGGCTTGTAGGATGTACCATCTGTATTGTGTGTTTCTTTGGCTGAACAAGTGTTTGGCTGCTAACCGGTTGTCAGCAGTTTGTTTTGGGATTTGCAGTACAGTGTGCCCTCCCTAGCATTGTGACTTGTGATACAGGTGTCCCTGTGTCTTCACTGGGGGTGAGATGATAGTTCCATACACAGATTCATTTTGGCAGTGTTGTTAACACGTTCATATCAATGTACCCTGGACATCCCATACTTTTAGACTTATGCAATGGATTAATGTAAACGTCATTGAGACACTTACGATTTGCAAGGTGACATTTAGGCCACCCACTCCAAACTTTGTGATCTTTGACGTCTTAACATTAGACTGTACACTAATTTCAGATGTGTGACAGGTTCAATGGTGACCTAAGAAACATGCCTAACGGTGTAATGACCTCAGTGTGTTCCTGTCGACATGTTGCTGTTGTGGAGAATGTGTTGTGTGTCCTAGAGGGTTGCTGTGCAGTGTGTATGTAAGTAGGTTTCTGTACTTACCAACAAGCAGTCCACTGCCATACCGTCCATCCTGGAAGTGCTAATTGATGGTAGAGTGTCGGAAGATGAATGACTCATGGACACTCTCAGGATATTTGGCCATGATGTTGGTGATCAGTTCTTGGTGATCGACAATGGCCTGCACATTGATGGAATGCGTGTGCTTCCTGTTGCAGTAGAGGTGTTCATTTGCAGCAGGTGGCACAAGGCGTACATGTGTGCAGTCGATTGCACCAAGGATGTGTGGGAAGCCACTAATGAGGTAGAATCCCTATTTTGTTTCCTACTGCTTCTGCAGTGTGTTAGGGAAGCAGATGTGGCAGGGTGTAAGTCCAATCATGGCTTCCAGTATTTTGGGCAAAAAGGCAGAGAATGATGGCTGTGATATTCCGGCAACCAGGGCATCAGTTGTTTGAAAAGAGCCACTTGCCAGCATGTGAAGTACGGCAAGCAGCTTGGTTTCTGTTGGGATGGTGCGGGGTGTCACCAAGGTGGGTGCCAACTGTGGCTCAATGTTGCGCAGTAGCTGCTGAATGGCCTGCCAGTTCAACCTGTACCTCTGGATAATGTTGTGTTCCCTGAGGCCATGAAGGGTTGTTCTGGGGCGGAATATCCTCTCCTGCCTTCTGCACTGCCTTTGGGGTCCCTGCTGGTGTTGTGGTAGCTGCTGTTGTAGCTGCTGGGCTCTGCGTCTGCGTGCACGCTGGATAAGAATCACCTCCATGTCTCCCTTTTGCTGCTCTGCTGCTCTGCTGTTGCTTCTGTGTGTTCTGATTAAATACAGGTGTGTTTGCCCCATTTTAACGCCTGCCCTGACCCAGGCATTATATTTTGACGCAAATCGGGCTGTGCATCATTTTCCGGCTCCGCCACCCGGCTGTGCGTCATTTTTGTCCGAAAGCATAACTACGACGCGCGGCCGTTTAAGGCATTTTTTTGATGGGAACGCCTACCTTGCATATTATTAACGCAAGGCAGGTTGCCGCATTCAAAAAATTACGCACATGGCGGAATTTTGTCATCCGCGGGCTCGGGTGTCAAAGTTTAAAAACGGGGCAAGGTTTGCGCTGAATATGCGTCAAAATTTTGGACGCACATTCGTCGCAGAAGGAGTATAACTATGCCACTTAATGCAATAAGATATGGTGCAGGTTTCAATTGTTTAAATATTTCAAGACTACACAACTGCTTTATAAACCACTTTGCTTTGTCACTAAATGCTTTATTAAAATGTGTTAAATTGCACCACTTGACACTTTTTAGAAGTTTTCTTAGGGAAGGAACCCCCTAAACCACCCTTTCCTCACTTAACACATTAAACAAATCTACAACTTTAATGCCCCAACGCTTCCAAATGTCTCAAGACACCACTGTTGTTTTTCACTGGAAAGGAGATGTAAAGTAATACCATGTAGTGCTATGTGCTGCTTTGCACTACTTTGCTTCATGTGGCATCCCATGGGTGGTACATGGGCATTATCATGCAATCACCCATGGATTTTGAAGCAAGCAATGCTCGAGCTACTGTCATTTGTAAAATTGTCTTTGTACCAAAAATGTACAATTCTTTGAGGCATGGGTGTTCTACTGGACAGCACACTTAAGATGTTGGAAAATAATTAACTATGTCTAAGAATACTTTTTTGTACTGAAGGGTACCCTTCTAGTACACAATGTATAGTGGACATCATCATCATATCTTTGCCCTGTTGTGCAATGGAGTGTGTGTGTAGCAAATCAGCCTCAAGAGTGTATCTTAGCAGCTGTCATGCCCTCTTTCTAACATGCAACACAGAGCATCAACTTTGGTTGCTGTGCTGCTTTACGTGACTTCTGAGTATATTTCTCCCAAGTTTTAATAAAGAATCCACTATTGAGCTTTACAGTATTTGTTTTCAAGAGAAAAAGCATATTCTTTAGCAACCAAAATGTATCAACTGGGGAGCTGAAGGAATGGAGAAGTGATTGGAGGTCTATTTCTGTGAAAAACTGAGTACATGTAGATATTCCAACGTGATTGTAAAGATGAAAGGAGGTGCACAATACTTACATAGGAGGCTTGAATTACCCTTGTGAATCCTACCCCTGAAAACCCAGAAGCCAAGAGTTTCGCAAAGGAATGATCTAGCAAAGGGATTTGGGGGCATGAGGAGAGGATTGTAACCGAAGCAAGGTAGAGGTTTTTAGTTTGCTCTGGAGCTGTAGCTATTGTTGGTTCAATGTTTTGGTGAACCATGAAATAAGGAAAATCTGCACACAGAAACATTTTACTGACAGGACAAACAGAATTGCGTATTTTTGCAAATATGTTCGGTTGTTCGAAATTGGGTGACTTTTGAATGGTTTCTTTAATTAAACTCCACACAAGGCATGATATGGCACAGATCACAAAACTGATACCGAAATTTTGCAGATGTGGAAACAGCAGAACACTGTGTGCCCCCCTCCCTGTCCTTTGAAAAGGTCCTGGGGACTCCATCCCCCTGGGCCGTGTATTTTTTAAAGGGGAGGCGTACCATGTAACCCACTCCCTGAGGCTCACTTTGCCTGGGGTCTCTATCCCCAGGACTATAGAAATTGGTAAATTGATAAATTGTTCCTCTATATGGTTATAGAGCTCCTTGTTTGCAATACCCTTATAATAAACATTAAGGGGTATTTTATCCCTTATAATGTAGATGGGACCCTGCAATCCCTGCATACAAAATCTAATTTCCTGATTACAAGTTCCTTATGACATCTCAAGTCACCTATAATAGCTGCTCACTTGTAATAAGTTATTACAGTTGAGTTTTGAGATCACAATGTCTGCTGTGAAAACCAGCGGCCAGGGTGTAAGGCGCGGCACAGAGCTGCTGCAGTGAAAGCAAGAAAAACAGGAACAGATGTTTCCTTCTTTCTAAATAGAAAGGTCAGCAGCAGAAAAGAGATGTTTCTGGCCAGAGGTTTATTTTTTCTGCCCTATGGGTTATTGCAGGAAAGATAGAATCCCTGCATGTTTCTAAACAATCTGATCCACAGCATTTTTAACCTGAACAACACCAGATTCTAATATCTTTTTGCAAAAATGTCTTCCTGTTTTTTGGTGTGTTTATTTTTTCAGTCCACATTTTTTCAATATTCATGTCTACAATGAGAATCATAGAGGAAGACATCAAGGCCCATATTTATACTTTTTTAGCGCCGCATTTGCGTCATTTTGTCACGCAAAAGCGGCGCAAACATGCAAAATACAATTGTATTTTGTAAATTTGTGCAGTTTTTGCGTCAAAAAGCGGCGCAAATGCGGCGCTAAAAAAGTATAAATATGGGCCCAAGGGTTTAAATGGTTTGTGGGAAGGGAGGTGGTGTGCCAATGTATTAAAATACCTTCGCCTTACAATAATGGGATATTGCAAGAATCCTTGGAGTTTTGTGACCTTATAAAGGAACTTAGGGGGTCATTACAACATTGGCGGTATAAGGTGCTTACCGCCATGCAGTAGACCGCCAATACACCGCCGCGGCCGCAGTAGACCGCCACAGCTATTATGACAAACATCACGGAATCCGCCGAAATTCAGACACCCACACAATACCCCCACACCAAAGGTCAGCGATAAACATGCGGAAACAAATCCTCCACGCCAACAGAAACACGCCCATGCTATTACGACCCACGAATACACACACTCTTACAAAACACAGCCACATGGGACAATTACATATACACACACCTGATACACATACACACACCACTCCCACACACCCAACACAATATAAAACACACACCCACATCACCCACAAACCCCTACAACCACAATTCATGAACGAAGGCCAGAGAGATAGCACAGAACAGACAACCCCATCACACAGAGGCACACAACACCATCACCCACGCAACATCCAAGCACAAAACACCACATACCACTACACTCACCATACTCATCAACACATACACCACCCCACACATCACACACACCACCCCATGTCACGCCAAAGACACCCCCGCTTCTCCGAGGAGGAGCTCAGGGTCATGGTGGAGGAAATCATCCGGGTAGAGCCACAGCTATTTGGCTCACAGGTACAGCACACATCAATAGCCAGGAAGATGGAGCTATGGCAAAGAATAGTGGACAGGGTCAACGCTGTGGGACAGCACCCAAGAAATAGGGAGGACATCAGGAAGAGGTGGAATGACCTACGGGGGAAGGTGCGTTCAACGGTATCCAGGCACCACATCGCGGTACAGCAGACTGGCTGCGGACCACCACCTCCTCCCCCTCAACTAACAACATGGGAGGAGCAAGTCTTGTCCATCTTGCATCCTGAGGGCTTCGGAGGAGTCGTTGGAGGAACGAACACTGGTAAGTCAAATCTTAACTATCATAACCCCCACCCTAC
This sequence comes from Pleurodeles waltl, assembly GCF_031143425.1. NCBI lineage: Eukaryota > Metazoa > Chordata > Amphibia > Caudata > Salamandridae > Pleurodeles > Pleurodeles waltl. The sequence goes on along the minus strand of NC_090440.1, from coordinate 1,421,898,733 downwards.
CTGCATGATATCACACACCCCCACCATCACACCCTCTCCTATCACCCCAAATCCTCACCTATCTACCCATGACACCAACCACCCATCCCAACCCCAAGCCCTGCATGACATAACTAAGCATGGACACCCATCACCAAAGCATGCCCACTGCACAGACCCAGAACACCCCCCAACCATCAGCACACAAGCCCCCCCACAGGAATGCCTGCACTGGGTTCACGCACACCCAACCATTGCACACCATGAAACACACACATGCAATAATCATGTACTTATACCCCCGCAGGAACCCGAAGGAACGTCACCACACCAGAGGGTCCAGACAACATCACTCCACCCCCAGAAGAGGCCCACAGTGACGAGAGCAGCTCTGCCCCACTGGATCTTGATGACCAGCCCGGACCATCGTGGGCCTCGGGACAGTCGGTTCCCCTTGCCCAGCCACAGCCCAACACCGAGCTTCCACCCTCTGGTAACACCAGCACAGCACCCACCCAGCGGGCCCAAACGTCCCTACCCAGGACAGGTCAATCAGCGGTGTCTCCACCACTACAGGGCACCCAGGCTAATCCACCACCCCAAAAACAACAGGGACCTGGGGGCAGTGGTAGTGGGCACACGGTCCAGGGGACGGAGGCCCAGGAACATAGGGGAACTGGGAGGGCTGGTGTGTGACAGAGGGAGGACAGGCCAAGGGAACCCACTCTCAACGAGGCCCTCTCCTCCATCATGGGAGCATACCACCACTCCCAGGAGACGATGGCCAGGGTCCTGGACAAGTTGCAGGAGACCCTGCGTCTGCAGGAGGAACAATATTTGGGGTTCAGGGAGGAGCTCAGGACCATCGGCTCCGCCCTGGGCACCATCGTAGGGGTGCTGACAGACATTCAAAAGACCTTGAGGGACACCGTGGCACTCCAATGGGCCCCTGACACTAGCCAGGACGACGAACTGCCCACCACGTCCGCCGGCGCTAGTGGACAGGATGCCCCACCACAAGACCACCACACCAGCACCCCACCCCCTGCAGACGGACAACCACCACGCAAGCGGGCCCTGAGATCCAGGAACAGGACAGAGCAAGATGGCAAGACCCAGCCAGGATATAAGACCACTCTGATTGTCCTCCAACTGTCCCACTTTGTTACCCTGCCCAAATAGGAACTGCCCCAGCTCCACTTCCAATGCCCAGATGTGCAATGTACCTGTGAGACTAATAGACTGGACTCTGCCATGGACATTCCTCCACCATCACCCATCACCATTTTACAACCACCCTTCATTTTTTTGCACTTAAATAAACACCCTTGAAACACCCCAAAAAAAATGGAGTCGGTCTATGATTTGTAAATCTGTATTATCAATTACAGTTTCATAATGGGTTACCCATTGGAAGGCTAACATACCTATGTCACACATCACAAGCCATTCAAAGATGCAAACAGTTGACACGTAGGTTACAACATTTATGAAACTGAAATGGAAGGGGACAACTCAGTTAACAAATAGTGAGTGAAATGGAGGTACAGGATAGAGGTAGATGTGTGAAAGTCAATGTAATGGTAAAAAAGAAAACGTTCTCACCTGTGTGTCACTGGAAATATTGTTGTATGACTGACTCCCTGTTGTCGTTTTCGTCTTCCTCAGCTTCATCCTCATCACTGTCCACAGGCTCCACAGGCTCCACAGCTGCTACAACACCGTCATCTGGATCATCCTCCTGCAGAAAAGGCACCTGGCGTCGCAATGCCAAGTTATGGAGCATGGAGCAGGCGATGATGATGTTGCACACCTTCTTCGGTGAGTAGAATAGGGATCCACCTGTCATATGGAGGCACCTGAACCTAGCCTTAAGAAGGCCGAAGGTGTGCTCGATAACCCTCCTAGTTCACCCATGGGCATCATTGTACCGTTCCTCTGCCCTGGTTCTGGGATTCCTCACTGGGGTCAATAGCCAGGAGAGGTTATAGCCATACACGGTGCCTCTGGAGTTGACCCATCATATCAGGGATGCTGCTATTGCGCAGGATGTAGGCGTCATGCACTGAGCCTGGGAACATAGCATTTACCTGCGAGATGTACTGGTCTGCCAAACAGACCATCTGGACATTCATTGAATGATAACTCTTCCTGTTCCTGTACACCTGTTCACTCCTGCGGGGGGGACCAGAGCTACATGGGTCCCATCAATGGCACCTAAGACGTTGGGGATATGTCCAAGGGCATAGAAGTCACCTTTCACTGTAGGGAAATCCTCCACCTCAGGGAAAATGATGTATCTCCTTACGTGTTTCAGCAGGGCAGACAACACTCTGGACAACACGTTGGAAAACATAGGCTGGGACATCCCTGATGCCATGGCCACTGTTGTCTGAAATGACCCACTTGCAAGGAAATGGAGTACTGACAGCACCTGCACGTCAGGGGGGATTCCAGTCGGATGGCGGATTGGTGACATCAGCTCTGACTTCAACTGGGTACACAGTTCCTGGATTGTGGCACGGTCAAACCTGTAGGTCACGATTAAATGTCGCTCCTCCATTGTCAACAGGTCCACCAGCGGTCGGTACACCGGCGGATTCCGCCATCTTCTCATATGTCCCAGCTGACGGTGCCTATGAAGGACAACAGCGAATAAACAGTCACTATTCCTCCAGGTATGTACCCACAGTCACACACAAGACTACACCAGACAATAAACCCTTCCTGTATGTGTGTTGAGTGTAGGCCTCAGTATGTGTGACGCAGTTGAAAATGAATCCATGTGGGCACCTGAAATGGCGGCTGACTGACCTCTAAAGTGGGACAATAGGATTGTGGGGTAACAGCGCTGGCGTTGCACACCGTCGCGGTAGGCGGTCGTAGAGCGCGGCGCAATGCTGCATTGGTTAACAATGGACCCTATGGGTCCCAGGAGCCAATGAACAGGTGCGCCGGTGGTGATGATGCGCCCCGCCGCGGACGTCACCGCCGCGGACGTCACCGCCATTTTGTATCTCATCAATCACTAGATACCTGACCTTCGACAGGAGAGGACCTACACTGCTAGTGCTGCTGTGACCTCGGTCTGGAAGCGACGATGGCTGCTGCGTCTGGGGAAAGGGCCCCTGCCTTCACTGCACAGGAGTTGGAGAAACTTGAGGATGGGGTCCTCCCCCAGTACTCGCTACTCTACGGTCCTCTAGACCAACAGGTTAGTACACAGGGAGCACGTTGTAGGGGCTAGGCCTGGGTGGACAGGGCTGGTTGGAAGAGGGAAGGGGGCAGAAGTCATACTACAGTAAAGCATGGGAATAAATGGGCCACATGGTCAGAGTATGGAGGGGACCACACACATTGATGGTGCAATTGGTAATGACTGTTCCTCTTCCCTTGTGCATGTCATGTAGGTCAGCGCCCACCAGAAGAGGGACATTTGGCGTGCCATCGCCAAGTAGGTCCGGACTGGGGGCCCACCAGAGACGGGGCACCCACTGCCTGAAGAGATGGGAGGACATTCACCGCTGCAGCAAGAAGACGGCGGAGGCTCAGCTGGGGATGGCCTCCCAACGTGGGAGGGGCGCCCGTCATACCATGACCCCCCCTGATGTTCCGGATCCTGGCGGTGGCCTACCCGGAGTTGGATGGGCGCTTAAGGACATCACAGCAGACACAAGGGGGTGAGTACAACCTCATTCTGCTGACTTTGCGTGCAGTGGAGGTGTCTGGGAGGGTGAGGTGGGTTGTGGGTGTCCCTAGGCCAGGGCGAGTTAGTTAGGCAAGGCCCCTCCGTAATGTAGGCTATGTGGCACTCTACCCCACCTCAGAAAATTAGCAAGTTGAGGTATAGTTGCCCCTGTGGCATCCATGTGCGCAGATTTCCACCATTGCCATGTAGGCCATATCCATGAAATTGCATGTGCAGAACGCAGGAGCGCAGCCTTGTGCATTGGGCTGCTGTGTCTGTCTTGTCCGCCAACGGTAGCGGTATGTCATGCACTAAAACTCTCTTTCTTCTGTCTCCCCCCCTTTTCCTGCTCTCCCTGTCCTTTTGTACATCAGCATCAACAGGCGGAGGTACAGTGGCACTGGAGCACGAGGGAGCTGCATCCCACATGGCCATGGAGGGCCACACCACAGACTCTGAATACACCAGTGGGACGGAGGGCGAGGGGAGCTTCACGTCAGCCACCGGATCACCAACCAGCGACACAGACTCGTCCGCCGATGTGAGCTCCCCTGTGGTGGCGGCACCATCTGTGCGCCCCACTTCTACAGGTACAGCCGCCACCCCCCCTACCAGCACCGCCCTCCCAGCAGCCCCTCAGCGTTCGCTCCGTGCCCGCTCACCCAGGAGGGTGGGCATCACCTTCGCCCCAGGCACCTCAGGCCCTGCCCCAGTCACCCCTGCTGCCCTCAGTGAGGAGGCCATTGACCTCCTCAGGTCACTCACTGTTGGGCAGTCTACCATTGTGAATGCCATCCAGGGTGTAGAAAGGGCGTTGCAACACGGTAATGCATTCCTGGAAGGCATTCATTCTGGTCAGGCTGCCCTTCAGCGAACCCTGCAATCTCTGGCCTCAGCACTGATGGCAGCAATTGTCCCTGTGTCCAGCCTCCCCCCTCCAACTTCCTCCACCCAGACCCAATCCCCTGTATCCCAGCCCATCCCAAGCACACCTACAGACCAGCATGCAGACAAGTCAACACACACAAGTAGCTAAAGCAAACATAGGCACCACACACACCACAGGCACTCACACAAGCATCACACCCATACAGACACAGCAACATCCACTGTCTCCACTGTGTCCCCCTTCTCCTCTTCTCCCTCCTCCCTCCCAGTCTCGTCTACACACACACCTGCATGCACCACATCTACAGGCACTAGGACTCGCACCACGACACCCAGCACCACACGCCGCTCACCTGCACTCACCACCTCCACTGCCATTTACACGTCCCCTGTGTCCTCTCCCAGTGTGTCTGTGACGCCCCCTCCCAAAGTACCCAAACGCCGGCAATCACTCACCCAACATCCATCCACCTCACAACAGCCTCCAGTACCTGCACCTGCACCCAAAACAGCTAAAGTGACACCTCCTACAACCACCTCCTCTTCCTCCACTCCCAGACCCCCTCCAGCTACCCATCCCAGTGTTCGTCAGAAACTGTCCCTCTGTCAAAATGACCTTTTTGCCCCCCCCCTCCAATTCATCAGTCCCGTCGTAGCGCCTCAGCCAAAAAGCCTCCAGTACCAGTGGTGCCTGTTCAAGGTTTTTGGAGTGCACCGGCCACCAGGGCAGGCAGTAGGACCCGGAGCCAAGGCACTGGCAGCCCACCCCCTGTAAAGGCTCCGAAATTGGAGAGTGGACGACGGGACCGTGTCAAGACTCCTGGTGGGACAACAAGTGAAATGGGATCGAAGGCGATTGGTGAGTCAGCTGTAACTCCAAAAAAGGTGGGGAAGGTCCAGAGGAAGTCTGCCCAGCCTGTTGTGAGTGTCACGGCGGAGAAGTGCGCCATCATTTCCGGCGGTCCAGACACAACCGCCAGCACCGTCGTCACTGGTCCAGAGACCACCGCCAGAGTCACAGACCAGGAGGGCTCAAGTATCGTCACTGGTCCAGAGACCACTGCCAGAGTCACAGCCCAGGAGGGCTCAAGTATCGTCACTGGTCCAGAGACCACCGCCAGAGTCACATACCAGGAGGGCTCAAGTATCGTCACTGGTCCAGAGACCACCGCCAGAGTCACAGCCCAGGAGGGCTCAAGTATCGTCACTGGTCCAGAGAGCACCGCCGGAGTCACAGCCCAGGCGGGGCCAGGATGCCTCAGCCCCGCTGGGCAATAATGGAACGTCATGCCACACACCAATGTCCAGTGTGGAAATCGTCATGCCACACACCAATGTCCAGTGTGGAAATCGTCATGCCACACACAAATGTCCAGTGTGGAAATCGTCATGCCACACACCAATGTCCAGTGTGGAAATCGTCATGCCACACACCAATGCCCAGTGTGGAAATCATCATGCCACACACCAATGTCCAGTATGGAGATCGTCATGCCACACACCAATGTCCAATGTGGAAACCGCCATGTCATAGCACCGCTGAACAGGGCAAAGACCGCCATGTCATAGCACCGCTAAAGAGGGCAAAGCCCGCCATGTCATAGCACCGCTAAAGAGGGCAAAGCCCGCCATGTCATAGCACCGCTGAAGAGGGCAAAGACCGCCATGTCATAGCACCGCTGAACAGGGCAAAGACCGCCATGTCAAAGCACCGCTGAAGAGGTCAAAGACCGCCATGTTATAGCACCGCTGAACAGGGCAAAGACCGCCATCTCAAAGCACCGCTGAACAGGGCAAAGACCGCCATGTCATAGCACCGCTGAACAGTCCTGAACCGCCATGTCAAAATGGCCCAGATCTAATACGTCAAGCAGTGAGAGTGCTATATTTAGGCTCAGTCCCTGCTCACCGGCATCTTACGTAATTTTAGAGCAGGAATAGATCTATTTTATCAACATATACAACACTAAATGGGTGCATGTCACTGGAACGTTCATGATGTGCCACTTTTAGCAGGAAATGTTTCAGCATTCTTTGACATATCTATAGAACACAACACAACCTAACACAATAACATACAGTGAACAACATAAAAAATAATTAAACATAACATGGCCTATAACAACTTAACAGTCAAAACAGGAAAACAACACCACAAGTGCAGCACAACACAGCACAATTACATTGCTATGATTGGAGCACAAAAACACGGCAGCACAGAAATAACAGAACACATGGCTACCTCAGCTAACTATACTACAAATTCACACAAATGTTCTTGTCACACACTGCCACTTCCAGAATCCTGTGTTCATGATACACTCGTAAAAGATGTTTGAAACAGGCACTGCCTTAATTTATGACTTTAAATTTGGGATATTGTCACTAACAATGTTTTGTGATCAAGTCCCATACATCTATAGACAAAAGGAAGGACAAGGAATTAAAGGCCTGATGTACTAAGCCAGTTAAAGATCACAAAGCCTGCTGTTCACAAAATCACTGAGTTTACAATTGCATAAAGGCTTTTTTGATGAACTAAACTCATTATGGGGGTCATTACGACCCTGGTGGCTGGCGGTATGTTGGCGGTAACACCGCCAACAGGCTGGCGGTGTTCCGCCAGCAATTATGACCGTGGCGGAATTGCCACGGCCATACCGCCGGCCCCTCCACTTTTCCGCCAGGATTCCGCCTGGCGGTCATAATCCCCGGCGCAGCGGTGCAAGCACCGCTGCCCTGGGGATTATGAGTCCCCGACCGCCAGCCTGTCCATGGCAGTACACACCGCCATGGAAAGGCAGGCGGTAAGGGAACTGGGGGTGCCCCTGGGGGCCCCTGCACTGCCCATGCACTTGGCATGGGCAGTGCAGGGGCCCCCAGGCATAGCCCCGTCACGTATTTCACTGCCCGAATTTCAGGCAGTGAAGTGCGCGACGGGTGCTACTGCACCCGCTGCACATCAGCATTGCCGCCGGCTCTATTACGAGCCGGCTGCAATGTTGATGTGACATTTCCGCTGGGCCAGCGGACGGTAACACTGTTACCGTCCGCTGGCCCAGCGGAAATGTCATAATAGGGAGACAGGAATACCGCAGGCAATGGCGGTATTCTGTCTCCCGCGGCGGTCTTTTGAAAAGACCGCCGAGGTCGTAATGACCCCCTATATGTTTTTATAACATGCTACTGATTCACAAAATTCTTTTAGAAAAAGATGACAAACCACTATTTGGAAGTGGCGTATTTAGGATGTTTTCAGAATTTTGTGAACTGACCTACTAGAACATAGGTCGATTTGCAACATTCTGTTCCATTCGCAAACACTGGTGCACAGTTTGCCACCACTTACTGGGAAATGGAAATTTCCACATCAAACCATAACTGCTCATTCAGGTAGGTGGCAACCTAAAAGCAGAAAACAGTCACATGCGCATTCTGAGCTGAGGCACTGAGGCAGGAAACAACATACACACCTTGACATGAAAAGGGAACTTGAGGAAGACAGATCACAGCAACATTTGCACTAAAGCAGAAATGGAGAAACGGAAGATGAGAAAATCTTTACATCAAAAGAACTGGGCAACATTCCAGAAAGTTTTCACTGGCGTAAATAAACAGGGCACAACATTTGTAACACATTTTCTTCTTGTGTAATAGACAATGAAGGGAAATATATTTGAACCAAAGAAACATTTTTATTGGGACAAAATATTTGGAGAATTGATTTTATTCTCTTTTTTTGTGTGTGCACAAAGTTTGACAAGTAAATGTTAGGACTAACATAGAGGGGAATAATCATCTTATTGCAAGAGTAGGAAAACTAGTGCAACTTCATGCTTTCTCTATTGAGTACAAAAACAGGTTACTCACAGACCATGCTTTCTTTGTGTAACAAAGACATTTCTCCATGTTAAATGATCTATAACAGTGGTTCCTAAACTTTTGATTTCTGTGGACACCCAATTTATTATTACTGGAATCTGGGGACCCCCACTGACTCATTATTGGAATCCGAGGACCCCTTAATTAGTCATTACCGTAAATTGGGGACCTACTCTATTAATATTATTTAATTCCAAAGCAGTGGCCGACCCCGAGGAGGCTTCCCGGACCATAGGTTGGGAACCACAAATCTATAATGATTCCACTGGAATTAGGTGATTCTGCATCTATTGTGTTGCCCACTTACTTATGGATTTAACTCGTTTATCACATATTCTACAGCCTGCCGTATTATTTGTAGATTTAATGTAAAATAATTTGTTTCTAGATCAAAATGATCAGATGTTATTGAAGTTGGTTGTTAAAAGATGGTTATAGATGTTGTCAATTAAAAATTAATGGTTGGTTATGCTGATTATTGATTTTGGTAGTCACTACATGACTAGAATATTCCATGCGATCCAAAAGGTTCATCAACCTGTACACGTCACCTTGTAAGTTTATTTACTAAGGACCAGGCGCGCTAGCAGTTTTTGGTAGCACAGGATGGTTAGTTTCCTTGGAAAACTGGTTATGTGGGGATTATCGGTCATACTGGTAGTTTAAGTTAGGGTTAGTCATTCGTATTTTTATGAGGTTTGAATTTTTTTTTTCTTGGTAATTTTAGCAAAGATGATGTCCCCTTAAGCCCAGAAATGACTTTCCCAGATCCTGGATCCCGCTAGTAAAGATAGGTATGCTCTCAGCATTCTTGTGAAAGTGGTAGGTTGCTCTTGCATAGGCTTAAGCAAATTGCAGGTGAATTGTGATGTATGCGAGGTAAAGTAGGGAGTTTGCATACTCCAATTGAGGTTAGTAGGAGTGTGCGTACTCCACAGTAGGAGAGTAGGGAAGTCGTCAAACTTCATATGTGTGTGGGGCTTTGTGCTAAAAAATTGTCCATGTGGTTGTTGGTGATGTACGGACTATGTGTGGTCTAAGAGTCCAGAGTGTATTTACAAGTGTAGGAGACACTTAGGGCCTGATTCTAACTTTGGAGGACGGTGTTAAACCGTCCCAAAAGTGGCGGATATACCACCTACCGTATTACGAGTCCATTATATCCTATGGAACTCGTAATACGGTAGGTGGTATATCCGCCACTTTTGGGACGGTTTAACACCGTCCTCCAAAGTTAGAATCAGGCCCTTAGTTATATGTTGTAATCTGTCTGTTTTAATAGCTTGATCGGGCGTGGTCAACAAGTCGGTGTGTGAGTTAATTGAGTAAGAGGAATTTTCAACTGAGATTTGGCGAGTCCTATGTGCACCAGGACAGACCCATTGATCAGTTGAGAGTGAAATTCGCGGGTCGAATTTTGCTTGCTAATGTGGGAGACTGAGAAAGAGGAATAGCTATATGAGCTAAAGGGCCATTAGTGAAAATCCATAAGGTCTCTGAAGCGATTGTGTAGCTTCCTGTAGTAAACCAGCAGTTTTATTGTAGCTATTAGTTTTTGGTTAAGTGCTTGCAATATTTGCATTGGTTTTGTGTGAGTCGAAGTTTAGGAGGACAAGCCTCAAGACTTTGTCAGCTGCAGTGTGTGAGTGTGACGTCAGTGTGCCATGCTGGGATAGGTTGGTTTGTAAGAAGAGTCTCATGCAGATTGGCAGCCGTCTGCAAGAGGCAATTGATTGATTAAACGGGTGAAAGGAATCTTGGGAATAAAAGTAATTTAATTGTTGAATCGAAATAAATACAATAGACAAATGAAGTTTTTCAAAGCGTTTAGAAGTGCCATGAACGGTGATTCTTAGTTAAGTGAGTCAACCCCACCGTAAAATTCTCCGGCATATATTGTGATGGAGGAGCAAGGTGTCACACCATGCCTTTGGTTGAAAAAGTGGTGCAAGATGACAAAGAAGTTAGGAGCTTTAGCGTTTCCAGAGCATGGAACATTTAATTTGAGAATTTTGGACGAATTGCGAATGACATTATATGAGGCAAGGCCATTACCGAGACCAGCACAGTTTGAGGCTTTAGCGTTTTGGGAGCTAGTAGCCAGACAGCAACAAGAGACGAATTCAAGAGGAGAATAAAAAAGGTGGAAAAGTCCTTAGCAGAAGCTAGGTGGGATTGGAAACAGAAAAGGTGGAGAACAGAGACACTACAGGGAATAAAATTATTTCCTGCAATCGCAGAAGAAGATGAGGCAGAAAAAGAAGATACTGCTAAGGGAGCTAGGAGTACAGGGACAAAAAAAAAGAAAAAAACCTATGTAGACGATGAGGATTCAGATGTTGAGGATCGTTTTACACAATTGTTGAGGGATCGACCTTCGCCATATGCGACCCATCCAGGGGGACCAAGTACTAGTTCTGCTCCGACTGCTCCAATGTAAGCATCGGGGAGAGTGGGACCAGTGCAGACAGATAACGGACAGGTACAAGAGGTAGTACAGAGTATACCTAATGCAGGGACTACTTTTGAGGTCCAAGCACAGATGCATCCACCATTGATACAGAGAATTTATCCAGATGTACCAGTTCTTTAGATGATCTCGAACTTAGTGGTGCCATCGGAGCAAGTGCTCGGGAGGCCAATGCTAGTTCAGACTGAGCCAACTCCAATGTTATTGCCCCTTGCACAGCCACAGCGTTTGCCGAAGTTTACACCGATAACAGGAACACAGTCAGATGTCACACCATTGATGAATCAGGCTATGCTAGTAACTTTTCCACAAGGTGCAAGTGTTAGGGCAGCTCCAGATGTGATATCGCTACCGTTTACTGTTGGACCAGTGGTCCCTTTATTTGCACAAAAGAAAGCGAGTGCAGGAGATCAGACTGAAATGTCACAAAGCCTCATGAGGAGGGGAGTGAGTGATCCTGTGCAGATGATGTCATCTAAAGGTTAGACCTTTAATGGATCTTGACCGTTAATGGATCTTAGTCTACTTGTAGCGCTTCCAGATGCAGTAAATGGCCCGAGTGGGAGTCAAAGTTTGAAACTTTTGACGCCGCAAACACCAGGTGCAGCGATGCAACAGGTACCAGTGCCAAATGCAAGTAACATCTCGTCACAGGGATTGACAGCTCAGCAATTATGTGAATGGTTGGACAGTCTAAATATACCTCCAAATACATCTAAGGGTGAAGAACAGATAAATCATGTAAGGTTTAGCTACAGAAGCAACAGAGCTAGTTGAGGGAATGATGTGAGTGAACAGGTTAGAATCCTACACAGAAAAAGAGCTGGGGTATTTGTGTCCAAGAATTACAAGTGAAGTTAGTAAGATACATCAGAAATTGTCTGAGCTGGCAGAGAAACATGATATCGAGATTGAGAAAACAAAACATTTAAAACAAAGTTACAGGTTAGATTTTGAGGCAAAGGATTTTGAGCACATGAGGTCAGCAGGAATGAAGGCTCACTGAAAAGAATTGTTGCAGAGTGCTCAGATTTGTGGAGCATTGGAGAAGTGGGAAGGTAGATGGGCAAAGAAGAAGGATAAGCAAAAATGAGATTCACAAGATGGTTCTGAAGGTGTTCAGAAAGAAAAGGATCCAGTGAAAATGCGTCCAATGAGAGAAATTCCAGGAGGGAAGTTTGTTCATGTTCCATGGCACAGAAGTGATATATTGTCATTCACAAATGATTACCCGAAACTGAGAGAGAAACCGGTTGAGTGATATCAGCAGACAGACATGTTCGTGACACTCTCTAAATGTCTGTGGGAAGACCTAAATACATTGTTGGAGATAGTGGTTCTGGCTGATTTGTGGGTCAACTGTAAGAGAGATGTGGACTGGCCAACAAGTGAAGTGGAAAGGGATAGAGTTACAGGTGCACTCTCACCTGAGGTGATGAAGCATTACTATAAGGAGATTATAGAATTTCTCTCAAAAATATTGATTGGCAGAGAATTGACAGAACTGCGCAAAAGACTAACAAGTCAATACATACCTACTATGAGAGATTGCTGAAAGCATTTAAAGAGTACAGTGGTAAAGAAGCAATTGAGCCGAAAGACATGTTGCATTTTATGTTCAGGTTCAGTGAAGGGTTGAGACCAGAAGTCGGACAGGTGATTAAAAGTCATTTGATTTGTTGGCAAGCGAAGCCGATTGATAAAGTGTTGCAGTATGCAAAATAATGTAGTGATGAGATTGAATTGAAGCAGAAAAAGCTGAAGGGAAAAGCAATGGTGATGCAAATAATGACAGAACAGACAGGAGTACAAGAAGCTTTAGTACAACCAATGCCACAGCAGCAGAGAACTATTATGTTCCAGCCTCAGATGAGAGGTAGAGGTCGTGGAATTGACATGACACGTGGTCCGGATTTTGGTACTGTGGTAGTTCAGAATGACATGCAGGGAATGAAAAACAGGATACTGTGTCATTTGTGTGGAAACATGGGACACTGGAAGCGGGAGTGTCCGTTGATGGTGTTGTTCAGCAAGGTGGTCATGTCAGTACATTTCAAACTGTGAAAGTCCCTAAAATGAGAGGATTTATTCCAAATGTTCAGAACCGAGTGCAGAATTTCCAAGCCATGCAGCAGGTGCAAGTGCTGTGTGCACAACTAACACAGTTGCAACCAATACAGCAGCAGGCTCCTATGGTACATGGACAGCAAATGCAGATACCTCAAGCCCTGATGGAACAGCAACAGATGATGCTTACTCAACAGGTCACAGGTCAGAGACAAGACAGAAGTAATGACACAGTACACCAATTCCCATTTTATAGTGACAATGAAATAAACGAAGAATAGATGAATGACAATTCGGATGAAGGACCATGTATGCTTGCAGTGTCCCTAGAAGTAGATCAGAGAGGACCTTTTGTGAAGGGAAAGATGATGGGTTACAAGGTCTAATTTTTTGTGGACACAGGAGCTACACGCTCTACAGTAAGAAGTGTAGAAGTTCCAAATTTACCTCTTTCGGGCAGAACAGTTCAGGTTGTGGGAGTAGAGAACAGACAGTTAACAAATTCAATCACAGATCCAGTGCAGGTTGGGAATGGTAACCTCCAGGGACTGCACAGGTTTGTAGTCTGTGACTCAAGTCCAGTATTCCTACTGGGAAGGGACTTAGGGTCATATGTACAAACACATTTTCCCATAGACACAGAATGGGTAAAACCCTCTGATACATCTGGCCCTTACTGTGCAAGACAAAATGTTCCCTTAGTTGTTCAAACACTGGAATAGAGGTACAAACTAATAGTGATGATGAAGAAGAACAGGCGTCTGAGATGATGGTCAACAATGTTAATGAAGAATACACATTGATTGCGTTTTAACCAATGTTTACTGTGAAAGAATTGCATGCAAATTTACAGGGAACAGTACGAGAAAATGTCTGGGACCTGATAGGTAAAGAAGTAGGTTTGATTAAGTTAGTGGAACTGACTAAGATCACTTTGAAGCCAAAAGTAGTATTTACACAACTTCCACAGTATAACATGGCACAGGATGTCCTAATGAAGGTGGCACAAATAATTGGGGATTTTCTAAAACAAGGGGTTTTGAAAGAAGTGTTGTGCAGTCCATGTAATTCACTGATAATGTGCTTAAAGAAGCCGTGTGGGAAAGTGTGCATTGTGCAGGACTTGTGAAAAGTGAACGACCTGGTGGTCAAGTGTTGTCCAGTGGTGCCAAATCCAGCAGTGATACTGTTTCAGATTCCTTGTGATGCAGAGTGGTTCATAGTGGTTGACTTGTCACAAGCTTTCTTTTCTGTGCCTCTTCATGAGGATAGTCAGTTTCTTTTTAGTTTTATATTCCTAGACAGAGTGGGGCAGGCTTCCACAAGAGTATACGGAGCCACCATCACTGTTTAATCAGATCCTGAAAAAGAATCTGGAGTCGTTGGAATTACCACACCAATCGACTCTAGTGCAATACATTGATGATTTGCTGATCGCATCCAGGACAAGGGATGAGTGTAAATATGCCTTGATTGCCCTGTTGAATCATTTGGGAAATTTTAGACATAAGGTGTCACCTATAAAACTGCAGTATTGTCAGAAATCAGTGAAATACTTGGGACACCAGATTGAGAAGAGTCAAGGAGAATCTCCAGGGAAAGAATTACCATGAATTTGCAGAGAAATCCCCCGACTTCACAAAAAGATGTCAGAATGTTTCTGGGAATGGTAGGGTATTGTCGACAGTGGATTCCAAATTTTGTTGAGATTGCCAAACCCTTACAACAGTTAACTCATAAGGAAGTTACAGATCCCATTACCCTAGATGAAACTCAGATGAAAGCGTTCACTGCCATGAAAGTGATGCTTGTTCTTTGTCTGTTTTGACACAGGTTCATGGAGGTGCTTATCGCCCTGTAGCCTATTTTCCAGCTACCTTTGCCCCAGTCGCAGCAGCTTTACCATGTTGTCTGAGTGCAGTAGCCGCAGTTGGTCAAAGTCTTTCTCAATGTGAGGGGGTAATCATGGGATACCCTTTGACGGTAATGGTACCACACTCTGTTGAAATCTTGCTGACAAGGACGAAAACGCAGTATTTGACTGGTGCAAGACTGACAAGGTATGAGACGAGCATATTGGGTGCTCCAAATGTAACATTAAAGAGATGTACAGTGTTGAATCCAGCGACATTGCTTCCAAGTGATACTGTTGAAATTGAAAAGGAGGAAGACATCGAGCATGATTGTCTTGAGGTAACTGAACTGTGTACAAAACCAAGGCCTGATAATAGAGACACACGATTGGAGGAAAATGATCAAATTGTCTTTGTTGATAGTTCATGTCTCAGAGATGGAACAGGGACATTGAGAGCAGGATATGCAGTATGCACAATCACAGGCACACTAGAAGCTTCCTGGCTTCAAGATGTATATTCTGCACAAGTGGCAGAATTGGTAGCTCTTACTAGAGCATGCCATGTATCTGCAAGACTAAAAGTCACAATCTATACAGACATTCAATATGGATTTGGAGTTGTTCATGATTTTCGTCAATTGTGGTCGCAAAGAGGTTTCTTGACCTCTACTGCAACACCAGTAAGAAATGGCGACAAGATAAAAGAGTTGTTGTACGCAATACAGTTACCTGAAGGGATTGCAGTGGTAAAATGCAGTGCACATCAAAAGACACAGGATTACATCTCATTGGGAAATGGATATGCAGATCAAGTCACAAGGTTTTGCGCATTGAACTGTATATCGTTTAAAGACAAGTGGGAAGTGATGCCTGAGGAAGAAAGCACTTGCACAAGTTTTGCAATAGTGATTGATACATTGGAAGAATTGAAAACATTGCAGGAAAATGCAGACATAGAGGAGAAACGACTTTGGGTTAAATTAAAATGTGTCCAAAGACCAGATGAAATTTGGATTTCTGAGGAGGGTCAGATGGTTTTGTCTAATAGTTTGTTGTCTCAGATGGACTGTTACTATCATGGGGAGGCACATATTGGAAGGGATGCCATGGTAGATTGTTCAAGATTGATTGGTTCAATCCTAAATTCAGGCAAGCAGCAGAGGCAGTATGTCATCGATGCATAGTTTGTCAGCAGCTGAACGTGGGAAAAGGGACAGTGGTGAATTTGAGCCACACTGGAAGAGCAGGAGGTCTATTCAGCAGGATGCAATTGGATTTCATTGAGATGCCTACATGTGGAGGTCTGAAGTACATGTTGGTGATTGTGTGTGTCTTTTGTCATTGGATTGAAGCATACCCCACAAGAAGAAATGACAGTCTCACAGTAGCAAAGCTGTTGCTTAGAGAGTTAATACCATGTTTCGGATTTCCGATCTCTTTAGAATCAGATAGGGGAACTCACTTCAATAACGAGGTGATTAAACTCTTATGTGCAGCACTAAACATTGAGCAGAAGTTGCATTGTAGCTATCGCCCTGAAGCATCAGGACTAGTGAAACAAATGAATGGTACCTTGAAATCAAGAATTGGCAAGATGTGTGCCGCTACAAATCTGAAATGGGCAGACGCATTACCTTTGGTGTTGATGTCAATGCGAAACACACATGACAGGAAGACAGGGCTGTCGCCCCATAAAATCCTCATGAGCAGAGCAATGAGATTGCCAGCAGTTCCAGCCAATGCAAATGTCTATATTACAGATGATATGGTGTTGGACTACTTCAGGGGTCTGGCTGATGTGGTTCGCTCTTTCTCTCAGCAGGTGCAGGCCACCACTCTGCCACCCATCCATGACCCAGGTCACAATCTGAGAGCCGGAGACTGGGTCATCATCCAAAAGCATGTCTGCAAGACCTGTTTGGAACCGCGTTGGAAGGGTTCCTACCAGGTGGTGCTAATGACTAAGACAGCTGTAAAGTGTCCAGGACTTTCGAACTGGATACACACAAGTCATACAAAGAGAGTGGTGTGTCCATGAAGAAGTGTTGTTGAGAGCACCAACAACAGCAAAACAGGTAGCTACACTTGAACAAGAACAAGACGCAACTGAACCTGAGGTTGAACCTGAGCTTGTGGAAGATGGGTCTATCACCCCTGTAAGAGACGAGAATGAAGAATTACAGGAGGGTGTGCACGAGCCTATCTCAATGGATACAGCAGGAGAGCCTAGTGCAGCAGATGTTCTCCCAGAAGCAGACGGTGCTGAAGAACAGATAGAGCAAGTGCCAGATCAAGAAGGTGAAAGAAATGAGACGGATCAAAACAAAAGTGATTCGACTCCTCCTGAGCCCGTTGCAGGTCCATCAAGAGAAAACACCATAGAGAAAGAAAAGGAAAAGAGTCCAATCTTGAGAAGAATACTGACGGAAGGAACAAGAAAAGGAGATATTTGTCACAATTTGGGAAGAAGAAGAAATTGGTCATAAATGAAACAATAGAAGAAGAAGTGGATACTACGAGAAAGGAAGAATTGAGTGAAGGAGAATTAGGTAGTGAACGAAGGTTGAAAAGAAAGAGAATATGCAGCTACCAATGAATGGCAACGCAAGTTTATGTGCATTTGTTTTGATAGAGAAGTTTTGAGTCAGTACTTCGATGTAACCTGAAGGCGATCAAAGGACTGAATTGTTGAGCTGATCTAAGAAACCTAAGAAAGAAACTGTTAAATAAAACCAAAAGAGACATCGATAACCTGATATGACAATTGAAAACCGGATATGACAAGCTGCTAATCGATTTTGACAAAGGAAAAGGGGTTCCTGGATGTGAAACTGAACTGTGAGAAGAAAATTTGTCTTCATTTTTTATTTTTCGTTGCACTTTATCTAAGAGTTACTTCTGCTTTTTGATTCTTTACAGATCATGGCTGAGCTAAATAACAAGTTAGAAATGTTAGGTATTGTAGATATTTGAGTGTCGGAGTGGCAGTTATGTGTTGAATAATGTTTATAATAATGATTGTGGGAATGTCTATTCATGATATGAAAAAGGCTACTATTGTTTCTGTTCCTGAGACTACTACACTAACAGCTTTAGAAAGGTTTAAGCTAGATGAGAAATATTGGCATGATTATACTAATGCTCAAGGAGCGCTTTCTTCTAATGTATTCTATCGCTTGTTGAGTGAGTATGTTGAGAAGATGGATGCGAGGAATTGTCTTGTGTGTACTCAAATTCCTTCCTCAGTGAAGAAGGATTACCATACCATAGTTTGACGTTAACATATGGCATAAGCTGTAGTTTGCTACTGACAAGATTTAATAATCAAGAGAATATACAATACTTTTACTCTAATTACGACGTAGTGTTTTCATTTGTTCCCATTATTAGATATCTGAGTAAAGTAGCTAAGGATCATGATATAGTATTAGTTAGAGGCTTCTTTGAACCGACATTAAAGTTTGGGACCACATATGCGCACAAGAATAACCTAACATGTTTGCTTACACCATTAGAGAAGAGCTTTATAGGGCATACTGACGACAGGAGAAAGGCATTGAAGGAAAAGTTAGAGAAGGGATTGGAGAAGAGAACTTATAAGAAGTATTATGCTTACACTGCTATTAAAACGCAAGGGAAGTTAGCTTTAGATGCATTACATGTATGGAAGCTTTGTATATATAGGCCAAAATCACGCACTGACACTTTATTTGTGGGAACAAGTGGATGTAGGCATGTGTTTCTGTTTCAGAGTAAATGGACTTTTATGCTGAATAGTCAGGACCCTGCGATTCCTGGGATCTGTTATATTTGTAGACGTAATGCTTATTACCGTCTTCCTAGAGGATGGTATGGGACATGCTATTTGGGGATAGTTTTCCCTAAAATTTACCAGATAGATGATCTAAAGAAGTTTCCGAAAGTGACTGAATTACATCATAAGCGACAGAGGAGGGAAACTTTTTCTGCAATTGTGGGAGATATTTTTGGTGCAGTAATTCCTTCTGTAGGAGTTATTTTGAATGCGATCAAGATACAGAAGTTGTCTACTATTGTGGATAACATGCTGACAAATTTTACAGGGGCAATACTCCTGTTAGAGATTGAATTACCTGCGGATAGAGCTATGACGCTTCAAAATAGGCTTGCTTTAAACATACTTTTAGCGAAAGACGGCAGAGTCTGTAGGATGATTAATGCTAGGCATTGTTGCTCATTCATACCTAATAATGATAAGGAGATAAGAGACTTAGGGCCAGATGTAGCAAAGTTTTGCAAGTCGCAAATGGCCCGAATCGCAATTTGCGACACTGCAAAATCGGAAATGAGATGCAAAAATCCCATTTCCGTAGTGCAAATTGCGATGCGAGCCATTACCGACTCGCAAAATTTGTGACCTGATTTTGCGACCGCAAATAGGAAGTCGCAAATTGCGAGTCACAAACCATATGAAAAAGCCACTCGCAAATTGCGACTAGTCGCAAAAAGCCCATTTTGCACACCTAAATTACCACTAAGTCAGAGCAGGTGGTAACCAGAACCAAAGTATAAAAGGAGACCCAGAAGGTATCTGGGTTACTCAAAATGGCTGAAATATATGTGATAGCAAGGAGGAGGAGAGTCCACGCCGCCCAGCAGAGGAGGAGGAGGAGGAGCCAGAGACAGGAGAGGATATACAGAACCAGGCAGACACTTTTACAACAAACTGAGGAGGAGATTTATCACAAATACAGACTCAGCAGTGCAGCAATATTAGAATTAATTGATCTACTCAATCCGCAGCTTCAACGCCAGACTGTGCGCGGCAGCGCCATCCCCACACATGTGCAAGTGCTATGCTCACTGCACCTCGTGGCCTCGGGTAGCTATCAGGGGGTGATTGCAGTGGCAGGTGGGGTATCCCAAAGTGCACTCTCACGGTTCCTCAGATGTTTCCTAGATGCCATTGCTCACACACATGTCCAGATACATATACCTACCCAGGAATGAGGCAGAAATTAACAGCACCAAGTTGGAATTCTACAGAATTGCCAACTTCCCTGATGTAATAGGGTGTGTGGACGGGACACATATACAAATTTGCCCTCCTGCAAATCTGGAATATCTGTTCTGCAATAGGAAATGTACCCACTCACTGAACATCCAGGTGGTGTGTGATGCCCATAATGTAATCACTGACATTGTAGCCAAATTTCCAGGGAGTACACATGACTCTTACATTTTCAGGCACAGTGGGATACACCAACGCCAAGAACGTGGGGAGTTTGGAGACGGCTATCAATTAGGTATTGCTGAATACACCCTGAAGCCATACACACAGGTCACTGTAGAAAACATCCATGCCCTGCTAACATTGTTTATTTTTGCCAAACAGGTGACAGTGCATATGCGCTAAGACCATGGATACTTACCCTGTACCTAACACCTAGCAATGAGAATGAGAGGCGATATAACAGTGCACATCGGTGGACCAGAAATGTCATAGAGAGGACCTTTGGACTGTTAAAGGCAAGATTCCGATGCCTCCACAGAAGTGGACGTACGCTCCAGTATGCCCCAATAACAGCATTCAAGATAGTTGGCGCATGCGCAATACTACACAACATTGCCACCAGACGTGGGCTACATCTCACCCCTGCAGACCCAGATTCGGGGGATGAGGAGCAAGAGCTACCACATCGGCAGCCTGGAGATAGAAGCATTGCAAATCAAGGCAGACAGAGACGGGACCACATTGCAACCCAATACTTTGGAAGGTACGTGGCAACTGACACCACACTCACTAATGTCACACACAAAGAGCCCAGTTGTGTAGTGGAACAAACAAAACATTTTAATTTGTGAACCTAATGACGAAAGAACATAACTGTCCGTAAGGGGCTGCACATGTCCACCCTTAATGAGGACACATTAACTGCATGTGCCTCATGAGTCCTGCAGTTCTTACCTACATCCTCCTCCTGGTTCGCCCAGCATGGCTCATCCCAGGTGGGTCAGCTGACCCCTGACGTGTGTCAGTGGCAGTGGCAGATACACTGCTGGTAGTGGACCCCTCCTCACTGTCCTGAGGGGTCTCACCCGTGCCCTTGCCACCTGCTTGGCCTCCAACATGTCCACTGCGTGGCTAATGCGGCCTAGTCCCCATGCCACATCCCCTGCAAAGTGACCAAGTTCCACCTGCAGACTCACGGTCCGTCTTGACAGGCCTGTAGTGTTCATGGCAAGACGGCCAATGGACGCTGCCATGCGGTCAAATCTAGTAACTAGGTGGCGCTCCCGGCGCCTTGCGCTGTGTCTCTCAGCCACCAGTTCCGTCACCAGTTGGCGGATTGACTGTGTAAGTTTGCTAACATTGTCATTTAGTCTTGTGAACTGTGTGTTCACATCAGCCAGGCCATGTGTCATATTATTTTCCAATCTCTGCATTGCACCTAATATTATCCGTAATTGCCTTGTTTGCAGGCACTGACCGGAAAGGAGAGATGCCTCGACTGCTGACATTGATGCCTCCCCTGGGGCACCGCCTGGACTTGGCCTCTGCGTCTGCGACACGGTTGTGCTGCTGGCTCTGGATGTCTCACTGTGTGGCTGGGGCCAGGTGTTGTGTTTCCTTCCTCCATGTCCTGTACTTCTTCTGAAGGGGACTGTGGTGGTGTCGTGCTGGGCCCTGGAATGGCTGCTGCAGCCTCCTGCACTGCCTGTGGCCTGCTGTCTTCTCCCTGGATGGTGTGGCTGGTGGGGGTGTCTTGTGGGAGACCTGTGGGACATAGGAAACACACTGTCAGTCGCTAACATCTGTTGTATGCCTCATAATAAACATTTGCCTATATGCCTATATGCTGACTACTGTACTATATTGCCCATAATGCACCATTCTGGTGGTTGCTAGTCTGGAATGGAGCGAGTCTGGTTGTGCCTGCTGCTGTGTACTGGGAGAGTGTGGATATAGCATTTGTAGGTGTACATGCATATTTCATGGTACTCACTTTTGGATGTCCCTTGCGCTGAAGTGTCCAATGCTCCCATTCCTGACACAGCCTCAGGCTCCAGTGTCTGCTCCACCAATTCCTCCATGGCTGTGGGATGGTGGATGGGCCTCCTCCTGTGCCCCTTATTTCCCTGAGGCGCTCTGTCACCCTCTCCTTTGTCTTGGAGGGCAGGTCGTACCACCTTTTTTTTATTTCATCAAGGGTTCGGTGGCTCCCCCCAATGGCATTGATCTTCTCCTGGATTTGCAGCCAGATCTTCCTCTTCTCAGTGTCTGGGACACTCAGGGCTGCCTTGCCAAAAAGCTGGTCATGGTGCTGGCAGCATTGTTCTGTTAGCACCTCAAGTTCTTTTTCTGAGAACTTTAGTTTCCTTTTCCTTCCTGCACAGCAGTTTGAAAAGGGTGTGGTCCTCCATCCTCCCAGGTGTATTTGATGACTTCCTGGTTCTGATGTCATCAGCAAGAGCCAGGAAGTGTTTTTCCAACTGTTTTGCTGCACCTGCATGCAATTTGCGGGCCAGTCGCAAATTGCGACACCTGACTCGCAATGTGCGAGTTCGCTTTTAGCAAGGTCGCAAAAAGCGACCTCGCTAACAGCGGACTCGCAATCTGCGATGCGACATCATTTGCGAGTCGCAATTTGATGTCGCTTTTTTTCTTGGATCCCATTTTGCGAGTCGGAAATTGCGATTCCCATCAACTCGCAATTTCCGACTCGCAAAATTTTTCCTACCTACATCTGGCCCAATCTCACTAATTTAACTAATTCAAGTAAGGATTTGAAAGAGTTGAAGGAACCAGGGATTTGGGAGAAAATTGGAAAGGGATTTGCTTCAGTGGGCAATTGGTTTAGTCAAATTTGGAATGGGGTATGATTGAAAATTGTACAGGGAATATTAATTGTGATTGCTTGTATATTAGGATTATGGGTAATATGCAAATTATGGCAAAGAATTAAATTAAGGAGATCTAAAAATAATCTGAGGAGGGAAGAACAACCTAGGGGAAGAGTCTATAGGGAAAATTTGAGAAGAAGGCAAAATACAGCTGAGACGGAACTGTAAAATGTTAGTAAAGAAAGGTGTGATGACATATTTAGTCATCAGAGGGACTGCTGAAGAAGATATGCTAATTAGAAAATTATTAATGATGTTTATGTGTTTTGAATAATGAAAAGTTGGTAGAGAAATTAATCATAGATAAAACAATGTGCACGTTTGAAAATGTGTCCTCGGAGCATGTCAGCCACTTATACGAGAATGTACTAATATAACTGAAACTGTGTGAAATTATGAAAAATATATAAGAATAACGTAGTAATATGTCATATTGAAATGTATAACCTATGTTTTACCTTAACGTGTAGTGCTAACTTACCTGAAATTATGGCCTAGTCTTCCTAGGCCTCGCACACAGAGAGTTGAAATATTAAACGTGTTGCAAGAAGCTGGATGTATGACCCATCCTTGATCCACCCGATGTTAAAGTTGCTTATCTAGAATTTTCTGCAATGTACCAGCGGACATTGGGCTCATACTCTAGAGACCCTGATGCGTAGCTGATCGATTGATGACCTGAAGACGTCGACTAACTTTGTTGCTGATCCATTCTTTGAATTAGGTAGTTATGAAAATGTGACTGGCTAATTGTGCCTTTTCTTCTAGGTACCAACTGCTCTGATTATAGATTCTCACTTAGAAAGATGTTTTCCAAATTCTTGTTTTCTCTAAATTGTTTTGCATGAAGTCCCATATGCTAATGCTAAACTTGGTTAGGTAGGCTTTAAAGGGTGACGTTGACAGTGACAAATGACTGATGAGCTATCTGCTGAACTCTGCTATTGATGCTGGAAATTTTCTTTTGGCTTATGTAGGAGTGCTCAAGCATATGTTTACTTTAAATTCTGATTGATTCTGTTATTGACGTTGTATTAATGAATTAATAATTGAGCTGATTGAATAAGGTTTGATCTAACAGATGATTTAGTATTGTAATCAATAGGGAAATACAATTGTTTAACTCTTTACCGAGTTATGGTTATTCATGAATAGATGGTTATAGATTTTGTCAATTAAAAATTAATAGTTGGTTATGCTGATTATTAATTTCGGTAGTCACTCCATGACTAGGATATTCCATGCAATCCAAAAGGTTCATCGACCTGTATGCATCCCCTTGTAAGTTTACTTTCTAAGGACCAGGCGCGCTAGCACTTATGACACACAGGAAGTGTTAACAGTTTTAGAAGATACTGACCACTCTTTTACTAACTTCCACAAGGGTTTATTAGCAATAGACATCTAGATGTGCCACACATACCTAAAAGTATACAGTGACAAAGGAGATATTTCTTTCATTGGCTCAAACCCCCATTTGGTACAACAGATTTTGACCTCAATGTGTAGTTACTCCTCCTGAATCAGTTGGGAACTACAAATGGCTCAAAATTGAATAACGAGTCCTGAAATTCCGTTAGTTATAAACTCTTGCTTTTTCAACTTCGAACGTGAAAACAAATTTTCATTTCCCCCCTCACAAAATATTGATCCCCAAAACATTCACAACTTCCTGAGTCGACTACTATAGAGCAGTTTAACGGGTTCTGCCTAATGCTTCCTTACATAGACTGAAGTTGATGGGGAACCGGTCAGCCAGGCTGGTGCTGGGTTTGCCTAGGCGTGATTGCATATCTCATGGCTTCGTTTTTCAACATTCGCGGTCTAACCAGCAGAGAATTGTGTTCAAATTCAAGTGTCTTGGACATAATCAGTTATTAATCAGATATATGCGCCACTTCTGTGGATGTTTTAAATGTCATAATTCCTCACAGTAATTGAGGTCAGCAAAATAGTTCCCCCTTCGTGTCCCTAAAACCACACGGACGATAAAATAAGGCAGTCATTATTGGTTGTTGAAACGCCCTAATCCACCTGTCTTTCCCTGGTTCTACCCCAATAAAGGGACAAATCGGTTAGATTTCGGCAAAGCTTCAAATGTCTATATTTACCATGTCAGTAGTTTGCAAGCTTTTTGTGATCTGCGTAATTTGTAATTTATCCTCTTGAGCAAATATCACTTTTGGTGAGAAATGTACTCCGTGAAGCACAGAATAGGAACACAGTCACTGTTTTCAAATCACCAGTTATTTCACGAAAACTCTCATAACTAAAATCCATTTTGCTTCTCTTAATAAGTCGTCTGAAGTCTCTCTTTTAAGTCCGAAGTCTTGAACCTCACAGTGCCTCCAAACCAGACACTTACATATGCATGTGTACGTCAATTTCGGTTTTGTTTGTTTCTTCCTTAATGCAAATAAGTATTTCAAATTGCACATGTTTGGGCACGGAGCCAACCATATATTGAAGACCAGTTCTAAAACATAATTGGAATGCACAGAATAAAAGAGGCATCACTTTATTACAATAAACAAGCACAAGTAGGCATATTTTCTTTTGAGTGCAGTAAAAAAAATGCCATTCACCAGTAAGCAAGCATGCCTGTGCAAATTTCTATTGTAATTCACAATACTTTTCTTGTAGAGTTAGAAGAGAGTGTGTTGATAAAATAACGTTCCTGAGCCTGCAAGAAAGAAGAGAAAGTGATAGAATAAAGGGGCAGATATATACTTTTTGCCGCAAACCTGCGTTAGCGCAGGTTTGCGGCAAAAAGTATAGCGCCGGTTAGCGACATTCCATGATGCCGGCTCGGTGTCATATTGATGTAAAGGACGCAAACAGGGCTGGGGAGGCATAGGGGGAACCAGGTCTTGTGCGCTAAATTATGGCGCTAAACTGTTTAGAGACAAACAAAAAGTTGTCTCTAAGCAGGGAAGCGCCATTTTCTGGCACACAAGTCCCACGGACATGGCTCCTGTCTTAGTAAAGACAGGAACCATGCCCACCACTGGGGCCAGCGCCGTGCAGGGGGCCCCAAGTCAGGGCCCGGAGTGACATTGGACAAAGAAAATAATATACTCACCCATCCGTAGGTGATCTCCTGGTGTGGGTAGGGGTAGGTGGATCCCCTTACCCCTGCCCAGACCCAGGCGTTAAATAATGGTGCTAAGCAGGCCCTCCTCCTCCTGTGCGTGATTTTTGCACAGGAGGATAAATAAGGCGCTAGGGCTTTTGAGGCATTTTTTTGCCTGGGAACTCCTGTCTTGCATCTCATTGACGCAAGGTAGTTTTCCACAGGCAAAAAATATTGTTAACGCCAACATTTTGGAGCTAGACATGTCTAATGCCAAAATATAAATATGGAGTTAAGTTTGCTCTGGATTTGCATTAAAAAAATGACGCAAATCCAATGCAAACAGAGTATAAATATGGGCCAAAGTTCCTGAGCAGGCACAGTGTTCCATCAATGATTTCAGTTCAGTTGTAATCAGTAATCTTATCAATGATATCAAAGATCAATCATGTCATGAGGGATGTATTATATGGGGAAATTAGCAGTGCATGGCCAGAGCACAAGTTATAGTTACTAAAGATAACTTTACCTGGTGATTTTCAATGTCTTTTTTGTTAGGTTGTCATTGAAATTTTCACCTAACAAAAATGTTTCTTTAACCTTTTGTTCTTATCAATGAATTTCTTAATTTTTTTTAATTGCAGAGTAAGGTATACTTACAATCCCTAACTATAACATTACTATGTTTTCTTTTCAGTGAGTTTCTAGGGTTTCTTTAACATAAAATAATGTTTTATTATCATACACAAAGCCAATCCTGCCACTGTGCATTGGAATGAGGTTTTCTGCAGTGACTGGCCTGCTGCCAGGCACTGTGTCCAACCTCTTGTGAGCAGCCCACCATTTGCTATGCAGGATTTTCTGGCATACGCAGTGCACGTTTGGTATCACAGGTTCTGGCCACACTCAGGGAGACTTACTGACTTTGTCAAAGA
This sequence comes from Pleurodeles waltl, assembly GCF_031143425.1. Taxonomy (NCBI): domain Eukaryota; kingdom Metazoa; phylum Chordata; class Amphibia; order Caudata; family Salamandridae; genus Pleurodeles; species Pleurodeles waltl. Next base: position 1,421,872,012 of record NC_090440.1, on the reverse strand, counting down.
GACACAACACCAAAATATAACAAGTGGGCCTAGTGGCTTTATCAAGGAGTGAGCATATCAATATATATAGAATGGATTGATCATCTTTCTCCAAAAATCACAAATATTTTTAGTAAAATGCACATTTCAGTAATACACACAATGCAATGTTTAATAATAGTGATAATTACAACAATGTTTCAAAACATTTTAATAAAAAGTCTTATTTTAACATTGTTTTTATAATTGGTGTTTGTGGTCTAAAATCCTATAAGAAAGACTCAGAGACATATTGTTTTTGTAGAACAAATAAAACCAACATGTCTCTGAGTCTTTCTTTTAACATTTTTCAGACCACAACATGCAGTCATAAAAACAACCACAGGAGGACCTTGCAGGCTAGCTGGAGAGCATAAAGCTCCAAATAGGAGTGTTTTAAAAAATATAGTAATTTCTCCTGTGGTCATGGCTTCAATGACCCAGGAGACCTACTTTTTATTATTGTTGCAGGGGGATGCTGTACTCCCTGAACCCCCCCCCCCACACACAACCTTAAAAATTGGTTGGCGGGGCCCCTGTGCCTTATAGGAGCACAACCAAGCTGAAAAATATATACATTTAAAAAGCCCTTGCAGGGCCTAATGGTGCACTCCTTCCATGGAGCAGTGAATAATAAAAGAGCTGGAGCAGTCTTAGTTTCTCTACCCATAAGAGAAACTGCCTGCCCCCACCTGGTGGAATCATTTTTTAAGCTCCCACTGGGTGGGAGTGGACAAGTTTTCTCCGACCTTGCTCTTGCATGCAGGAAACCAGTGTCCTGGGGATGGGCTTCCCAGGACTCAAGTGAGCTGGTCCCAGGAGATGGAGTCCCTAGGGTCTTAAGATGTTGGGGAGAGCAGGGCCTCTCTGTAATTAGAAGTGGCTCCAAAGGATGGGGTCCCTGGGGGGCCTCAAAGAGGCTTGGGGAGGGGGGCTGCAAGACCCTTCCCCTTTCTTAAAATATTGTTCCATTATATCTATCTATCTATCTATCTATCTATCTATCTATCTATCTATCTATCTATCTATCTATCTATCTATATATATATGTATATATATATATATTCACTTCTTTTCAGGACAAGTGACTAAGGGCCACACGTATGAAGCATTTTGCACGTTGCAAACGGCGAATCGGGCCATTTGCAATGTGCAAAATGCAATTTGGGATGTACAGACCCATTTTTGCGATTCGGTAATGTATTTACCGAATCACAAAAGGGGTTTGCAAGTCGGAATTAGGAAAGGGTGTTCCCTTCCTAATTGCGAGTCGCAGTCCCATGTATGATTGTTTTGTGACCGCAAATGCGGTCGCAAAACAATCATAGTTAGCACCAGTTTCAAATTGGTGCTAACCCATTCGCAAACGAGAAGGCGTCTCCATGGGACCCCTTCCCCTTTGTGAATGGCGGCGAAAACATTTTTTTAGAGCAGGCAGTGGTGCCACGGACCACTGCCTGCTCTGAAAAAATGAAAAGAAAACTTTTCATTTTTTGTTTTTGAAATGGATCCCATTTTCCTTTAAGGAAAACGGACTGCATTTAAAAAAAAAAACTGCTTTATTTAAAAACAGTCACAGACATGGTGGTTTGCTGTCTCCAGCAGGCCACTATCCCTGTGAAGGTAGCCATTCCCAATGGGGTTGCAAATTGCGACCTACCTCATGAATATTCATGAGGTGGGTCATTTGTGACCCCCTTGCGAATTGGTAACAGTGTCACTAACACTGTTCTACATAAGGGTTTGCGAGTCGCAAAACCTATATTTCGTACATGTGGCCCTGAGTCCTTGAAATCCTGTAACGGCCGCAACAACATTTTTGTTCATTTAGTGGCCAGGCAATCAGAGCACTTACTTTGTGGGACCCTCAGTCCTGCAAGAGTGAGGTGGTCCAAGGGAAAAAAGCCTCCTCGGTCAAGGAGAACATTTTACATTTTAAGTTAAGCTCACTGGACTCTTGTGAAAGTTGCTCAAACCCAACCATCCAGATATAAAATTATATTTGGATCCTCATTTCTCAAAAACTACTGAATAGGTTTACACTAAATCACAAAAAGCACACATTCTGGACCAACATCTACCTTCCTGCCAAATTTGGTGCAATTACGTTCAACATTTTTTGCGTCCCAAAAAGGCTATACAAAATATATTGGGATTTTGCATTTTGAAACACCGCTGTTTTCTTGGGTCTCGCTTGATTGGTCACTCCAAAACTTAGGCTCATATTTATATGTCAATTGCACCAAATTTGGGTCATTTTTTATGCAAATTCGGGGCTAACCTAACTTTATATTTATATTTTGATGTTAGACACCTCTAGCATCAAAATATAGGAGTTTGTTCAATTTTTTTAATGCGTGCAACTACTTTGCGTCAATGTGAATCAAGGTAGGCATGTCCATCTAAAAAATGGTGCTATCCCAATAGCCCCATATTTATCCCCCCATGATAAAATGACACACGGATGGGAGGAGGGGCTAAATATTGGTGCAAAGCTTGCTCGGTCGGACAAGGCATTAGGGGACCTGTGGACCCATTTCAATGGTTAAACATCCCCATCCACACCAGAGGGACACCAGAGGATGGGGCACCTATCCCAGATGAGTAGGGTAAGTGTATAGGTATATATTTTTAAATATTTTTTAAAGTGCCATCGGGGGCCCTGACTTGGGGCCCCTCGCATGGCACAGGGTACAATGGCCATGCTCAGGGGACACTTGTCCCCTGTGTTGACCATTGGGGTGGTGGCCATGGTGGCCTAAGACAGGAGTCATGTTTTTAGTGATTGTGCACCAGGAAATGATGCTAGTCTGGTTAGAGGCAATTTTTTTGCCCCCAGCTAGTGTCTTTTTTTAAGACGCTAGCCTGAGTTAAGTGCCGGCTTGAGCCATTCTTTTAATTTAGAGCCCGGCTGGTGCTGTGGAATGGCGTTAGCAGACGCCATCGTTTTTGCCTCAAAACTGTATTTGCGCAGTTTTGCGGCAAAAAGTGTAAATATGGGCCTTAATATGAAGAAACTAGGAAAAAGGAGCACTTTTTAAGAACATTTTATGATGATTCCTTAAAGATTGCCAAATTTATTAGCAAACCAAAAAAGCATTTGCAATGTAATACAGACTCAAATATAACCACCCTATTTATCTTCTTAGCTATTTACCTACCTGTTTGTCTCTCTTTGTCTCTCTGTCTATCTATCTATCTATTTTTTTTTTAATTATTAGACCACATCTGTTTCTGTCTTCCCTTTAAAGAATGCTGAACCCTTGGTGGATGTGTTCAGTATGAGCAAGCAGCTAGAATCTCAGAATTGGTGAGGGTGGTTGACAGTGGATTTGGGCTACCTCCTCCTTACATCCAAGAACACACGCATGAGATCTCTTGGAAGAGACGTTCTGCAGGGGACACAGGATGATTGTTCGTAAATTGGAGAAAATTATGCCTGGTGACAAGGATCACATCAAGTATGCCTTGAAGCCCTCCTCTAAACAGGGGTAATAAGTGCAGGTTATCTCACATCTTTCTATCCCATCCTTGCACTACCCACTTTGCTGTAGAGTCTCCTCTTCATGACGTGGTCTTTGGAATAGTCAGTTGTGGATTGCAACCCACCCACAGAAACAACATGAAACCTTTCATTCTAACCTTTCCAAGGAAGGGTCTGAAGGTGTTGAACCTCACTTCAAAGGGGCTCCCGAAATGGGCAGGATGAAGGGTGAGGGATTTGGGTCTTCCTTATCCCAGTAAAGACACAGAGGGTCATGGTGTCAGCTTCTGAGGGAAAGCATTGGATATCTCTCCATTAACTACCACAAAACAACATAAGTCTGCCCAGCACACCACATTGCACATCACACTATGGGCACCTGCACCAGAACGCTGCCCATTTTGTACACATGAAACCCTGCGTAGCCTATGACATCCCTTCCCAGCAATCTAATCATTGCCTATACACCAATGTCTCACCTTCCATACCAAATTAATTTCCCAGGCACAAGTCTGTCAGTAGTGATGCAGATTCAGCAGCATGTGGCATATGGATGTGAGGGGCTGACTCCACACAATTATACATATCATTTACTACCCGGCTGGGAGTGAGTGGGCATATTATCCTTAGTAGCATTAAGGCCAGGACATCAATTCTATGCTACTGTAATACCCATAGCAGTTCCTCTAATTCAACATCTAACACTGGAATCGAGAAGCCATATCATGATTCCGTTTACTGCACTGTGTCAGGATGCAAAGGAATCTTTGCTTCTTTTGGGTGTCTGCAGTGTATTCATTAACTCGAAATATATCTCAGTTAGTGCGTTTTTTTGACAGCAGAGTTCTGAAACACAAAGAGAGAATTACTGCCCTGTGTTTTGAACTCTCGTGTCAGCAAAACATGCATTAACTGGAAGATAGTGGTGACATATAAATTTGGTTGCACCACCATGCATTACAGAAGTAACACAACAATGTAATAGACAATACATGTATTGTGTCTTAACATTACTAATGTAAAGTGGAGCATCTAAATATTTCTGAAGGTGCATTCACAGTCTAAAGTTCAAAATATGTGTGATCTAATGTTTGATTTTAACATGCTGAATTGTACTACTCATGCACATTTATATTCATGTATTCTGATTATGGTACTATGGTGTAACTGCATATATTCACACTTCATTCATAACTCCTGCTTTCATTTATAATTGCAAGATGCATTTTTAATCATGTATTTCAAATGTGCATGAAGAGTCTCATTAAGTTAGCATAACCGAAAGCCAGAAACATTTGGTTTCTTGTGATTAACTTTCAACATGGAGTTTTGCATGGTTTTTGCAATATTCTTTCTATGCAGATTCATTAGTGTGAGTTTACAGTTAATGAAAGGCATATTGGGGGTCATTCTGACCCTGGCGGTAAATACCGCCATGGCGGAGGTTGGCGGTAGCACCGCCAACAGGCTGGCGGTGCTCCGCCGGGCATTCTGACCGCGGCGGTACAGCCACGGCCAGAAGCGGAAAGCCGGCGGTGTACCGCTGACTTTCCGCTGCCCATGGGAATCTGCCATGGCGGCGCAGCTTGCTGCGCCGCCATGGGGATCCTGACACCCCATACCGCCATCCTGTTCCTGGCGGTTCGGCCCCCAGGAACAGGATGGCGGTATGGGGTGCCGTGGGGCCCCTGGGGGCCCCTGCAGTGCCCATGCCAATGGCATGGGCACTGCAGGGGCCCCGGTAAGAGGGCCCCACAAAGAATTTCAGTGTCTGCTTTGCAGACACTGAAATTCGCGACGGGTGCAACTGCACCCGTCGCACCTTCCCACTCTGCCGGCTCCATTCTGAGCCGGCGTCCTCGTGGGAAGGGTGTTTCCCGCTGGGCTGGCGGGCGGACTTTCGGCAGTCGCCCGCCAGCCCAGTGGGAAACCCAGAATGACCGCCGCGGTCTTTTGACCGCGGTACGGTCTTCGGGCGGTTCCGGCTTGGCGGGCGGCTACTGCCGCCCGCCAAGCTTAGAATCACCCCCATTGTGTGTTGACAATAGTGGGGTATGGGAGGATACTTTAGCATGGACAAGGAGCGCTAATGAAATGAGAAGAAAAGACTCCTGCTTTTGTGCCAGACACAGAAATATTCAAGTCCATCCTGATGTTCGATTCATGGGAGGAGAACTTGAGTGGAGTCACTAATCTCAACATTGCCCAGCGGAGGACAAACTACAGGCGTGGATGACATAGCTTTCTTGAAGGACCTATATGTTTAATTGGTGTTCACCTAGTTAAATGAGAACAGATTTGTATGAGACGTGGGGAGGTACAGATCTCTCTACTCTCTGTTCCTTTGTCTGTATTTATGCAATACACCACCTCTCTGTCAGAGCTTCTACTGAGGCTTAAGTTATGCCGACATTTTCCTATACTTCCTGAGACCTAATTAGGACTTCTCTTTAGGTTAGTTTGAGATATTTAGATTAACTCAGATTCTCCAATGATTAGGCAAGAGAACCTCAATTTAAATACAGATCATCAAGTTTTCTTTCTTAATTTTTTGCTTCAACTGAAGTTGTCATATGCCTTATGCTTAAATGATTTACCTTCATTCAACGCTTTACTTCACCTTTGGTGATTTTGACTTATGCAGCATGTTTCTGAGATTCATTTACATTAGTTTGGCAGTTAATTTGTAATGAACCTTTGAAACCTATCTACCTCCTCCTGGATTTAATGTGTGACCAAATAGGTTCAAACAATCAATTTTAACTCTCCTTTACTTCTCAAGCATCCTAAAAAGGTCTGAAAGAAGAAGAAAAGCAAGAATATGGGCCCTGTGCATCATCAATGGCTATGCCAAGAAGTGCGCGGATCTCTTCTGTGCTGGCACAGTGCAGAAAAGGGCATTATGATAAAGCCCCCGTATGAACCCTCCAGCCTAGTGCACCCCAATCATGCTAGGGGTGCCTCTATCCTCTGCAAATCCTTACACATACTAACCCTAACCTGTAGCACCTCAGTCTGTCTTGCAGCATTCAAACCCTGACTTGAAGTACAATAATTCTGATTTGCATTGCCTGCTAGCAACCTGCACCACAATCTTTCTTGCACATTTCAAACATACCGTAAGGCACCCCTTTTCTACTCTGCAGCATATCAGTCTAGGCCTGTTAAGCGTTACTCCAGTTATGTGACTCGCAATAGGTGCCCCACAGAAAATGATCCCAGTACTCCAAACCTAAGTCTGCACTAGTGGTACCTTTGTGCCTATCATAAATCACTTACATTGTGCTGTGCTCAGTGCCACTCTTAATTTGCTCTGCAACACATTATCCTGCCATGACCAGTGGATCCTGTGCACCCAGGTAAATCGCTGCTCTGAAGATCGTCTACCCAGCCCTAAAGGACCACAATGATGTCAAATTCATAGGGGCACTAGATGCAGCACCACTTTTCTTGCACCCGTTAGTGCCCCTCGAACGCCACCATTTGTGTGCCGTATTTAACATATGGCTCACCATAGCGGTGGTTAGGGAATTATTGTCAGAATTTTTTATGCTAGTTTGGCGCTTTGCAGGATTAGCATCCAGAATTTTGACCCCAATCATGCAAATCACCCAGAGGCCCATTGTAACCAATGGGAGCCTGTTTTTAATGCCTGCTTAGAGCAGGCATTAAAAGTGCCAATAAAAATTGAAGAGATTTCTTTGCGCCATTTTTTATGCCCCCCCTTAGGGGGGAATACCCCCTTTGCATACATTATGCCTGGTGCAGGTCTAATGTACCGGAAATGGTTACAACGTGGCAAAAAAACATGAATTGTGCCACTTTGTAAATATGGCACAGCATTGTTGGCCATCTAATGCCACATTAACGTAAACAAATGATGCTAATGTGTCTCTAGAATGGCGCTCGCCCCTCTTAAATCTGGACCATAGTGTCCTCTTTGCAACACTGCATCACATTCCTTCTCTGCCTCCAGCAACCTTTTCTTTGCATGAGCCAATCCTATCCTGAACACTTCACACCTGATTTGCACACCATAATAACTGATATTAAGCAGCCCTAACGCTAGTCCTTCACAATCCCAGTGATTCAGAACGTGGACAGCAAACACAGCTATACCATTTCACATCATCCTCACCTAAAGCAATAGCTTTGCCACACACTTCCCCCTCTACCTTTGTGTGTGCTGGGTTTGAAGGGTGGGCCACTTCAAGGGACCTACAGAATACCTGCTCTCACATCTGTGTGTTCTTTATTACCAAGTAGATCATAATTGAGTAACAAAAACTTTTCAGGGGTGATTTTAAGTCGGGTAATTGGCGCTCCCTCTCAAAATAGGACCAACTATTTACTATCCAAGCGGTGCCTACTCTCTGGGAAATCCCTCTACAACCCAGATAACAAACAATGTTGTCCAAAAATAATGAAATTGAGCGGCACTCAATAATAATCCTATGACACAATATTATGATAATTATAACTGTCAGTATTTCTTGTGTCCAAAAGTGTCCATATCACAGTCCCTTCACATCGTCCTAGTCAATACGTGTTTCGTCTGGGGAATACCCCTTTGACTTTCTCAGGACTCTCTACAACAAACAATATTCAATATATAACATTCCACAATACATATAATGTTAAATAACCCCTCACCATTCAATGTGGCTAGTATCCATTCTTTTGTGAAAACCGTGGTTCTGAATACTTTGACCATCTCTAAATTTTCAACTTCTAATACCAAAACATCTCATTTCTGTGTGCAACGACCAATTTGTGCGAAACCCGCATAACACATCCCATCATTATACATAGATTCCTTTAATTGTACATACAGTCAATCCGTGAAAGTATTGCTCAATAATGTATGTGAATATTTCTATAAACTTAATCCCAGAAGCCCAAAAGAGACCCTATTTACATAAAAATATATTAACTGATACCTTATCTTAATAAGGATGATGTCATACGCAGAGATTCATATTTAGCTGGTGATTATTGAATGATTATTTAGTTGCAATCTGTGATCTGGAATTATATAATAAATTAATATTATCTATATTGACCATATCCTGTGCTTACAATTAGTGTGGTGGTGTTCACCTCGCTTACCTTCTTGTGTTTGTCTCAGTGCTATTGTTAATATGGATGCCCCTTGAATCAAGCGAGCGTATCCTTAGAAAAGAGGTTTTATAGTGATCACTCACTATTTAAAATGAGTTGTTACTCCCTTCCTTCTCCCATTACCAGCGTAACATTCTCATACCTGCTGTCAGTAGTCCTGCGCTCCGCGAGTGCTACGGAGAAATGCCTTAGAGAAAAAACGCGTTGTTTTTCCGCGTTTATAAGCCCGCCCCTTAGAACTGTAAAAATAGAAAGCAGACTTGCATTGATGTCGCGCTCACATCACGTTCGTTTGAAAATATTTTGTGCTCAAGAATTTGCCATCTAAATAGATCAAAATTATTACATAATTCACACTTATATAATGGGATACACCCATTCAAAATATACTGAGCTATTAAATATATTTTAAGCGGCCCGCTATAGCCACAAACATAAAAGACAGACTATTCTCCATATTGAAATAAACTAAACACAATCAAGGTAACAAATAATTTGAGTAACCTACTCTCTGAATAACAGGGATATTCTCTGGTTTGTTCTAAAGCCTGTGTACTAAATACTTTCATTATCTCCTCGTGCCATTCATGTGAACAATATATGTTACGAATTGCACCCAATCTCCAAAGAAAAAGTCCCTTAAAGTGTTTATATGCTGATATTCAGGATGCATACTGAGTCAATTAAGTACAGTCATTTCCTCTTTCTAAACACATACCATGTGTAAAAGTAATGTCCCTAATATCTTATGATACAAATAGTTTCTCCCTGTGTAGATGTAAATCTCACAATTACCTTATGTTAATAATTCTTACAGACTCCCTTTTTATCTATCACCAAGAAAATATTCTAATTCATGGTCCAAATTTAGGCCATGTTCTACTGCTCCTAAGCGCATAATCCAAACTGATTCTTTTCTTCTTAATGCCAATTCCCTATTCCCACCTCTTGGATTCATTTCACAGTAATCAAATCCAAAAAACCTAAAATCTTTATGAACTTCCTGTGTCTTACAGGATCTCCTATGTGAGGCTATAGGGTAACGTTCATCCTCTTGCCCTATGGCTCTCCAATGTTCTGCAATCCTCACCTTGAGGGGACGAATAGTACTGCCCATATATATCTTGTCACATTTACATATCAACATTTATATAACAAATTTAGTAGTACAATTAATATGAGTTTTTATACTAAATTTTGTATTGTCCGTTCCTTGAAACTCTTTCTTCGCATGCCATGCCCATCTGCACATTGCACAGCCACCACACTTGTAAAAACCTAAGTTGTGTACATTAAGCCAATTCGGCTTGATTTTATCCTTCAAGTGACTGGGGCTAAGAATATTGTTAAGTGTCATTCCTCTCCTATATGATACATCCAGTTTGCATCCAATGTATTTCTTTAAAGTTTGGTCTTGTAGTAAAATTGGCCAATGTTTATTCATAATTTTTGAGTGGTAGAGCTGAATTGTCTGTATAATCCAATATTACCCTTACCTTCTTATCATCTGTATTCTCTTTATTCGCCACTTTTGTATATTGTGCCAACGTGTGTGAGCGTGGTATCTTAGATACTTTAAGCTGAGACTTTTTAACAACAACTGGTGAATAGCCTCTGTCTATGAGTCTCTGCCCCATGTCTTTAATACATTTGTTAAAGTCATCATTTCTACTGTAATTGTGTCTGGCTCTGACCATTTCGCCAAACGGTATTGCATCTATCTGTGTCTTCGGGTGTGCACTAGTTGCATGTAATATAGTATTACATGCTGTTGAATTACGATACAGTTTACTTTCAATTTTGTTATCTTCTACAAATAATTCCACATCTTAAAAATCTATAGATTTAGGACTATACTTGTGAGTAAACTTAATGTTAACTTCATTGTTGTTTAGATGATTGCAAAACTCTTTTAAGGTCTCTTCATTCCCTGTCCATATCATAAAACAATCGTCTATATATCTCCCCCAGTATAGGATGTGTGTCTGCCATTCCGCTGCTCCTAGACCCCACACCCATTTTTCTTCAGACCATCCCATAAATAAGTTTGCATACGAGGGTGAAAATTTTGACCCCATTGCGTCAATTGAGGTCCTTCACATTATTTTGCCTGTGAGGTGTGTGCTTAGGTGGTGAGGTACCTTGAATTCATAGTCACCTCAGGTATCAGGCAAGGTTTGTGTCTCTTTTACCTGGATTCTTGCCATTAGATATCAGCTCCTTCAGCGTGTGTCTACATGCTGGCTTTCAGTGTGCACGTACAACCATGGTAGCAGTCCTGCTATGAGTAAGTGGAAAGGCAAGTCTAAGCTCAGGAAAACACTATAATATGGCTCCTCCATCCAGCAGTTCGGTGACAGCTCATGTGGCCAAGCAACTTAAGATACATAATTTTTCCCCTCTCAGGATCAAGGGAAAGCTGAGGGAAAACTGGCCACCAATTTCTGCACTTTGGCTTGCAGACTGGTGAGCCCCTGGTTGAGGAAGGAAAGGTTGCTAGTCCCCCATAAAAAAAGAGGGTGACAGCTGGTATGAGGGAGAACTTTTCTTTACAGAATTTCACCATAGTGTGGGTGTTAAATTGTTTGAGCCAAGGCTAACTGCTCTGTGACAGAGATGAGTTCTATTAGTTATAATATTTCCAGTACGCTAGCAAAAAAATGGGTAAAACTGAGCACTTTAAAAGCAATATGGAAAAGGAACCTAGAGGCATTATTGAATATTTTAAATGACAAATCAGAGGCACCCCTACCAGTCTGAATCAATATACACTGGGTAAGATCGAGGGAGCAGTTCTAAAAGGTATCACCACATAGTCTTACTCAGCCTTATTCTTCCTGACTTAGGGCCTGATTTAGAAGTCGGTGGTGCCAAACAATTTTTTTTTTCTGGTCTGAACTTTCAAGTAAAACAGGTAATCAGGAACATGAGAACACAAGTCCAATCTCCTCTCTTGTAGAATCCAGCAACATTTTGCATTGTCCTATTCAAAGTACATTGTTGGTAGTCTCTGAGAGGCATTTTAATGGAGTCCTGGGCAATGAGTGGGTATTTGCCCTTACCATCTGAGTGTACTATAGTTCACTACTGGTGACTCAAGGACACAATACCTTTGCACTTCAACTAGATAGCCAAATTACTGCCTTTGGGATCCTCATGCTTTCATGCTAGCAAGACTGAGAAGTTCAAGGGTTTCTACGTGCGATTCTCAGATTTTAAAAACTCAGGGCTATATTTATGGCCAAGTCATGCAGCAAATGTCTCCTTGCTGTGCTGCGTGCCAAGAAAAGGTCAGGAATGCACCATATTTAAAAGAATACAGTCCATTTCTGCCTTTCTCCCTATGCTTGTGCCATTTTTGCAGCCTACAGCCAAGGCAGGACATCTTTTGAAATGGTTCAGGGGTTCCTTTATTGTAAGAAGGATTGTTTTGTGTAGGAAGGGGCCCCTTCCTGCACAAAAACAATCCCCCTAGGCTGATTCCTTTTTCTATGTGTACTGTAGAAAGCAGCACACATATAAAGAGGAAGTACAAGAAGAGATAACTATCTTTCTCCTTGTTATGCCTCCACTGGGAAGGTGTAGCATTTTGGCTCATTCCCAGGTTTAACAGTTCTGGTAAATCTAGGAATGTGTCACAATACATGGGAGTTGTGTGGGAACACCCATGCAATGCCCATGGAATGCCTTCCCAGGGCACAGTAACGCAATACAGCAATTTGTACTACATTGCATTACTCCAGATTTATGAAACCACGCAAGGTCACCTTTAAGTGGTCTTGCATGGTTTCATAAATCTGCCTTAAGAGCGGGGCTTTAAGGGGGCTGGGTCCTTCCGGTGCTCAGCACCAGCAGTTCTAAAAAGCAAGTGCTGAGACTGGTCTCTATCAGGCTCTCCATTTTTGCCCTCGCTATCAGGGTGAAATAATTATTAACTCTGCAGCAGTGCCACCCTTCACTGCCTTTGTTGTATTCCAAAGAGACTCATCATGGTTTTCTTAGAGTCTCATCATTTCAGAAATGAAGCATTTTCAATATCATATACAATGAAGTCATTGCCGGTACTTATTTACCTTATGCAACTAACAACCATTTTTAAGCCAATAGTCCTGGTTTATTGTATTTGCAATGTTACTTGTTGTATTAGATATATGCCTGCAATGGCAGAAAGAAGCATCAAAATACTAGTCGGGAGGCACACTATGTTAAGCACTGATTTTTACCTAGCATGTTTTTAAGCCGCACTCGTAATTACATAGGCCACGCCCCTTTGAGAAACTCCCCTACCCAGTTTTATGGTCCCCAGCGAGTGATATATATTCAAGGAAGAGTAGGATATGTATTTATTTAAAGGTCAGAAATTGGAACATCCAGATACTCATTGCTGGACAGACCTCTTTATAGTTACTGACAGCTATTGCTGTATTTTAGCTCTGACCTAAATCCTCACTAAAGTCTAGAGTAAGCCTTGGGTACTCAACTAATCCGACCACTTGTAAATAAAAGAAATTGAGGGAGCCTTGATGAAAAATTGCAGTGAGGTGAAAATGTAACATCTGGCAAGAACCTGGGTAAAACGATTACAACTGGTATACAGACTGATATTATCTGAGATAGGGGGTACATCCTTTCCATAAGTAAGCCTTGCTAAACCCATTACATACTGTGGCAACACTGCTTGCCAAGAACTCAGAGGGAGAATAAAAATTAAACATTCCTAAATATGGTGCTAATGATCTGTTACTTCATCTGATTTTCATTAGTGTCCCTTCAAGTGCTCTTTCAGGGCATATGTCTAAGGAAATTGAGTCGTGTACTTTAAAATCTACTATTTGACACAATTTTTTTAATTTTGTCTCAAGAGAAGAACCTAGCCCAAATCCTTTTGAGGAATGCGTTCTGGCCTTCCTTTTTTTCATCATTTTGAGTCAGGTATTGCACCGGAATGTGGGTGGAACCAGTCAGGGGTGTAGAATTAGCTTAGTAAGTGCAATGACACTAGGACGAGAGGTATTTATTGCCCACTGAGCACCGATTTTGGTAGTATTTTACTACTTATCCAAAACATAACCCTCATGACACCCTTGTTACACCAGTGGAACAAGTGGTAGTGGCAGTGGTAGAAGTGGGCTGTCCGATCAGTGAAAGTAGGCAGTGGCCACATACGAAACTTTTTGAGTACCACAATTTATTTTTTTCTTTACAAATTAGGTGATTTACATCTTGGGCAATTGGAGAGATTGTTCCAGGCTTTGTTTCTTGCTCGTTTTAATCACCTGCCACCAAATTTAGGAACAGGCAATTCTGGAATTTTGCAGCTGGTGTAATAGGGGAGTCATGTAGCATGTGTGCAGAAAGAGAGATGGACTGTTGGTATAACAGAGGTATTTCCGGTAGAGGCATGATATCATGGGCAACAGGCGTGTGCTTAGTATTTATCCATCGAACGTAGAATGCGCAAGCTGCTCAGTAAATAGCTGTAAATACTTGATACCCAGGAAGAGGTACATGTACATTACTTGTAATCAGGGCTGGCCTTTGGCATGGATGAGCTGCGCCCATTTCCAAGGGACCACCCTTCAGAGGGGCTCACAAATCTGTCTGAATTAAGATCCTGCAAAAAAAAGCAGCATGCCTCTCGCTTGGCTCCCCTCAGTCAATTTAAACTACTTTTAATCATGTTTACATCCCGCAGGCACAGCTTTTAACACCACAACAGCCCCCTTCCTTTCCCTCTCATCTATCTCTCACCCCTGCTGTCACACACCAACCTCCTGCCATCAATAAATTGGCAACAGTTTGAGGGAGCTATGTGGTGAGTGATTCAGATGAACTGGGGTAGGCGGTGAGATGTTTGTGTTGAGGGACCAGTCACTGCTCTGATATAATCAGCCAGGGGGTGACCGGTGGACATAAAAAGGTGCTCCTTCCAACCTCATTTTATTCACAGCAAAAAGGAAGACACCAATTTATTTTTCCACGCAGTGTACTATCCAAGCAGAGGTCGGCTCTGCATCAGATCGTAGAATACACAATTCAAATGTACAAAGAGAGACGGTTAGCTCGTAGATTAATTGGGGAATAGAGAGCTCAGAGGCCCAGCATTGACATGGGGATTAGTTGGCATTAAGTCTGTTTGCAATGATTTCCTCAAAGCTCATCACTATGTGAAGCAGGTAGCATAAGAGGGTGCGTGCATTATATAGGCATCTTGTCTGTGAAAGTTCGTCTAGTCTTTCCAGTGGCTTATATTCCTACGATCCAAAGTGCACATCCTTATCATCAAGCTGAAAGTAGCAACAAAGCAGACTACCTAAGGAAAGTAAAAGGAGTTAAATAACAATTTAGGGATATATGCTCTACTTGAGAGAGGTAGAGCAAATTGACAGAGGTCATGGACAATCAAAGAGACAAAATGCAAAGTTATTATCTCTTGAAGAAAAAAACACTCTCCATATCTGCAAATCACAAATAAGGCAGCTTCTTCAAGCACTGAAAAAATAGGCTCTCATTTATGGAAATTATCAATTTTACTGTTCAAAGTAGGTTGGCCTTGAAAGTAAAGATGCATTTGTTTTATTTACCACTTGATTTGCAAAACGTTCTGTGAAACAGAAACACAGTAATGGACTGTGTCAAAGAGAAAGGCTGGGTCATCTCCCGATCAACTTGAACTTTTTCCAAATGTTAAGCAAAGATGTCCTCATTGTTTTGTTAGCTTATATTATTAGGGTCACACCCAGTAGATATCTTAAGTCCCAAAAGGAAACTGTGACCTTTCGGAGAAAAAGGAAAACTATCAGTTTGTTTCTTACTCATCTCACTGAGTGATGGTCATTTCAAAAGGAGTGTTATGTCAGACAGACCTGCCAGAGAGCCCTCATCCACAGGTGATTTTCTAGAGTGACACATTAACTCAGAAGTTATTATACATACACCCAAGTTCGGTATTTTATTAAGAACTGTTTATTAATTATGAACTACTTTATACATCTTGTAATAACCATAATAATTATCATCTCAAGGAACAAAATGATTGATAGATAACTCATGGGATACATTTAATCACATATCCCTATACAATTAGTCTAAATACCTACCTAAGGTATTTGTAGCTAATCGTATATAGAATGCAGTATGCCAGTGGGCTTGAAGTCGGTAAATCGCCCTTCAGCATCTCTATAGCAACCTGCCAATTTGCCTTGCACTATCATCACGAGTAAGAGAAGTATGTGAAAACTAAGCACAAATAATTTTGCAAGTCTGCATTTCTAGTCATCTTTCACTAGTACAGACCTGAAAAGAAGGCCTTTTCCTCCAGTCTGTGTCCAAAACTAGATTATATTGATGTAGAGCAAGGTCTGTGTTCTATGAAATATTACAAAAATTAATGGAAATAATTGCCACCCACCTCACCGTCATAGACAGTATGTCAGACGAGTGTACCGGGCCAACACTTTTTAGCCTGAGGTAGATTGACGTTCGGCCCGGGGTGTGGGGGGCGGAGGGGCGTTCTTTTTTGATGGAAGAAAATGCCTCCTGTGACATTTGGCTTTTTAATTTAAAGTTAAATGCATCACGAACGTGCAACAGCTAGTTTACAGCAGTAACCCTCCGCGACTTTGGAAGCATGTTAGTAAGTCAGGTTCCACCTCCATCCGTGACAGCACTGACCACCATCACGAGGACGGGACTGGAAGTGAAGTAACGCACTGGGAACAATGGCAATCACATAATGCGCTGACTATAATTGCATGCAAAGTAATGCACTGGAACGCAAAGATATCCGCTGGAGATAGAGCGCAGGTATCAAAATGAATTGGATGTAATACTAGATGATGACGAAAGGCTTCAGCTCCGGATTGCAAGTGAAGAAATGCATTGGGGCAGAGTTACTGCGAAGGGATCAGGCCTCAAAGATGAAATGCAATGGGGCAGGACTACAAGTGAAGAAATGTACCGGGGCTGCACTAAAAGTAAACTGCACTGTTAAAAGAAAAGTCTGGCGGTGAAGTAATGTGCTGCGGAAGGACTGAATTTCACTTGGGTAGGGCTGCTAGTAAATATATCCACTTTAATGGAATAAAAGTAACACATGAAGTGAATGCAAGACGAAAGGAAGCAATGCACTGATACATGACTATAGGTGAAGAAATGCACTGGGCAGCACACAAATAGAGCTTCATTGTTAAAACTCTATAGGTCAAGTGTAGAATCACTCATTGGTGAAGGAGTTTATGAAGAGACTGTTGCTCAAGCCACAGGAAGGAGTTGTCTTCAGGTACTGTTTGCCTTCACAGGTGAAGGCAACACGGACCCTTGACAAGGTTTCAGCTCAGATCCTCGACTCTGACTGTGAGAAGGAATTGAATCAGCGAGTCCTCCTTTATGCTATTCGCACATCACTAACATCAAGATGAGGTACAGCAGCGTTTTTACTAAGCCATGTCTATTAATTGGGACCCAGCGTGGAAAGAGCTTTTTCTATCGTCTGTACAGCTCCTTCCTACACCATCCACTGTGTTTACAACCGAACTTCACTCGCTTTTCACATGAAACCTCTCCTGCTCTAAAGGTCCTTTCGCGGCATGGCTGTGATGCGCACATGGAATTAATACTCCTCTTGAGGCCTAATTAGTAGGATAAAAGTTCAGCATCATTACATCTTGATAGGTTCTTGCTGCTGAGAGCCCTCCACAGAGACATCACTAGAGCATGATCTCTTATCCTATGTGCCAAAAAATCAGGACATTAAAAATTGGCCGCACATCTGAGGCAAAGTGACTGATATAGAGCATGAAGTGTATGTAAAACTTTTCCTGCTGACCATGCTGTCTTGAATTTTAGTTAGTCAGCTTCCAAACATGGGAATTCAATGTTACCAGATTTGCGTACATTTAATTTATGCTCAAAGCACGCTATTAATACTACATTTTGATGACTTTCTAGAGAAAATTCACATTATCCTGTTCAATAACTGTTCACTCTATCTCTCCATTGATTGGGCTTGGGCAAAATTCTAGTAGGAGTTAGGGATGTGCTGTTAGATGCCCATTTAAACACTTGGGGACAGATTTATTAAGAATGCATGCAATGAAGTGCAGCAAGGCAAGTTGTTGCGTTGCATAAATAAGAGAGAGCGGAAAATCAACATATATTCTGAGATAAGGACTCTTTAGTTCTTTCCTTGCCCTGCACATTTGAGGCTGACTTTAGCTAACTCAGGCACCCTTGCACCATGGTGCAAGGGCCACTGTATTGCTGCACAAAAACAGTCTAATGAGGCATTTCTCTCATGCATAGAAAGAAGAAATTACGAGGAAAAAAACTAATTTATCCATGTTAACCCTCTCTTTGGTAGATATACCAAATTCATTCAATCCCAGCTTCACAAACCTTAGTAAATCTGGAATTGAGTGGAATCCATCGGTGTATGCATGGGAATACTCATGCTCCTCCCTTAAAATGCCTACCACTAAGACATGTATCACACTGAAGCACAAACTGCTGCACTGAATATCGTATTTCTAAATGAATGAATATTGTATTTCTAAAGCGCTCTATTACTGGTAATTGAGCATTCTGGTGCTCTGCTATAAAACACTATGGACCTGACGTAAAACCAGTAGACGGCTTTAAATGAGAGTGTAGCAGAGTGCATCTTTGGCCTAGAAAAGCCAGGTTTTTTTAGATTTTTTTAAATGAAACTTCCCACTCCATGAACTGGATAGGCTGGTAGTGAGTTCTATGCTTTAGTATCTAACACCATAAGAGACTTTCCACAACAGGTTTTTAACCTAAAGGAGGAGGCTTCAGAAAATGTGTGCTTGAAGATCTGAAAGATCTCTGAAGTCTGTAATGCCTGAACCTGTCTATGAGGTATTTGGGACCAGTAGTGGCATTAAACAATCTGAAGACTATTAATAGAGTCTTAAATAAAATCTGTTTATGTATTGGCAGACAGTGGAGTTTTTTTGTAGCAGCCAATGCAGAGCTTTGTTTAAGGAGTTGTAACACCACACTGGCAGCCGCATGTTGAACCATCTGAAGCCTATGAATTATATCTCATGTTCATTGTGTCACATTTATTTGCAAAGCCATGCAAGGCCATGCAAATCAGGCCATGCATCATTTCGTAAAATTTCAAATAAGCCTCCCCATGCCTTGCGTTGCCTTGTGTGGCACAAGGATGACACAAAGTCTAAGTAAATATGTCCTGTGGTGTTTTCGTTGCTAATGGAACAATAAATACAATCTTTGTTAGTTACAGAGATCTGTATTAGCTGAGGGAGAGTGTGACCTCTTGTTTATGTGGAAGCTCCCCACAGCCGTTGAGTCTTGAACTTTCAGAGTAAGCGGGTACTCTTTCAAATAGAATGAGGCCTTGGAAAAATGTTGATTGTGCTGGCAAAAGTCTGTTAGAAATGGAGTTTCTGGTTGGCTAGGGTATGCACCTAAGCCAGGCAGAACCCACCCACTCTAGTCAGGGCAAGGGAGTCAAACGTCCAAGATAACCCCTGCTTACCCCCTTTGTAGCGTGGCACGAGCAGTCAAGCCTATCCCAGAGGCAATCTGTAAAGCGGTTGCACAACACACACAACACACATGACGCACAATCCCCACCACAAAAAAAACACAACACCAAGGTATGTAAAAATAAACTGTATTGTACACAACATAATTAGAACAAACACAACATGACAGTAATACCCTCCTGGGCTGTGCACCTCAATTCCCTTGCAGTTTGGCTTGCCCGCACCCGATCCTGGTGCGCAAGATCCTCCAGTCTATTGTCCCCGGCCGCGACGGTGATTTCACCGAGGCAGGTGCCTGTTTGTGCCCCGGTGGCACCTCTCTCAGCACGCTTCACCTCCGGGGCACGAGATGCCGCACATCTCTGACATGCTCAGAACTTTGAAGAGCCAGGGTTGCAGTGGTGATGCCTTTCACAGCAACGTGCTTACAAAGCGTTGGGACATCCTTCCCCTCCTCAGCAACGCACATATGAAGCGCTGGGGGATGGGCCCACAATTAAAGTGCTCCTTGCAGCGCTACTGAATTAGAAACCACTGGGTTGCGGCTGTGATTCCCACAGCGACAAATCACTTCCAAGCGCTATATAACTTAGGTGAAGTGCTCCTCTAGCACTTTAAGGGACAATAGCAGGGGTCTGGGCCACAGCACCCAGCCCCTGGGGGACACAGCAGATGGATCACAGGGTGGCAGGGCCCAGCAGCAGGCCAGCACAAAGGGTTTGCAGGCAGTTGTCAGTTCCTCCAGGTGACCAAGCAGGTCAGCACAGCAGCAGCAGTCCAAGGCAGTTCCTAATGAGTCTGTGTCCAGTCACAAGTAATTTAAGTTCCAAAGTGTCTCCAAATTGTGGGGAACGATCACCTGTACTTATACTCAGTTTTGCAGGGCAGAGGAGGTTCCAACCAGTTACAACTGGTTCTGGGAGTGTCCCCTCTCTCCTCCAGCACAGGCTCCAAACATCAGTTGGGGGTAAACAACCCTTTTTGGTGAGACCAGGGCACAGCCTTTACAGATGCATGTGTGCCCCACCTCCCTCTTCTCTCAGCCCAGGAAGACTACTCAAAATGCAGATGCACCTCTGTGACACCTCCACCCTCCCTATGTACAGGCTGTCTCAAAAGTATGCATAAAGCCCAGCCTTCACTCTGTCCAGACGTGGATTGGAGTCAAGCTGCAAAACACCAGTCATAAGCACAGAGAGATGCTCACATTCTAGAAGTGGCATGTCTGTAATAGTAATACAAAATCCACTTACACCAGTAAGCAGCATTTCTCACTATCATTACAACCATACCAAACATGCTAATCCTCATAGATCATACAATACCCCTAGACATAAGGCAGGGCATTTCCAATATAATCCTAGGAGAAGGCAGCACTCACAGTAGTGAGACACTTAATAGGCTGTTTGTCACTACCAGGACAGGCCTTGCTATTTAGGCACACGTCCTACTTTCTACATACATAACACCCTGCCCATAGGGCTAGCTAGGGCCTACCACAGGGGTGACTTACAGGTAGTAAAAGGAAAGTTCTGGGCCTGGCAAATAAATTTAGATGCCAGGTCCCTGTGGCAGGAAACTGTGCAAGCAGGCCCTGTGCCAGCAGACCTGAGACAGGTTTGAAATGATACTTCAGAGGGTGGCGCAAGCAGAACTGCAGGCCCACTAGTAGCATTTAATTTACAGGCCCTGGGTATAGAGATACCACTGTACAAGGGATTTACAGGTAAATAAAATATGCCAATTAGGTATAAGCCAATCATACCAACTTTAGATGGGAGAGCACCTGCACTTTAGCACTGATCAGCAGTGATAAAGTGCTCAGAGTCCTAGAGCCAACATCGAGAGGGAAGAAAAAATAGGAGGAAGGAGACAAAAATTCAGGGGATGGACCTGCCAAAAGGGCCAGGTCCAACAGTTACAGAATTTAATGTTCTGCAAATTTTACAAAATTAATGAAAGTTCATGTTATACAATTTCATGCATTTTTTTTGCTCTTGGGAGACTTGTTCATGCAGAAAATATCTCACCAAGATGCCATTATTTCTGAAACCAGACTCCTGCAATACTTCACTTTTTCTCTTTTTTTCCATGACTGCTCACTTGTGTGAACAAGCATATGCAATGCAATGGGTCTCGAGTTTGCTCGAGTTAGAGCTAGCATCATTGTAAATTCCTAACTGGACTTTTCTTGCCATATAATTTGAAAATGAAAAGTAAATCAGTTGCCATAAGCAACCCATTTCAAAGCACCATGGATGCCATGAGCATGAGCGCGAAAGAGAGACACAAAAGGAAAGAGAAGTTTGCTCGCAGTCAAACGTATTGGCAAATAAGCAATTATCCATGTAACAGGGTCAATGGCCAAGGCGGTAACAAAACTGTCCCAAGAAGGGACAATCATAAAGCATTTACCAATGATATCAAAGGATTTTTGAAAGACATGCTCATGAATGAGTGATAGTGATGGGGGTGCTTAAAAGCCCACAGATAGATTACAAGAGGCCAGAGCGCTTGCACGCTCGACCTAAAAATGCATGGACTCGCCATCAAGTTGATCATCATGCTCGAATAGAACATGAATCCGACATCAGTAGAACAGGGGAAAAGGCATTGTGCATGAGTTTGCATAATGGCCATCGACCAAACGTATAAAAGAATTTGAGAAGACACCAAGGGGGTCATTACGACCTCGGCAGTCTTGCAAAAAGACCGCCGAGGCAGTGGGAGACAGAATACCACCATTGCCGGCGGTATTCATGGCTCCCTATTATGACATTTCTGCTGGGCCAGCGGCCTGTAACAGTGTTACCGTCCGCTGGCCCAGCGGAAATGTCACATCAACATTGCTGCCTGCTCGTAATAGAGCCGGCGGCAATGCTGATGTGCAGCGGGTGCAGTAGCACCCGTTGCGCATTTCACTGCCCGAAATTCGGGCAGTGAAATGCGCGACGGGGCTATGCCTGGGGGCCCCTGCACTGCCCATGCCAAGTGCATGGGCAGTGCAGGGGCCCCCAGGGGCACCCCAATTCCCCTTACCGCCTGCCTTTCAATGGCGGTTTACTGCCACGGACAGGCTGGCGGTCGGGGACTCATAATCCCCAGGGCAACAGTGCTTGCACCGCTGCCCTGGGGATTATGACCGCCAGGCGGAATCCTGGCGGGATATTGGAGGGGCCGGCGGTATGGCCGTGGCAATTCCGCCACGGTCATAATTGCTAGCGGAACACCGCCAGCCTGTTGGCGGTGTTAGCGCCACCTTACCGCAGGCCGCCAGGGTCGTAATGACCCCCTAATTCCTTTATCCATTGTCCTTTTTATACAGCTAGGACTGACATTCCTATTGAATCTCCTTTCTTCCTGGAAGTGTTCTGCTCCTATGGATTTATTTTGAAAATTTCTATCTGATTTCTATATTTTAAGCAGTTTTCCATCTAGTGGCACCCTGCGTTTACCTTAAAGTCCCCACACATAGCCACACTCATGTCCCATGGGCTCAGAGCCTGCACACATGCCAACAAGCACACACACTGGAACCTTCACTGATTGATCTCTCAAACAGACGTGCTGACACCAACATGTACCCAGACACCTACCCATTTACTAGTTACTACATGCATACACACAGGTGAACAAACCACGCACACTGGTCACATACGTTTCCTACGTACATGCAGGTGCACAGACTTACCCAAGCTTTGGAATTCCTTGCCACTCAAGGTATGAAATATAGAAGACTATTTAGATCTGGAAGTAAATAAAAACATGGCAATTTTACAAATAACGAGCCATAAAAATTGGATCCCCTGACACCAAAACTGAAAAGCAAGCTGGGTCAGAAAAGAGCATGCTTTTCAAGAGTGCCCAAAATAGCCAGCTTCAATCTGTACAAGGAGAATGACAAGTGTCATCCAAACATCCCGGAAGTCGCTATTACTGGCCGTTTCTACAGTCCACTGTATTTCAACTCAGACTAAATTGTCTGTTACTTGCCAGAAAATACCTGCCTTAGAAAACGCCTGTACTGTCAAAACGCACTATTACTCCACCTACACTACACCATTCAATCCCAAAGAGCACATCTCACGTACTTCTATCTCCTCTATTACACTGCTAGTGCTGTGACTCAAGGCAGGTTGGAGCAGCACTCAGGGCAGTCAGGCATGACAGCAAAACGGCTCACAGAAAGTACAGGACCCTTCTGATCAAGCACTCTCTTGTGGTAAGGAGTGCTATCTGTCCGGCAATGCGCTTCTGTGCCCTGCACAGGGGTATAAAGCACCATACAAATGCAATTACAATGCAACACACTTATCTCACATATCTCTCACACACAGGAGCACACATTCTTTATATTTTTACACACACATCCTCGCTGTGTAAATATATGCAGGCACAGAAATACTCACACCTACCTTACTCTTACTAAATGTAAATGGCCTTTTCGACTTTGCTATGGGACTGAAGGCAGAAGTTGTCAAGCGAGAGGGTCCTTTGCCAAATCCTAGCCAGGGGCTGGTAATTCTACTTCATTCAATAATTTCTAAAAGTTCAGACACCCTGTAGTCTTAGAGGGGCCTCAGATCTACTGCTGGGTGTGACGGAGGTGCGCTGACTGACTGGGAGCGTTATTGCAGAGGATGCAGAGTAGCTCCTTCCATCAAAGTGAAATACCTTAAATCTGAACAGACATGTATTTATCATTCTGTAAGAAGTTCGCTGCACACTGTGAAGTGAGGCTGGGTGTTTGCAGGGCCCTGAAGCTAACTGCCAGAACCTTTCTGCAGCCAAGATTTGTGTGCCTCCTTTGAGGAACAGAAAGAACTGCCCAGCGAGGTCGCGCTGCGAAATAAAGAGAAAAAGTAGCCGAGAAACCATACGGAAAACATCGAGCCTCATATGTTTTCAGTAGTTAGTCAGTGCACTCAAGGAGGGCTAAACACCAGAAAAGGCATGACGTATACATGCCTTTCACTAATGAAAGCAAGTGAATTTTAAAAGACAAGCCCACGAACCAACCAAACTGATAGGAGTGACATGGGTGGCGTTACAAGCCCATAGAGAGATTACACCAGAGACAGAGCGCTTTGTGCTTAACCCTAAAAAGGTGTATGGGATACCGGAAGACTAAATTTCATCTGAAAAGTGTTTATGGTAGTTCATGACACTTAGCAGGAAATAAATTCCTGATTTCCTCCACCCTTAAATAGAAGTCTGTAAGCCAAGCACAGCTGTTCTTATAAATAGACATGTGCCCCTTGAAAACCTGGACAGTTAGCGTCACACAGGGTGAGTAAAGTGTGAGGTACATACAGAGCCCAAATTCCTATAAAGAAAGGAAGAAGCCAGCATGTTATGTGACACTTGTGAGTAGAGCGGTTCGTAAGGGAAAGCAGAAATGCCTGTGTATGATTATTAAGTAACAACCATTATGTTTTATTGAGGTATATTAAATAATAATGCCTAAGTCAATGCTGGGTTGAAAGTGGTGTTCAGAGAATGTTGCTATTCAACTGTTAATTTCCTTAGTGTGGGTAAAAAATGTTACACACCACATGAGGAGTGAGTGATTTTTTTACTCAAAAGTTAAATCTCTGCAAAAGCCTTGGACCATGTTTAGGAGCCTAGTTGCATTGCATTTGCACTAAGCAATGTGGTGCATGCACAATGCAACTCAAAATTTAGATTTATTAATCCACGCAAGTTCACCTTGCAAAGCCCTGAGTGGCTTCATAAACTTGGAGTGAAGCAACACAGTTCAAATCTTTGTGTTGCATTACTGTGCCCCCCCAGGGAGGTGTTCCATGGATGTTGCATGGGTGTTCCCACACAAAATCCATGGATTTTGATACATTCCCAGATTTACTAGAAATGGTAGAACTGAGAATGTGCAAAAATGTTACACCTTCCCAGGTGAGCTGCAGCGCGTACAATCTCTTTATTTCTCATCATTTGTTATCTCTTTTGCAGGACACATAGAAAGAGGAAGCTGCCCCTTCATACACAAAATCAATCTTCCCTGCAACGCAGACACCCATGGTGCAAGGGTGCCAGCGTTGGTGTTAGGCTGCCGAAACAGCACCAGCGCAGGGATAAAGGTAAGTATGTGCTGTATTCCTTTAAATATGGCACTTTTCTCCCTTTCCCTGTGATGCAGCGCAGCACAGCAAGGTTACTTGCTACCCTGTGCTGTGTAACTTTACTGTAAATATGGCCCTGGATCTTCAATTCATACATGACTAAACAGATTCACTCTGTGATTTGAATTCACACCCTTTTTCTTGTTCCAGTTTTGCAAGGGGCCAAGGTAAATCCAAGTAGGAAGAATGCAAATGTGAATTAGAGACTGCACATTCGTAGAATTTTTTAGGGCTAAAACTGGGGAATCGTTGTTGACTAGATGGTTTTGAAACGTGCACTTGTGTCTCTTGCACTAGTTTGGTTATAGGTAATATGGTGACATATAAAGCTCCTATATACCTCCATGGTCTGGCGGCAAAGTGTAAACAAATACATAAAGTAAAAACCTGGTCATTCTGGCGCGAACATCTTAATTTCCCAATTTTTAACTGTATCGCTAAAGTGAGGGTGCAGCGTGTTGCATTAAATCCCACCCACCTAACAACTTCAATATGAAGGCGTCTCAGATAATGAGCGAACAGCTCTCGTTCAAGAATCCAAGCTTGAAAAACAATATTCCCAGCATGAAATACTTTTTATACTCCAATGACTGCTATGTCAGATCAATACTCTCTCAAATAAGACTATTTTAATGTTAAAGTCAGAAGACACTTGTTTTGAATAAAATCATTTATATAACATCACATGCTGTTAGTGTTATGAAACTGTGATCACTGTATAGCTTTTAATTCTTTGTATAATTATTTTACTCTCAAATTTTCATGAAATGTCTTAAAAATATTCTGAGGCTTTTCTACAGGTTTCGCGCACGTGTTAAAAAAATGAAGACAAAATCACACAATGCAATTTTTTTTGAAGTTTTGTAAACTTTACAAAATTCGTGAATTTTTTGAATGTCCTCAGCATAATTCAAATGTTACTGAGGACTAGTACAAATAGGTTCTGCCTCTGCAAGGAAGCCTATAAAAATGTAAAATGTGTTTAGTCCTGAGGAGCCCCGCTGGAAGTTCCATTGAATCGACTAAATTTATAAAGTAGTAATTACCTGGATTATAAACACTAACGGGTAATTGACTAACTAACTTGAAAAGGGTACAGAAACTGGCATTTAAAACATTAAAAGGGACATTAAAATTGTAAACTAAGCTTTTTTATTTAAATTCACAAATTAGAACATGGAAGACAATCAGGTAGTAACAGAATCTCGCTGGGTTCTTAAGGATGGCATTTGCAGCATTGCTTAGGTTACACAGACATTCACTTTGAAAAACGATGGGACATACTTACAAGAGGGGTTGAGTCGCTCTTACACCACCCAACAAGGTGCATGCACAACAGAAGCCCAGAATGCAATTTATGAAGCCAAGCATGGCCACTTTGCCTGTCCCTGAGTGGCTTCATAACTCTAGAGTAACATAGCACAGCGCAAATCGCTGTGTTGTATTACTTTGCCCCAGGGACGCATTCCACGGGTGCTACGTGGATGTTCCCTAACAACATCCATGGATGTTGATGCATTCCCAGATTTACCAGAAGTGGTAGACCTGAGAATGCACCAAAATGCTACACCTTCCCAGGTGAGGCAAAACGAGGAGAAATATCTTCATTTCTCTTTGTTTTTTCCTTGTTCTATATGTTCTGAATTTAGCAGTACACATAGAAAGAGGAAAATGCCTAAGGGGATAGTTTTAATCCTACTTACAATGTAGGCACCTTTGCACCGTGGTGCAAGTGTGCTTGCATCAGTGCTAGGCTCCAGCTCAGGGACAAACTAAAAATGTGTTGTATTCCTTTGAATATGTTGCATTCCTACCCTTTCCCTTCACGCAGCACAGCGCAGTGCAGCAAAGTGACTTTCTGCACTGTGCTGGGTGACTTGGCCATTAATATGGCCCTAAGGGGCAGATTTCTCAAGTGGTTGTGTATCCATTGCACCACGCAATGGGCTGCAAAAGCAATACAACCCTTAAAATGTGATTTATCAAGTCATGCAAGGCCACCTTGCATGGCCCTGAGTGGCTTAATAAATCCAGAGTAATTCAAAGCAGTGGAAATCGCTGTCCTGCATTACTCTGCCTCAGGGAGGCATTTCATGGTTGGTGCATGGGCGTTCCCAAAACCAATGGATTTTGATGCATTTCCAGAGTTACTATATGTTGTAAACCTGGGAATGCGTCAAAACTGCTATGCCTCCCCAGGTGAGACATAATGAGGAGAAATATCTTTATTTCTCCTTGTTTTTTCCTCTTTCTATGTGCACTGCTGCAAAAGAGGAAAATGAGTCAGGGTTATTTTTGTGCAAGAAGGTGTCCCTTCCTGCACAGAAACAATCCTGCTTAGAATACAGGCACCCTTGCACCATGGTGCAAGGGTGCCTCCATTGGCAAAAGGCAGCAAATTGTGCACCAGCACTGGAAAAAAACTGTAATGCTCCATATAATGTTAAATATGGCACATTCAAGCCCTTTCCCCATGCCTCTTAGAATTAAAATTACCTTGTAGAAAAAAAGCAGGAATAGAACTGTGAAATGTGTGGATCTCTGTGAAATCAATCGGAGTATGAAAGGGAAGTGTGTAATCTGTATAGACTGGTGACACAGAGCTCCGAGGCTTCAAGACTATCTATGTCTCTCAGATGAATCAAACTAGTCACTTGGGATAGTAGGATTTCTAAAACTCAACCTTTCCCTTCACAATGACTTTGTCCGTTTTGCCTTTCTTTTCAACAACATTCTGCATCTGGCATGTCAGCTAGAGCATTATTCCAATTAGGTACTAAGGTTCCAAAGAGTACAACTCCCAGAGTGCATTAGGTTCCTGAATGAAAGCCCAAGAGTAAAACACAGAAATACTGTCAGTGACATGGGGCCTTCCAATACATTTTTGCCCATCTCTGAATTGGTTTCTTCACAATTAATCAAGTGAACTCCAGGACTTCTTATGGATATTTCCTTTGCTGAAGAATCAGTCAGGATACTTGTCTAAGAAATCCTCTTACTAGTAGCCCTTCAATCAATAGGAGATATGTGAGAACCAGCTGGGGCACTCCATTAAAATCTCCAGACTCCTCAAAGATATCAAAGCAATTACCTTCCAGTGCCCAAGAGGTGCGTCATGTATTGTGACTTGTAAATACGTTTGTGGTTTGTAAAATTCCTTACACTGCTGCATACTGACCAGTTAACCTCCAAAGTATGCTCTATCAATCAGTCATAACCACTACCACTCTGTACACTGAATGCATGGTACAACAAAGCGTACATATATAGTAAATAATCAGGAATCACTGAAGATGGTTGAAGGTGTCATAAATGACACTGGGGTATCTCAACCACTATATTGACACTCTGACAGGACTAAGACTTAGCGCTGTATTCAGGTTCAGTCATGCTCATGTTCATTACCAGCATTTTTGCCCAGACTGTGAGTGCTCCAGAGAATATTGAGACATTTATCAGACGCAGTAAAAACAATACCTTTGGTAAGGTATGTAATGGGTATGGTAAATACATGTTATAATGAGCATTCCTCCAGAAATTTGGAATAACACATTGAATTCTATGCTATGTCTTTTATGTGCAGAGATCTCCACTTCGACTGTGGAGATCTCCTCACACATAGACATATATGTTAGTAGTAAATGTAGTAGGACAGACAGGAGTAGCTAGAAACATTACTTATGACTAACGAAGAGGAACTTTAGAAGGAGTTAGAATGGCTTAAGGGAGGGCTCAGGAGGGGTTAGGGAGGGGCAGACACCTACCCACAAAAGACCAAGCCTGTTGGAATTTACAAACAGATGTTTTATAGTTAATACAATAAAAGATACCCAAAATACCCATAGCTGTAGTGCAGCTCAGAACTGAACTAAGTCTTGCACCACATATGACCAACCACCGGTATTGTAACACACTCCCATAGAAAATAAAATTCATTAGGAAATAATGATAAATAAATTAATTCAGTTTAGTTTTTTGATATATAT